>NW_008824544.1:429869-437566 GCF_000699105.1 Pygoscelis adeliae | reverse complement strand
AAATAAAATTCTGGGCTGTTCAGAAGCAAAATACTATCATGCTCTTAAAACTTCTAATTTTGAAAATCAAGTTTTTCTGTTGTTGGGTGTTTTTTTTTCCTTCTCCTTCTGTCTTCTCTTTGCTGTTTCTGCTGCTTTTTATTTTCTATCTTTTTAAAAAAGGGAGTGGAGAAAGACAGATATAAGATAAAAATGAAAGATACAGATCCAAAAACTGAAAAGATGGGAAAATATTTTGTATGAACGGACATTTTGTTGTGACTTAAGAAAGAGAAAGGGTAGCAGAAAACTATGCTAAAGTGGCTAATAATAATGGGAATATTGTGGTCTGATCGTCTGAGAGTGTAAAAGACACAAGGTTTACAGAAAGAGAAAATATCAACTGATATGGTTGGGAAAAAATAGCACAAGTTCTGGTGCACTTAAATCTTTCAGATCTCAAGCTGGCAGTAAACTTCAGTCTAACTAGAAGCCTTAAACATTTGCTGTGTGCATAATTTAATTATGTTAATCATCTAAACAACTGGAGAGAAAAAGGTGGTTCATGAGTGCAGAGCAGAAGCGGGCACCATCGGGGCAGAGGTGATAAGGTTTTACTCCCTCTTGGACACCAAGAAGCATGAGTAATTGCCTATGGAACTGTGAGGGATTATCTGGCAGTGTGAGGGAAATTATAATGTGCGAAAAAGCAGTTATGTCTTTAAAACAGCGAGCTCAGGTTCCAATAGCCAGTGCAGTGCAGAGCAGCTCAGCCTAATTATGAGCATTTACTTTGTTTCATACCCTGGCTTTTCAGCCCACACAGTGTTCCCTGAAACTACAGCTATCCTAACAATGGTACTCTGGCAAATTAATTTAAAGGCAGCTCGGGGATACCTGCATGAGCTTCAGTGACTGCGGTATAAACATCCCCAACTGCGGGTCGAAGAATGGGAACGAAGAATGGGTGACTCACCTGCTAAGACAGAAGTGTGCCAGGCAAAGTCTTTCCAGGAAAGCGTGGAAGGAACTAACCTGTCTCCCAGACACGGGAACTAGTTGGGCTGGGGTTGGCTGGTAGGATGTTGTGGGGGAAGTAGCTGTTCAAAAGCTAAAAGCACCGACCCTTCCATGCTGGGGAAAAACTTACGGCTTTGCTAAAAGATGAGTATGTGACTGTGCTTGCCTGGTAAAAAAGGGCATAAGCAGCAAGAGAACTGTCCAGGTTGACGTGACATCTTCAAACTCTTCCACAGAGCAGAGTACAATCCCTCTGTGAAGCAACTGAGTGCACTAATCCCTGCCTAATGGAAGAGAGCTGCTAAAGAGAGGCTAAGTAACTTGCCCAAAGAGAGGCTAAGTAACTTGCCCAAGACTTCAGGAGGCATGAATCACCCCTGTGAAAATAGGACCCCCTTTCACTGGCTGCAGAATTCAGTGGGAGTTCAGGGTGGGATACGTTTTGTCATGTTTTAAAAGTCCTTTGACATTTAAAACTTGTTTAAATTTCTTAGAATACCTCTCCAGCCCAGATCCTTGGAAGTACTGACGCGCCCAACTCCCACAGGCATCATCCTCATCTTTAACCAGTGGCCTTTCAAAATCTGACCCTGATTTGGTACTTCAGGGCCCTTGGCCTTGTTCCTCAGAGGTGTTGAGGGATTTCTGCTCAGCATCAGGTCTTTCATCACCTACCCCTTAAATCTCTATCCTGAGCACTCGGGGCTAGTGGCCTGGTCCCAAGCTTATCGGTGCCAATAGAAAGATTTCCATTGGCTTCAATGGGCCTTGGAACAGTCTTTAAATCCTTAAATAACCTGCTCTGAAAGAGTCTATCCCCAAAATTAATCAAGGGAAGGAAGGTCTGTGAAAACACAGCCATCTACGTTCCCAGCTCCCTCCCAACCCCTCCCTTCCCCTCCCCCATGTTTCAAGCACTTCTGCAGGTGATTTCTGTAATTTTAATTAATTTTAATTGCCTGATTAATTTAATTGAAACACCACGGAAATTAAATGCACACATTATGGTGTGTAATTAACATTAAGGCAATGACACAAACTGGCCAGAGTGGAGCGAAGGTCTGTACGCTCTGTTAGTGATTCATGCTCTTCTATTGCTGGTACTCAGGAACACGAGTTTGGAAGGAGTGTGAGACAGGGGCTGGTTTTGCAAGAGGTGCTGCTTGCTGGGAGAAAGCCACAGCAGGCTGGGATGAATTATGGGTGGCATGGCATGAAGCCTTGTTGATGAAACCTGCCTTGATCTGGAGGGTTTCGTCATGCCACCTGGTGAAATGAATGTGGGGTATGGGGTGGGGTGAGGGAGAAGGAGTATCCAGAGCTTTCCTCAACAGAGAAGAAAACCTTCTCAAGACAATGCAAAAACATCAATAATTGGGATAAAATTTCCCTTTTGCAAGAAGTGTAAAAACTGCCTTTTTGGAAGAGGGCTATGTTCAGTCTTTCCATCTGTGCCAGGAACCATGGATGTATTTGCATGTTAATTTTGAGTGTTCATTAGAGTCATTTTTTTATTTTCCTAACCTGAGGCATTTTTTATTAACAGGAGGGTGGATGGATATTTTCCACGATAAGATCTTGTTTGCTGGGTTTTTTCTTGTGTTGTGCTGCTTTTTTTTTTTGCCTTTTTTTTTCCCCTCGCTTTCTTTCTCTAACCTGGTGTGTCAAATTCCAGTCTGTGTGAAAGGTGAGGGCGTGTTAAAGAAGACAATGAAATGTTCTGCATATGCAGGGAACTCTGGAAAAAGCTCAGGGCTTTGCTCGTCCCACCCCGCTCCACCCCTGCCACTCCCGGAGAGCAACACAACACTGATCGGTGAGATCATTGCTCTGAGGGGGTAATAAAACAAAACCAGAAAGGGTAATTTAGCAACGCTATATATGGAAAAATTGGCCACTTTTGTGCAACCACTGACTACTGCAGATGCCAAGCTGACAGAGGTAGACCAGATAGGATCTTTCAGATCACCTCTGTTAAAGTCAGGGAGACTCCCCTTTACACATTTTATAGGATTGTCACAAATAAATAATTTCAGCCATTTTTCTTCTCTCTTTTGCAGAAGAGTCAATTCAGAATAACTCTCTGGGTTTGAACTGAATCATCCTCAGCTTTAAGATGGTGCAAATGAAGAAGAATCCATCCCTAAGACTCTACATTTCTACCGCTTACCATTAGCATATCCATTTAAGAGAAAATTATGGAGGCTTTCCCAAGACAATAAAATTCCCCATTCTCTTTTCATAGTTACAACTTCTTCTAGGCCTATCAAACTTTTCTGTGGCCATCCCTCGCTCCCAGTCCCCCAGACCATTCCCAGAGATAATGTGCCCAGCTGCACATACAAGCATGTTCTCAGCACTTTCCAGGACATGGTATGGTGTTGCCAGTCAGGGGGGGTGTGAATAATTGTCTGTTCTGCAGGTAAAAAGTCCTAATGCAATTTAAAAAAAAAAAAATATAGACCCACAGAAGGGAGGACTAGAAGCCACTGTTTTGTTCTGTTCTCTGCGGAATGTCCCAGAGAATCAAAAAACATTGCTTTTAAGAAAACAAGGTCAAATGTCCATCTCTGCACCCAATGGCTGAAGAAGAGCGGACCCATCCCCATAATTACAAGGCAGTGATAAGAGCTTTCCTTTAGGTCTTAGGAGACCTGAGTTAAACTCTCTCCCTTCTCCAAGTGGATTCAAACTCATGCCTCCCACGCCAGAAGAGCCTCCTAACCAGGCAGCATTAAGTATTTCCAATCCCTCCCAGTTGATGCTGTTCCACCTCGCAGCCCTAACCTGGATCTGGGATCCAGGTCCCTCCCTCCCAGGAGAGCAGCCTAATCAGCAGACTGGTGACTCACCCTGGCTCCCTGTCTGTGTGAGCTCTGAATTATTGCCTGCCAAGTGGAAGGCCTCCAGAGCCGTCCGGATCATGCTGCCCTCAGATACCCTCCAGCCTGGAGGCTAGGCCACTCAGCAGCTGGTTGGGAAACATGTGCTCAAATCCAACTTTCTTCCTGATTCAGCTACCACCTCACCAAATATCCTACTCATCTCCCTGGGGAGTGCTACGGGAGCACGCTGCTTTTAATTCCTCCCCTTGGATCTGTTCCAATCTCAAAAAAATATTTAAATACTAGTCAATGCAGAAAGTAAATTGACTAATTCCTGACGGTGATGGTTAGCACGTTGTCTGTGAGTTCTCTGTGACTGTATATTCACATGAAATAAGACATTTTAGACAGGAGGGGTTGAGTACATTCACTCTTCTTCATACCCTGGCAGCATGGGCACTCTCCAAGAAAGAAGAAAAACTGAAGCTGAGTTTGCCACTTCTGGCACAAAAATGCAAGCAGCTGAGCAATCCCTGATGAAACAGATGTGTCCTATTCTTATTTCACTTTTGGTTTTTGGTGAACTTACTCCACAAATGAATCTCCCAGGTGAAATTACCAGTAGATTTGACCTGAAGAGTGCAAGTAATTTCATGACAACTGAAACTGCATTTCACAGCAAACTTAGCCTATGACCAAAAACTAATAATAAAAAAATGGTCCATCATTTCCAGGTCCATCTTATCCAAGTGCAGTTTTAAGGAGGAGCTGGAGGAAGCTTCAGGTGCCACCGTTAGGTCTCTCCTCTGCCCCCAGGTGCTCAGTGATTCACAAAGGCCCAGCAACTGCCCTGCCCAGTGCCACAGCTTCTCCTTAGATCCCCAAAGCCAGAGAAAGAGCAGCTGCAAAGCTGCTCTCCACATGCACATGTGAGATGTCCTAGCCTGACCTCAACTCCCTTTTGGAGCCCCAACAAAAAAGGACAAGGGTCCTTGGTATGGGGACCAGGGAGAGGGAGCAGGGTTTTAACCCTGTCTGTGAACACAGAATCAAAGAATCACAGAATGGCTGAGTTTGAAAGGGCCCTCTGGACATCATCTGGTCCAACCCTCCTTCTCAAGCAGGGCCACCTAGAGCCGGCTGCCCAGGATCATGTCCAGATGGCTTTTGAACACCTCCAAGAACAGAAACTCCACAACATCCCTGGGCAACCTATGCCAGTGCTCAGTCACCCTCACAGTAAGAAAGTGTTTCCTGATGTTCAGAGGAAACCTCCTGTGTTTCAATCTGTGCCCATTGCCACTGGTCCTGTTACTGGACACCACTGAAATGAGCCTGGCTCCATCCTCTTTGCACCCTCCCTTCAGGTATTTGTATACACTGATGAGATTCCCCTGAGCCCTCTCTTCTCCAGGCTGAACAGTCCCAGCTCTCCCAGCCTTTCCTCATATGTGAGATGTTCCGGTCCCTTCATCGTCTTCGTGGCCTTTCATTGGACTGTCTCCAGTATGTTCATGCCTCTCTGGTACTGGGGAGCGCAGAACTGGACACAGTACTCCAGGTGTGGCCTCAACAGTGCTGAGTAGAAGGGAAGGACCACCTCCCTCGACCTGCTGGCAATACTTTATCTAATGCAGCCCAGGACACCATTTGGCTTCTTCATGGCAGGGGCACATTGCTGACTCATGTAACACCTGGTCGTCATCCACCTCTAGGTGTTCTTTTTATTTTCTTTATTTGAATATAACAGGAAATAGAGGAGAAGAAAAGCAAGAATAATGAAGGAATAGAACAAACAAATGAAGGAATAGAACAAACATTGCTCACAGTGCTCTGCCAGTTGGCCCTGATTGTGACCGGGATTACTCACTCCATCTTCAAGGAAAGATCATTGCCCCTGTTCCTTACTTCTCAGCTGAGACCATCAGCAATGATTGTGCAGAGAATAAGCTACCTGAGCTAGCCTGAAAAGCCACAACCACTGTTATTCATAGCAATAGTGGTGGCATTAATCAATAAGGATCATATTACAATTATAAATAATAATAGTAATGATCATATTTTAAATAAAAGCAGGGATAATAATAGTAGAAATAATAGCAATAGTTAGATCTGCATTCCACTACCATCTAAAGGTAGTAGAAAAGGTTATAGTCAAATTGTAGTAGACGTTATATGCTCAGGCAAGAAAACCTGAAACGCTTCCCATTTTAACTGACTGGGTCAAAAATAAGTGTTAGTATTCGTGCCCCCTCCCTGCCTCCCCCCCCATCCATCCGTCTGTCCGTCCGTCTACTTGAGAATAATAGATTGAAGGTGAAGTAGATTGTCATGGATGTCCACTGATTTTAGGTGCCTCATTTGAGACCTCTACGGCATGACTTTTCTAAGACTTTAGCATTATAGAAAGTTTTCTATGCTTCAGACACAGATCCCATCAACTCTAATTGTCACAATAATGGCTCATCACATTTGCAAAGCAAGCCAAAGAGTCCCAAACAAGACTCCTAGGGGACGAAAAGAAAGGGACTCCAGGAATTCGTTCATCTCTGCAAGAACCTTAGCTACACCAACAGGGGCAGAGTTCCTCTCTCCAGATGAGCATTCAGCTTCCTTAACTGTAAGCCCTTCCTTTCTGTTCCTGAAAATCCCCTTCTCATTCTCTATATATCTTCAAATTTCTGTGGCAAATATGATCATACAGGAGGTGCTCTTGCTAACCTGGAAACATCCCTGAAACAGGGGAATCCAAGCATTCCTGTATGAGACAAGGATCCTGGTGAAATCTGGGCTGTGTTTTTTTAATGGAAGAAACAAAAGGCCTTGGTCATCCCTGTCGTTGGCAGTGAAATATATTGGGTCATTACTACCAAATCTATGGATGATTTTCAGTCACATACAACTTTTGACAAAGCTAATGATATTACAAATTTTATCTAGACAATCCATCACTTCCACAAGAGAACAACTATATCCACCACAGTGACTGATGTAGATTCTGACAAAGGCATTAGATAGGATGAGGATCTGAAGCCCATTGCAGATGTTGACTGCTACTGGGATTAATACTAAGCTTGCAGCTGTTACCTTTCTGCATACACATTGAATGGGGTTTTTATTGTAGAATTAATTTCTGCTCTGAAGGGAATTTTCGGTTCATATTTCTCTGAAATATACTACATTCCCTGAAATTGTTCTAATTCAGAATAAAGTGGAAGAAAGTTTATCTAATTTTGTACAGATGCATATATAGGAACAAAAAAAAAGGAAACGAGCATTTCGGCAAACTTAGCTTGATACATAAATCTGATTGGAACTCAAGAACCCAACCAAGTGTGAAAACATGCTTGTATATAATGATATGCTTACATTTACATTATAGTCAGTGTTGTCATCTGGGGCAAAGAATCTGTAGGCATATAATAAGACACTTTCAGGCATATATACAGGAGGTCAAAGGTCCAGCGGGATTATCCAGTGTATGACTTCCCAACCTTAATATTGCATTGCGTGGTTTCTGAGTGCTTGGCCGCCTAGCCTGAACCACGTTGAAGCTGGTTACTTGCTTAGAATAAATACCAGCTTCCATGTGGATGCACAACTTTGTTTATTTATTAGGCACCTTCTCCTGAATAATATTCATCACCTTCTAGAGACACTCCAAAATAGAATTATATAATCAAGCTAACAAGGAAGCAGGGAACGGCCTAAACCAAGCAGTAGTCATTGAAATAAAAGAGCCATAGTTCTTATACTGATTTCATTACTTGAGTGGAGACTTTTTTGGAAGAGGAGCGCTTTATGTTGCTTTGGCTCTGAGGCAAATGGCATAGACATCCAGAGCTATACAGCATTAGATCCACTGGCTGTGTT
>NW_008824544.1:375103-429293 GCF_000699105.1 Pygoscelis adeliae | reverse complement strand
GATCATGGAGGTTTCACAGAGTTTATCCACAACCCCAAGGCAGGAATCACTATTCCCAAACACTCCCCACAGACATAAATTGAATCAGTACTCTGTAATGATAGAGACTACAAATGACTGGAGCAGAAATAGTATTTGGAGCAGGGAACAGAAGCCAGGACGAAAGCATCCCAATCACCAAGGAGCAAACTGGGAGCAAACATGGTGTTAGGTCAAGCAGGATCGTATAAAAGTTGATGGGGAGCTGTCTGCTTGAAGTTCCTCTCATGTCCTCTCTGCTTTCCTGGAGCAGCAGAAGCAACTAGACAGATTTTCACAGTTCTCATGTCGGGAGCTAAACAGCAGCTAAGACTAATAAGAAGCTGTGAATCCACTTCAGCATCAGCCCTGGCAAAGCAAGCTCTGAGCAGCAAGGGCACCAATGCCAAACCTGCCTACTGCTGATGGGAGCCAGACTGTTTCCTCCCACACTGTGCCCGTGAATGAGTCACAACAGATCAAGTCACGTTCCACCTACATTCTCACCCAGAAAAACTGACCAAACTCTGGAAAGCCTTGTTCAGGTTTCTAGCTTTATGCAAGAAGCAGAGATGCCCTCTAACTCCCCCAAAGTATTCCCTTGCTTCCCAGGGAGCACAAACCCAGGATGCTGCAGGGCAATTAAAAGGCTTGCACTGCCGAATAAACAGTGACAAATTGTAGATTAGGAAAAAGCCTGTTATTTGTGTGAAAGAGGCAGCCTTTGCCGCCAAATGGATTCATCTGTCATTGCTACTGATTGCTCCCTTTCCACTAAACGTCCCCTAAGAAAAATGTAAATCCTATGTAAATCCTTTGTTATCACCCGACAATGTGCGTATCACAAGCTGCATGGGTTAGAACACAGGTCCATTTTTCTCCAGACTACGCCACTCCTCTTTCAAATTTCAAGGTCTTAATGTCTCAAGAGTGAGGTGGCAGAAGGCGTTCAACCCCCCTGGGACAGATTGAGCGAGGAAAGCCCTCACAGGAGGAGGAGAAGGGGAATCTCTTTATGGGTTTTGCTGCTGCAGTCAGCCCCGCTGCAGTTTGGAGTCAGTTTATTCTCTTCAGAGAGATGAATGGAGGCTGAGACACGCACCCAGAGCTCAGAAGAAAAGCATCTCCCCACGGTGAGGAGGAAATCATAAAGGAAGAGGAGGGAGGGAAAGGGGTACAAAGCTAAACGACAAGGGAGCTGTGCAGAATTCACCTGCCACACTACGTTCTCCAATAGTTCATTCCTATCTTTGTGCGAGGGTGCCACATTCACGCCACGTTGCATGGGTTATGAGAGGAAAAATATAAAAGATAAATGTAGTAGCAGCCCCATGTTTACAGAAAAGTCGGCAATAGCTAATCAAATGAATCTGAGGGCTGTGGCATTTGCTACAGAAAGATTTATCAACCATGTTTACTAAGCAACCTGTGAAACATTTGACCAACCTGCCCACCAAAACCCAGGAAGTTGAGAGACATGCATAGGTCATTGAAAGTTACATTAGCTTATCTCTTTCTCAGACAGCAGGACAGAAACTGTAAGTTATTGTCCAAATTCTACCCTCACTACACTCTCGTTGCACCCGCAGGTGGATTTCAGTCCTGTGAGTGTACCCTGGTTGGGTGTTAGCCTAACTATCAATCCGATGGAAGTCCTCCCAGTTTTCCAGAGGTTGATACTCCGTTTTGAAAAGCCAGCCGCAGAGAGTTGGTTGTGGAGCTGTGATTACAAAGATAAAGAGTGAGGTGTTCCTGTTTGTCAGGTGGGCTTAAAAACCTCAACTTGCTGTTTTTTGTGATTACCTACTGTAATAGGTGTATGGAAAATCACTGTTATCAGATAATAATTTAATTAATGCACACCATTATTAAGGATGATTCCTGACACGTAAGTCCAGCTGAATCCAGGGAGTTGCAATTATTATTATTATTATTATTATTATTATTATTATTTATACTTTTTGGAGCTCAGCTTATTTTAAGGTCACAGGTATCCTGAGGTAACCCTGAGGTAACTTAAGGTTACTTCTCACGGTACTAATCAAGTTACCTCTGGCTTAAGCTATAGATATTTGGTGAGCTATGGTAGATGTTTGTGTGCACTTTTAGGCAGTGGTGAGTTGGGGTAATTTGCCCTAACATCATCTGCAATTAAAGAGTTTTAATCTCACTCTCTCTAAAGGCTAAGAGACTTTGCTGTTATGGACCACTTTTTGTACAGTGAAGTAGGCCTCAGTCACTTGATCGTAATTCTCATAAACTGAGACCCACCATGCAAACAAAGAATGGAAAAGGCTCTCCCAACCACGCATTTCTACCCCAGTCTTCAACCCCGAATGCAGCTGCAAAGACCCTTTGCTTTGTGTGTTGCTTTGGACACATAGCCCTTCTCCGTGCATCCTTTCTCTGGTTCTGTCACATCATGCATAAGCTACTTATCTTCACCTTAGCAGTCCTTAGTATTTCTGATTTGGTCTCCTTCGTGGGATATACCATTAAAAACTCAGCAGGTGTCCCACTGGAGAAGAGTGGTATCAGAAACACCATGTTTGCTTTTCTACATGTATATTTAGGGCAGGGCTCCAATCTCTTCGCTGTCTCTTTCTGATGTTGCTAGGCAAATTATTTTTTTTAAGGGAGAGTACCATGTCTGAAGGAAGAATTCGACCTTGTGCTAATTAGCTAATTGCACCAGCAGCATCTCTCTTTCCTCACAGCTTTTAACCATTTCTGCAAGATTCATCCTGTCCAACAACCTTCAACTGTTCCTGCCACAGTCAAGTGCCATCTATATGGCTAGAGTCACATATGAACAACAACAGTGACATGATACAACACAGAGATGCCAGGGCTGGGAAGAAAACAAGTGTTTGATGCCTTTGTGAGGATCTCTATTTTGGCAGATGCAGAAGCAGACCCACAGCAGCCAAAAGTTAGCATTGGTCTAACAGCCGTTTGGCCAAGGTACTGTGCACAGAGACAGTATCTTACCTGCCTGCGTAGCTATGATATAGTTACAGGCTAACTCCAAACTGAAATTACTGCAATGTTTGAAGAAATCACGTCCTACATCTTTTCAAGGGTCTGCTGCCCGTAAGAAGCCCATAGTTCAGCCATGGACATCCATACCACACAGGGACTGCCAAGAAAGATAGTATCCGCAAATCTTATCTGCCCTTATGGATGGCAGATCCAAGACTGTTCAAGAGAGAAGCCCAAGATGACAGATGCCACCACAAAGCCATACAAGATGCCCATATGGTCATGTCAGGCATCGTACAGGTCATGCATCGTAGGGTTCACGCCCAAAAGCTAGCGCAGGCCTGGACACAAAGCACAATTTGGCTGAGGCACATGTAAACTTGAGGCTTTATAAAAAATTCACCAGGGAGATGTACCCAGGGACACTGAGGGCTATATTTAGAAAGATACTTGTGTGCCTTCAGCTGTACACAGGCACCCAGTGGGGTTTGCAGAAGTGACTGCAGAGAGGTAATTAGGTACCTATAGTCCTGCTAATTTCAGTACCATTGGAGATCTAGGAATGAGTGCCTACATCCGTGAGATTTTGGAAAGCTTTCCAAGCTCTCCTCTCCATTTTAAGAATTCTAAATATCTCCAGTAATCTAACCCCAGTAGTCAGAGAAAATACATGGCGCGGTGAGGCACTGAACAGGGTCCTCCCAAATTAAAAACTAAACACTAGATCCAAGAAAAGGACTTAAGTGCTAATTTTTTTGGTGCCTGGCCCCAAAACAGAAACCCAAAGCGTAGCGTTAGGCCCCTGGGCGCTCCCTACCTAATGCATAAGGAGCGTTAGTTATCTGAGAGAGTGGAGCACTTCCATACACCTCCTCTCTGGTCCTGCTACAGCCTCAAGCCTGGAGGCTTAAAACCAGGAAGTCTGCCACAGCAGGGAGCAGCCCTGGGGCGAGACTCCATGTGGTGCATCGGAAGCCACTGAAAGCAAGCCAATTTGGAAATGCTGAGCACACAGGGTGTGCCCAAACTCCAACCCGTCCTAAGGTACCTGAATCAGGTCTGCAAAGCAAAATATCTCCCTCCACTTAGGTTCCAGAGAGCCGAGCCCACTCCCGAGGGGAGACATCTGGCAGCACTCAGAACTGAGCTTTGCTCACTCTTTTTGAAACACGGACCAAGACAGGGGTGCACACACCTTCTTTTTTTTTATCAGGAGACAAGCTAGCAAAAGCGCTGGCCCATGAAGTAAGAAATCTGGCTTCAGTGCCTTCTTCAGCCTGGAGGGATCCAAACCATATTTCCCACCTCCCAAGAGAGGGCCCGAACCAACGGGGGTAAAGTGAGGTTGAGATTGGTGAGATAGGATGTGCAGCCGCCTCTTCTTGAAGCTGTGCAGAAATGCATTCCGGGGGGCATAAGGAGATCAAAGAAACCTCCCATAACCCAGACGAGCATAGACCACCGCTCGGCAGTCTAGCGGTTAGGCTCTCAGCTGGCCGACATGAGCTCTGGGTTAGAGTTGCAGTGGTTAATGCCATTTACATGAAAAGCAGTCAGAGGGCAAAAAGAACAGAAATGCATCTCGTGGCAGGGAGAGGAATCCAGTATCTTTCATTGCCTCTCCTCTCTGGAGGTGACTGTATCAAAGGCTTGGGAATCAGAGAGCTGCAGAGAGTTTTGGGATATCATTTTTGACAGGGGTTATATGAATCTGTGGGCATCTTTGTCATCTCTTTGGTTCTGGTTATGAATGAACCAGTGAATGAAAACATGGGTCAGCTCGCCAGTTTGGTGTTCCAAGCCCAAGAATGAGACATAGCAAATAACATTACAGACTGGAAGCAGGTAAACAGCCATTCACATTGATTTTGACATTTTCTGGACCCTGCAACCTAATCATAAGCAAGATTTCTTTCCAGCGAGTTATCTTTTTTTTCTTTCTTTTTTTGCTGGGTGAGACAATATTCCCCAGAATCACATGAGAGAGAGGACACGCTGGGGGCATCTGGTCCTGCTGGGACCATGCAGTGGGTCATGTACCTGGGGCAAAAAGCAGGACCCCAGCCCAAAGCTGCTGCCAAAGCATGGGGCTCCCAGTAAGCCTCCACTGACAGACTGGTCCAACCAGCCATATCTGGCTCATGGGGTAGGTGAGAAAGGACAAAGCTACATTGCCAGCATGCAGGACAACAGCTTGTCTGTGCGGGAACAAGTGGTGACAGTGAGCTGGGCTAGTCTTAGGCTCAGTCCTTGTGACTTGAACCATCAATTCCTTTCTTACCCCATCAGCATCCTCATTCATTCACTGCTTTTCATGGCTCTAACAAGCCGAAGGGCTAATGCTCCCTATACTAATGAAAGATAGGATTAATACCCACGAACACATCCCTCAACTTCTTCCTGCCTTGAGCCCAGGAGGAGAGAAACTGGTATACCCAGCACCAGACATCATGCAGCTGTAGGTAGCAGCTTTCCCTCCAGAAAATTCTCTTTTACTTGTTTGTGGACATTTTTTGGCTTTCTTTGTGATTTGGGACTGAAACAAAGAGAGAGTATTAGTCCGCAGTCCAGCCAATAATAGGAACTGACAACTGCGGTCATATTCTCTAAATACATCCATGTAAGTATATTTGCACTTACCAGTCTGGGCACCGCAGATGGAAATATTGGCTGTGGAAACATTAACAGCACAATTTTTGCACGTAAAGCTCTGAAATGCTTGTTCAATTTCTAATAGCACTGATGGAAAGCCCTCGTGTCATACGGGAGTGTGTGTTTTCATATATGTACCATATCTGGAGCTGCCCTGTTAGCTCTCATGTTTAGCAGAGAGACTGCCTTAACACAATCTCTGGCCTTACCGCCTACACTCGATTTTTAGGCATGGAAAAGGAGCAAAGTTTAAACATCCCCTCCAAGGTGGAACATGTCTAAGCAGTTCATGGCCTGGAACTTCCCATGGCCGCGATATGCATTCACTGTGCTTTCTGAAATGAAATTTCTCTTACTTCTCTGCATATTTTATCAAATTCTCCCAATCTCATTTTTCAACATTTGCATCTATCACCATTCATCTTGCAAATTAAAATATTTCTGCATGACACTCTGACACACAGGAGAGGAAAAAAAAAACAACACAAAAGCGTTTCTCAAAGTAACAGAACTACAGAGCTTTTCAAACTTCCTGTTTCATAGCACTGATGATAGAAAAAGTACACTGAGTTCCTATGAAGCACCCTCCTGACATTTCCAGACTTATTAGCCAGTTTTCACACTGACTTCAATCAACCCCTTTAATCCTCCAAGGAAAGAGCATTTTTAATTCACCGATTGGCTGATAAGCTTGAAGCCAAAAAATGATTTACACGTAGATGAATTGTGCTTACAAGATGGAACTTCGAGCATTAGAAGCGGATCTGAATTTCCTATCTGTCATTTTATTTGCCACATTCATTTTTGCTCTGCCATTACCCTTGCTGATTATGATCTTTCAGCGCTATTGGGCTCCTGCTTCCACAGTTTTTAATCTGCCTTTAATCCCATAGATTTTAAATATTCCCCGGCACCGAGAGACTGGAGGCAATTAACTGCCCTTCTGATGCTCTCCTTATCAGTTGCCTCCTTGTATCTCTCAGAAGCAGCCTCAAGACACTTCCAGGCTGACAAATACTACCAGCATTTCTGATGAAGCAGCCGCAGCAAATGTAATGTGAAGTCCAGCTGCGTAACCTGATTCTAAAAAAATCTAGTCATTCAAAAAAATAAATAAATGCAGCACGGGCATCTAAACTCCTGTTCCATTTTGACTTGACACAAATAGAAATAAACAAAGCATCTCTTTAAGTTTTTAGGATGTAGGCTGTTTGGGTTTTTCATTTGAATTTGGATTTGTTTTCTTTCTTTCCTTTTTTTTTTTTCCTGAGAGATAATTTCTCTCTCCTCCAACCTGATTGCTGGTTTAAACTGAAAAATGAAGCCTGTTTCCTAGATCTGTCCGGGCACTTCTGATGCACAGAAAACAGATCTGCTGGGCAGCCAAAGATCCTTGGATTGGAATCCACGTCTTTTTGTTCTCAAGCACTAACAATGAAAAATGGGCTGCGCTAGTTCACCTACCACTAGTTGATGCAGTGTAAATTTTCCTACCTTTATACGGGATGTCCACTCAAATTTGGACTGTAAACTCAGCTCTATGCATTTTTCCATTGCATCAAAGATCTGATACTACAAATGGAGAATCAAATCAGTGTGACACAGCTCATGAAAAGAAGATGTTTTTCATTAAAGACCATCTGTTTATTCACTAACGTATACATTTACATAACCCCTCAAGAATGCTAAACTTTCGCTCGAATAGGCCACATGGCAATAGCTGAGAAACACACAGAATTAAATGCAAAGGGCCCAATTCTCTGTAGCTTTGCACCTAAGGAAATCAATAATAACACAGCAAAACAAGTGAAAGGTGTTATTTTCATCTCCTTTGTGCAGGCACAAATTACTAACTCTAACTGAAATAAAAAAAGAATCCATTTTTCTAGTAACAGATATATATACATATAAGTATATATGTATACATATATGTGTGTGTGTATATCTATATCATAGGTATAGACAATTTAGACCTCATCTTTAGTGATAATACTTTGACTAAAGCATAGAAGACGGGAATACTCTAGTTGATTCATAAAATTACCATTACTGCAGCTCTGTGAGCTAAAAGTGTTGTATGGAGTGGGAAATTTACCCAGAGAAAAAATTCCCATTCTTGTCTTGTTCCTAAAATAGCTGAAATGGGTGTTTATCATTTATGATCTTCTACTTATTGTCTTAATTGCCTTTTTCCATTTATGTGCTCAAAATAAAGGGAAAAGCATGTGTTAGAATGGGGGAAGAGGAGACAAAAGCCCTGATGAGGAAGAAAAAAGTTCTGGTTCATAATCCATTTTTGGGGGAATATAACACCAGCAATACTTGGCCAGAGCAGAGGTCCTCCCAGCTTAGGATCCTGTTTTAAGAAAGGCCGAAAGCAAACGCATGGAGAATATAAGAAAAGTGCAGGCACATGACGGTACTTCCCAAATATGCCAGCAATCTGCAGATCGAGAGTTTCCAAGCCAGAGATCATGTCCTTGTATTTAACAACTTTAAACAGCTTTCTCTTCCATTAACTTCTCCAGTGGCCCCCCTAAACCACGTAGGTTTTAAGCATTCACAACAATTGTGACAGTGAGTTCACCGGTACGGCTACATGGCCGAGCCGCTGGTGTTTAGAGAAGATCTGCTGTGGTATATCACATCATGCTGGTTCATTCCAAGCACTGGTTACATATCAGATCCCAAAAAGACACAGAAACACGAATTCTTGGAGTAAATTTATATTCCTCTGCTGAATCGAGTGAAGACATTCCAACTAAGCCAGAGGAACCCGAACGATTCCTACTTGCTCAGTAGCTTATCTGAGGTTAGTGGAACTATGCTGATTATCATTAGCTGAGAATTTAGCTCAGTATTTTATTTTCGAACGTGTCGTACAGAATTACGAATTCCATTCCAGCCAAGCTGATATATTGTGCTCACAGCTGCAGGAGCTGAGCAATTAAATTGATAATATTTGATGATAGTGTGTGTATGTGTGTGGGGGGAACACATTCAATTTTGTTTGGCTCTCGAAACAAAGTCTCTGATTTTTGCAAGGTTGCAATTCTGTCTCTCCATGTGCAATTGAGCCTGTCTTTCCCTTCCAAAGGGAGTGCCTGCATGCTGGAATTACAATTTGCTCATGACTATCAGGCAGCAATCTATGACCGATTTGTTCTCACAATCTTCAAGGCAGGTACGGAAGAATCAACATCAGAACAAGTTTCTCTTTCCATATGCATCAGTTTGCAAAGGCTGTTCTGTAGGTCAACAGGTAGCTCACTCTTTGTGCAATGAGTTTTTGGCGTCTTGACGCAGAACAGCTCAACAAACCCCTGGGAGGAGGTACGTTTCTTAGGTGGACACATCTCCCATGAGAACGGGACCGTAAGTAACATCATTATTTCCCAGATCCCTAACCAATAAAATCAGAAAAAATTACTTTCGTCCATTACTGGCCTGGACTAGATTTGGACCAGCAATATCAAGGTAGAAGTACCTCATTAAAAGGCTCTTTGTTTCCTTTGCCTCTTGTGCATTCCTGATTAAAGACAAGAAGAAAGCAGCCAACTGTCTGTCTTGGCTCCCGAGCCAAAAGCATCCGAGTCAATGAAAACACTTCCTATTGATGCCATAGCCTCCAAAATGTATTGCCGGTGAAGCAGTATGACATTTGCGTGGACTGCGCTTTACTCGTTATTAACCCTAGCTGTGTATATTTACAGACGGAATAAAACATATATAGAAAATCTGTTTTTCTTTGCTATACATTTGTGCAGTGTCTAATGTAGTCACGACAGCAGACTTTGAATGTTATAGTAATATTAAAGTTTATTCATAATTGTACTGGTAATGCATAGTTCAGCTGAGGAGTTTTCTATCTGCAGTATCGGCATTGCTTTCCATCATACAAAATAATTGCAATTTGCATTACTTAGCGTTCATTTTTAGCAATAATAATGGCTTAATTTTATTAGTGCCTGGGATAACAAATAGGTCAACAACCTTCTAAAATGAATATACAAAATATTCATGGGAATATGTTTACCGCTGACCCGCAGACACTTCTGGGCTGAAATGCACCAGCGTAAGAGCAGTATAGGACAGGGGAAAAGGAAAGGTGCTAATAACTGGTGCTAGTTTTAAGTTAAAAAAATCTGTGTGTGTATATATATATATATTCAGTCAGTGATTACACATATTGAATTCACAGTACAGCAGAGGGGTTTGTATTAAAATAGGTTGGGTTTTTAGGGGAAATAACAGAGCTTTGGTTAGATTTGGGATTATTTTGTTGTTGCCCTTTTTCTCGAGAAAACATAAACAATTACCCAACAAAACAGCAAATTGTGGTAAGAGCAAACAGACCGAAGGAAGAAACTTTGTTATATAACACGAAGAACCTGTGGTAACCATCCCCAGTGTGTGTTGTTTGCTGTGACTTACAGCTTTGCTTAAGCATTTTAAAGATCCTTGCAGGTCTTTTTCAAGCTGCCAGCTCTAGCCTAGGAATTATGGTAATGTGCCACTTCTGAGCCCTCGGCAGGATTTGCAACAGAGAAATCACATCAGCCTATGCTGATTAACAATTCCATTCCATCCAGAGATTTATATAAAAAAACTATCTTACATTTTGCTTTTTAATAAGAACGATCGCTATCTCAAATTGAGTCCCAGCAAATTTTAATAAAGGCCCAAGGTTGAGTGGCATTTTGCATGCTGATTTAGCTGTGATTGCTTGCTTTTGATGAGCACCAGCCGGGCATGTATAGCTTTCCTCAGAGCAGGTTTAAAGACCAGTAGTAAGGAAAAGGATAAAAATAAAAACTTCCAACTGAAATTCGAGGTCTTTTCTCTCTATGATTGATTACTGAATAAATACCTACACATATCTCTGCATTCAACCCACAAGTAATATTCCCTACAGCCAAACAGCTGTTTTAATGGCTTTTAATATACTCTCCTGTCAAAATATGTTAAGTTTGAAGGCTGCAATTATTAAAAAAAAAAAAAGATATTATCAATCTATTTATCTATCTATCTTCATGACAACTCCTCAGTTTAATCAGCTGAGTGCGGACTGGAATAAACCGATGCTTTTATTCTGGCAGTTTTGCATTTATATGAGGGTCCTTGTTTAGCACATTCTTTGTCGTTGTTTTGGATAGTGCCATCAGTGCTCCGAATAATAGTAGCATATAGGTACGATAAGGTTTCAGGTTTCTGTCATTATGCAATAGAGACCGTCTCTAACAGCGGGCTATTAAAAAAAAAGAACAAATCATCAGCGTATAAGCTTTTGTAGGCACTCTTTGTGTTTTGAATAAAAATATACATTGGAAATACTTATTTGGGGAAAACTGTCTTTTCTGAAGATACAAGGGAAAAAAGGAGATTGCACAAAACAGTTGAAGTCAAAGCTCAGTGGCAGCATACGTGTGTGTGTGTATGCACGCATGTGTGTGCATTATGAAAGCAGCACCACCATAAAAGTGATCAGGTAAAGCATTCCATTTGTTTTGATTCAGCTTTTATCGTTCTTCTTTTTCATCCCTCTCAATAAATTGTATTTCAACTTCTCTCATTAAAATAGTAACCCTTTCTTGCTCCAACTTGAGGAACAACAGAGGCAAGAAACCCTTTCATATAGGCACCATCCATCATCATTAGAAATAATGATCCTCCCACACAGTAACTAGTGCAATGTACGTGAAGGAGCAACTAATTCCCACCCAGTTTCCCTTGCCTCTTTCTCTTTGAGGGATTGCAAATGATAATTTAAAGAAACAGTACGTGAAAGATGCCTTCAGTCACAGGAAAGCTGTTTCCATCTTGTAAACTGGGAAATTGCGGTAGGTGAGACAATCCCGTATGATCTCTGTGGAGACATGGCCCTGTTTTCCAGATTAATGTCCCATAGCACAAGCAGGGAACCATTTTTACAAAAATGTTTTTGTTTTTGTTTCATAGGGAGCAACAGGGGGAAAGAAACAAAAGTAATGACCAGTCCCCCGAGAGGTAATTCCCAGTAAACTGCCTTTAGCCTGCCTGATATACTACTGCAGCCCCTTCGTTAGATGGATCCCACTAAGCAATTAAAGTCTAAAGGTCTCAAAGGTGTCTTGTCTAAGGTCTCTAATCACTTAAGCATATACTTAAGCCCAATGCTTAAGCCCATATACTTAAGCCCAAGCATATGCTGAAGCCCACATGTCATTTTAAGTGAATAAGCATAAGTTCAGGTCAATATTTGTTCCATGTGATCAGGGCCCTGCATTAAGGCACCTCCGTAGCTTCTCTCTATGGTTTGTGAACAGAAGACCATATTCCAGGGGGCAATTCTGGTATTAGGCGGGACTAAAACCTCTCTGGTGGTGCCCACCTCTCCATCAAGAGGCTTCACAGAGGCTGCCCTTCCTGAAGGACCTCAATGCTTGCTGATGACACCTGGCAGAAAAGGCTTGGGGGAATTTCAACATCCAAAAAATCACAATCCCCAAGCCCCTCCTTCCACCATCTAACCCTGGAGGTGCCTCAGCTCGTCGGATGCCTCCTGGCTTGGCTTGGGCAGCACCACTGTGATCCGGCACAGCGAGGCAGAGTGGCACCGGAGTCCCCTGCGGGGCCCAATCCTGGAGGTATGCTGGGAACACACCTACCTCTCACTCGCAGGATCACACCCTTCAAGAATACAGTCATAGTTGCTTTCTTCTTTTAAATGCAGCTGGCGGAGGAGGAGACGGCAATGCCAGTGCCCTCCGCTCCTGTAATAACCTCAGGATTAAAGCGCTCACCCAGGAAGTGGGACAGTGGGCTCTGGGCCCTCCTCAGCCCCAGGGGTTCAGAGTTTCCATTTCCCATGAAACCATCCTAAACCCCAAGTTATCAGGTGAGGGTGATGTGGGGCATAGGGAGGAGGGGAGGAGAAAGCATTTATTTCCTCATTCAAGCTATGCTGATGAGTACAGAGAAAGAAATGAAAGAGCCATGGTACCCCAAGGTGACTTGCAAGAAGAGCATGAGTCCATGCCCTAGAAATTAAAAAGAGAATTGTCTTAAGTTTCCATTTCCACTCTTGCTGCATGAGTTCTTTGCACTACAGAGCTATGGACTGAGATTTGAAGGATGTAGAAGGTATAAATCTGTAGGAGAAGATCCTTTATTCATTAAATGCCTGCCTGACTCACTCCCAGAATTGCCACTCCCCCTTCCCAAAGCCGAATCTCATACTCTGTCTAGATAAACGGATGCCAGACTGAAAAGAAAAGGGGAAATGCCCCAGAACCCCAGCATCCCTTTCTCCTCACAAAGGGTCGTGGGAATCTCTTCGTCTTTCCTGCGCAGTCCCACAGTTTGACCAAGGAATGCAGAAATGCTTTCTCCACCCAGCGTCACCTGCAGTCTTGTGGTTGGGGTACTCCCATGGTACTCCCATGGCAATTGGGAAACGCTGGTTTGAACCTCCCAGGCAGAGGCAAACCGAGAACTCGTCTTGCTTTTCTTGGGCAAGTGGTTTTAACCACCGGACTACAACATAAATGGTGAGGCTCCTCCTTTTCCTTTGGTGACTGCATTTTTTGATGGGAGCAAAACAAAGCTGGCTTTGCTCAGTCCTTTGAAGACCTGCTCAGGAGAAGCCTGGGGCCTACCTGTTCCAGCCATACTTTCCTGCAGCACTGATTCAGGCAATTCCACTTTGCATTTTCTTTCTTGACCACTTACTGCTCAGTGTGGGGCTTTGGGATAACTTTTCTAAGGCATTAAATGCTCTTCACATACTGATCTGAGGTCCTAACACTGAGTTTGGGGTCCATTCTGGGCACATGTGCCCAAGAGTTAGTTATTGTGATGAGTTGTCGCATTTGGAATAAGCGTTAAATGCCCTGTTTAAGGTCCTGTGTTAGGACCTTTGGCAAGTGACAAAACTTTCTCAGCTGGTGAATCACTCAGGACTGTCTACTTTCTTCTCCAGGTCACCCCTTCAAAAAAGTCCACAGAGCTAAAAACAAGCAGAGTAAGAGTAGGGCCTCTTCCAGCAAGATACCTCAACCCACGCAGATGACTTCAGCCAGCTCCAAGAGCTGCTATGAATGTAGTGCCTCCTATCCTGGTCTGGATCAGGCCTTAAGGACAGAGTTGAAACTTCAATAAAGGTTTTTATGAAGGAAGGAGGGATAACATACCACAACAGAGATGTCATTTCAAAAAATTTAATGACTTAAGGCAGATACTAGGAAACCATTGAGATGACTGTGGGATGGCCTGGATCCTCAGAATGCTCTGCACCCTGGCACAGACCCAGTTGGGCAATTCAACATGTACTTCCTTTATGGCATATAACTGGGTTTAGTGGGACCACTCCTGCTTGTAGTCAAGAGTGGGTTTAAATGCACAGAGGGATGCAAGCCAAAACACTCAATACTTTGCCTCATTTAGCTTAAAAATGTATAATAGGGTATAATGGCTGGCATCAGAGGTAGCAGAAAAGTGAAACTTCTTATCTGCCGGCACTTTTTACAATAGTAATACCAGCTTGTGACTTGTCCCAGATGTTTACTTAGGGTAGAAAAGTGTCCTGAAATGCAACTAAATATGTAGGTGAGAAATGAATTTATATAGTTTTCTTCATTTGAGGGGAAAATACATTTCTGATATCACTATATCACTCTGTCTTACTGCTGTAATGTGCCATGGGAGAATAAGCCACCACTTTCCATTTCTTGTCTTTTGAAGTTAATTTCCAATTCTAACAGTAAATCAGAGTTGTGTAATCTTGCTGATACATTACAGGGCAATGAAAATTTAATTTTTAATAAGATCTTTACTTTAAAAAAAATACTTGCAAAAGCGAAGAAAGACGTGTTCAATCAAAACTGGGGCTTTGGCATGCGATGGCTAAGTTTAGAATGAAAAGTAACATCAAAGAGATGTCTTTTAGTTTAATTTCAAATAGCACATGTCACCTTGGAAGGGATAAATTCTGGAACATTTCTGTAAAATCTAGAAAATGCCACTTAAGCCTAAGGAAATCTAAATAATAAGCAAAATAAAACGCTCACTGGTGAGAGAACACAAGGACGTCAAACTCTGTGCGTGGTCTTCAAGAAGAGTAGCACATACATGTATAAGTAATAGTCACAAGATTATGCTCAATGTATGCGGTCAAAGGATGTTGTCTAAAAATCCCTATGTGCGTCTCTTCTGCTGCCTGACTTTCTGTGGTGTAACTTGAACAGACTCCCAGAAATCTTTTCATATTTGGCCAATACCTCCTGCCACATATCATACAGGCAGTTTAAGCATCTTTTGAGCTGTACGGTGAGAAAATAGGTAGGGTCATCCAGCAACTGGTAAAATGTGCATGCAAAACGATTCCTCAGTTGTGAAAAGCATGCAAAATCGTTACACCCAAACAGCTCACTCCACACTGATGGCCACTTATGCATTTTCTGCAGGATCTGGCCTATATATTTTGCCAAATATATAGGTCCTGGCTGCAAAGGAAGCACGAGGAGAGATTCAACTGGATAATTCTTAAAATCCATGCAGGAGAGTTGGTGGACCTGATAACAAATGAGGATTGTGAAAGCTGTTTTGCACTCAACAAATATGACATTGTGCCTACTTCCCAAGAGTCAATTAAGGTCAGCAATCAGCTTTCATGGATGTTAATTCTGACTCAAAACACTTTCCAAGAGAAAAAAACCACCAAGCCCACTTCCCTTCGGTGTGACAACTATTTTTATGACAACAACTTTCACAGTAGCATGAAGTCCTTCCTGTCATTTTTCAGGCTGAAGAAAGCAGCAGCCCTCAGGCAGGAACCCATGCAAAGTCACACGCCACCCCAAAGCATCCAGACTGTGATTCCAAAAAAGCCCATTTCAAGCAGCAGTTGGAGTCTGGGCCCATTTGGCTTCAATACTTTCTTTTACTGGAAAATCCGACTCATGTTGAGCTGAGCAGCAGCGTCAGAGAGACGCTGAAGAGTCCCCTCTGGAAGAATTATCCACTAAGCAGATAAAAACTAATGTCTGTGACAAACAACAACCTTTTGTCAAATCAGCACATTCTAAAGACCACATTTTTTTCTCAGACTAGGCCGCAGTTCCTATTTGTGTTTTCACACCATTTCTTTGAGACCTGATAAGATGCTATCAATGGGCCCTCTAAGTACTCAAGAACCACTTTAAGGGGAATCACTGGGGCAATTACCATAAGCAGTGAAAGATATGGTATTTATTGATGGGAGATTAATATTGGCCACAATGCAATTGATTTCTTCCCTGCAGCTTTATTTTCAAGTTCTTACAGTGTTTTGTGGCCTGCTGTGGTCTTTCAGGTTTCTTTCTCTTTTAGATATGAATTTATTTTTAACTATCATTCTAATTGGCTGGAGTTCTTCCAAGAGTCTCCAATTTACTCTTAGCAAGTTTGATATAAATTGCCCTAATTTAATTAATAAGAGGAATAATGAGTTGAACAAGCTGGAAAGCAGGATCTCTGTGTTACCAGGTTTTGACCTAAGCATCCTGGATTTAGTAGGGCAGATCTTTTCCATCTGAGGCTGATGTTTCTGAAAGTGCCTCAAAGCTAAGAGCTAGACCTAATGAAAGGACTGAGAGACGTACAAGCTAGGTGCCGCAATGCCTGCATTTTAGGTGCTTGAGACTGAGAAAGAAATCCAAAACCGGGAGTTTAGCTACTCAGCTCTTACTGGGGAGGTGAAACACTTTTGGCTGAAAATAGATCAGCCAAAAAAACTGACTCGCTGAGCAGTTTTAAGATTTCCTGTAAAATCGTGGAGCATGATGTGGAAAAGAAGGGGGCGGGAGGAAGGGAAGACACAATTTTCCAACAAATTTCTTCCCCTAAGTTCTTTCAAAGGCTGCAAGAAGCCAAAACTGAGGATTTTTTTTCAATGGGTAGGTGCACATGGAGTTGAGTACAGTGTTAGATAGCTGCCAAGTAGTTGGAGAAACTGCCCATGAGGTAGGCCAAGGGTTTTGTCCTTCCTCAACTAGAGAGGATGCTACGTGTCCCTCCTTCCTTAGCCCCATATGAGGTGGTGTCCTGCAAGGGATGCTGGAGGGCCGTCTGGAGCTGTTCTTGGACCTGATGAGCACCAGAGATCACACAACAGGGGCAGGTGCTGAGTGGGGACTGAAGATCTAGGCTTCGGATCTAGGCACCTGCAGTGGCACTTTGACATTCGTGTCCTTTATTCTTACTAAATCTTTGGAAATGCTGCTTTTATGTACTCCTGGGCAGCCATAAAACAAAATCAAGTAGATCTTCAAGGATTAAATTACAGAAGGGAAATTACTAAAATACGATGATTTTTGAATGACTTTGTTTTTAAATGTTCGTGCCAAGAAGCAGACCTGGTTTTCACTGCGTGGTGCTCAACGTATAATAGAAATTTTCTGGGGTGCCTCTAGCTAAAAAACAAGGCTCCCAAAAAAATTTTTTTTCTAGATTAGACCTAGAAAACAGAAATTTAGACATTAAGACCTAAACCCAAAAGATTTTTGTTGAATTATTTGAGAAAATATCCTTTTTTTTTATTTTATTTTAGCACCTTTTGACTCTGCTGTCTAACAAACATTGAGGGGGAAAAAAAGTCTTGCTAAAGACACCTTCTAACAGATAAGCCCATGAGTTTTAAGAGGTTCAATAAAATGAAGAAAGATATTTTTTAACCTCAAAAAAGGTTTTTTTTAAAAAGCAAATCTTAAAGTTCTTTTAAAATAAAAAGAGGTATTTTCAGACTCACTTCAGAATTAAGCAGAATCAAAACGAGGCAAAAGAGAAAACTTTTTTTCTTTTTTTTTTGCCTTTAAGTGTTTCTTCAGTTCTGCTTGTCTTTGAAAAATGCAAAACATTCTGCTGCCTGCCAAAAAGCCCCTTGTGGCAAGCACAATGCCTTTGCTGGCCAACATGCGGACGTATAACTTCCCAACCTTGCATTCTTTCCACACACAAAATTCCCATTGATTTCAGTGGGAGTTTTGCACAAAAGGACGGAGTCTTTGGGTTAATGCAAGACTATGAAAGGGGAGAAAGTGCTTACTGTACTGAGAATATGCATCTGAATTGGTTTTATCACAGCTGGCAGGGCAGTAAAAGAAGTTTATGCGCAATAAACAGCTCTTGTGGTTACAGTGACGTTGTTCATTCCTAGCCTAGAATTTGAAGGAGTTATTATTTAATAAAGTTTAATTTGATGAAGAGAATATTTTTAACGCCCTAAACTGCACTCTATGAAGATGACTGATAGTCCCAGCCCACTCACAGAAAGAAATGCAATTAATTGGTTTAATGAACTCACCACATTAATTAGCTAATGTCTGTGCAGTTTCAGAATGCAACTGAATGGGCAAATCCTGGAGAAGTAGTTCACTGGACTAATTCCCCCCAAGGTCCCTTTGCTCGTCTCCAGCCGTAGCAAGCGGTTACCCAAATGGCCATGCAGGACAGACATAACGCTCCCCTTGCGTGCAGAGCTCGGAGCAGGAGAGCTCTGCTCCATCCCAGGTTACTTAGAGCATCCAGTCCCACAAGGGAGAGGGGAGATGGGTGGGAGAGGGGCTAATGGCAGAAAAATGGGTATTTCTTGTCCATACAATAAACAGCAATTTTCTGTGTGTTGCAGGCCATGGTGTATGTGAGAGCACTGGAATATAAGAGCCCAAATGTGGCTTTTCCAACCACCTGGCTTCCCCTTGGCCAGATCTGCTCCTGCCAGGACGCACCGAGGGACACGCGCCAGTGTATTTAATTGCATGACGTGACTCAGCATGGCCAGCGATGTCAACCCAGGTCTCGGCATGCGCTCAACGCTGTTTTTTGGGACAGGAGCCCTTTGTAGGTGCACTCAGAGCTGAACGGCATGGACCTCAGCTCGGCCCTGGCTCTGGCCCCACGTAGAGCGGGCAGGGCTGGATGACAAAGCACCCCAGAGCTCCATGACCTGCACCTTTCAATGGAGGTAAAAGCAGGCTGAAAACAGGATGGGCGCAAATGCTGAGCTGAGAAAGTGCAAGACAGGAGTTAAATGGGCAGCTGCAATGAGCAGGGAGGCAAATTTAACAGGTCTACCTTTTCCCCACCAGCTCCCACCTCAGCCCTGAAATACAGGAGTTGGAAATGGTTAAAAAAACCCTGGCTAAAATGGCACTAATGACATTTATGACCAGCTGCGACGAGGGCTACGTTAGCTAATGTCTGCAGGTTGTTTGGAGGTCATCTGATAAGCAGGTGCCATAAAACATATTTTAGTTCACTTCCTTTTTTAATCTCCCTGGTGCAAAGTATATTTAGAACAGGGAAACCCCACAGAAGCAGGACACTAATATGTGACACAACTCTGCAGACTCTCGATATCCTACAATTTTATCAGACAATCAAAGAGGAAGCAGTGAGCTGGGAGATGGAAGTACTGCTCATTCACCTCATTTGGCTGCCTTGTAGTGGGAGTTTTGCTTGTGTGAAGACTGACGGATCAAGGGGAAGAAGAAAAAAAAAAAGACATGCTCGGTGTTAAAGGGAAGCCTGTTTATGCCTATAAGTAAGAAAGCTTGCTCAAGAATAAGTTAACTCTTGCTAGAGGATTATACCTGTAATGCTGGCAATTCTGGCCTCTGCATGAGCTGTAATATCTACTTGCATTACCTCACAGGGTGTTATGGGCCTTAATTAATTAATGTTTGTAAAGCGCTTTGAAATCCTTGGATGAAAGGCACTATAGAAGTGCAAAGCAGTTATTAATATTAATATTGCATAAGTGGCTTGGCTCCCTTCGCACCGCAGAGCGCACTAACTCCTGCAAGGGCTGCAGCCCTGAATCAGCAATCTTCATACCACCAGGCAGGAGCCTCCCTTCTGCCTCCTCCTCTGATCTCTTTCTTTAGGACTTCCACAGCCTCTTCTCCACAAATCCCCAACAGCCCTCTTATGCCTTCTCTCACGCAAGCAGTACAAGCAGTGAGAACAGCACTTTTCAGCCCATTGCCCTGGACCAGAGCTTTTCTGGGCAGGAGGCTGCAGGCTCAGCAGACCTTGGAGCAATTAAAATCTCTGCATTTGGGAGGTGGGACTTTACGGTTCTGGTTTTTCCCTTGAATACAAGACTTTTGAAGTCCCACTTCTGCAATACAGAGTAGAACCTGGTCAAACTTCTCCATATTTCGTAACCTTTAATATAAAATTGAGATCACTTTCAATTTTAGTCATAAGCAGAGAACAGGCAAGCCCCTCAGCAATGCTGGTGCCACTCCAGATTTTTGCAGGATTTTTCTATTTTCAAATTTTTCAAATTTAAAAAAAAGTATTAACATATACAGGTTCTTTCCAAAAGGGTTTTTTTTCTGATGAAATTTTCCCACCCAAAAGCCATGACCATCGGTGTAAATTGAGAGTCCTCCACCTCTCACAGGAAACATTAATGCATTGGAAGAATGAATCTGTATAATAAACTACATGCATAGTTTTGTTACTTAGATTCTTGTTTGGCAAGTAGAAAGGCTGTGCTGGTGAGTAACAACTACACAGGAAATTGAGAAGAACGTAATTGTCACTTTATATACAAAGTCCATGAAACCATCTCAAGATGAGTCAATTCAAAGATGATGGAGTAGCTCTAGGATGAAATTGGTCAGTATAAATTCCACCTAATTTGTCTTGAAATATTACCTCTGTGATGAACTCTGAATAATAGTGATAGTAAAATAGCAATAAATAATAACAATAATATCAAACATACTGTAAAGAATCCCACTCATGTTAACACAGGCAGTTCTGGGAGGTTATTTTTAACTTAGATGTGCAGATAAAAACATATTGGTGTGACCAATTTAAATAAAAAAAAAAGGTCCATTTCTTATTAACTACAGAAAAACAGGCATTTGATCATCAGACCTGAACAGTTCTCCCAGCGATGCACTAACCAGATCACAACCCAGTTCCCTCTGCAGTAGCTGTACTGGCTGTGTATAGCATTAGCACTAGTTTGAACTTGTTTATGTCAGTGAAGTAACACATAAGTTAAAAACAAATCGGGCTTACGCACTTCAGCAAAACTCTTATTGACTCTGAAGGAACTTTTATCTGCGTACAGAAGGCGAGCTCAACTCAGAAGTGAAAACAATACCCTGCCAGTTCCATGTATCAGCCTTCACAAAGAAGGCGGGGAGAGCTCCCCAAGCTCCTTACCACAAAGAGTATAACGTTTGCAGAGATTAGGAACTGCTGAAGGCAGCTTCAAATCTCAGTTTGTTACACGCTTTTCTCTAGTCTTGCTGTAAGGCAAAAAAAAGGTGCTTCGTCTCACCGAGCGCATTTGCTGGAGTGAAGGAAATGGCACGTAGGACATTTTACCAAAAGGAGAGCAATTTGGCCCAGCCACAAAGGGAGTGTTATTGCCTGGTGAGCACAGCCCAGCCCAGGAGTCACGGCACCCAGGTTTCTTTCTTGGCTCTGCCACTAACGTCTTGCGTGGCCTTGGGCAAGCTAGGCAACCTTGAAAGCCTGTTCACCCCAAAAAATAAGGATGATTATAGGAATTAGAAGGCAATTCATTAATGCATTAATTAACAGGCAGCAGGATGTTAGAGACACAGCTGTTCTGATTCACCCTGGCAGCCAGACAACTCCGGTCCTATCAGCACCACTGCAGGGGCTCCCCTCCCCAGTGAGACCCCAGGAGCAGGGCAGGGGGAGAGCAGCAGCGAGGCGAGAAGGGAATCCAGTCTCAGCAACTTAGAGCTGCCCTTTTTCTCATGCAGGGGGAACTGGGGAGAAGGACACGGATCTCCGTTTTTTGCAAAGAGCCTGTCCCATGGGGCCACTTGGGTTGAGATTTATTTTTGTTGCCATTTAAATTAAGTATATAGGCAATCCAGAGGCCGTTTGGACCAGATCCAGCATGTGCAAGCACCATGTTTGGAACAGGGTGGGAACTCTATTTGCGTTCAGACACAGAGGAAGCACTTTAAGCCATGTCTGTAAGACAGATGCCAGGGACCTATACTGGAAGGTGCTGAGCTAGCGGGGGATATGATTGCTCTCTATAAATACATCGCAGGGAGGGGAAGGTGGGCAAGCGCCACGGAGGGAAATGAGCTATTTAAGCAAAAGGACAATGTTGGCACAAGAACAAACTGGCCGTAAGGCTGGAAATTAGAACATTTCTAAACATCAGAGGAGTGAAGTTCAGGAAAAGCCTTCCAGGGGGGAGGAGATGGGGCAAAAATACTAATTGAAAGGCAGTGGCAGTAGGTTAATGGCTGTGACCTAAGAATTGGTTGCTGGCAAGAGCAGGGGTGTAGTGGATTTCAGAGCAGAAGCTGACCCTTCCAGGAACGACTGGGAAGGGCCCTGCAGAGCTGGGCTTTGCATTCACCGCAATGCCACCAAAGTCAAGAGAGTTTCTTTGAGTTTACAGTAGACTGGAAGTGGGCAGGATTTGGCTTGGCATGCTGAAGCCCTTTATCCATACAATATTTGCTTACTCCGACAATTGTTTTGCTGCCACTGCTCAAGGGTCTTCCTGGGAGAGACAATAAACGCCAGGCTGAACGGAAACCGTGAGAAACATTGTCATTGGGAAATGTGGCCAAACCCTTTTTTCTTTCTGAGTGCAAAGCTTCAGTCTGTTCTTATTTACCAGAGGACTTAAATACGTGCTAAGCTGCCAGTGTTATGTCCTGGACTTTGCTGTGGAAGGACAGGTTGTGCTATCAAAATGTCTTTCTGCACTGGGAACACCATGCTGAAGAAGTGACGTGAAGACCAGGTACCTACTCTCCAGGTATCAAACAGCCTTCTGAAACCACAAGAAGGGGGCTAGGTATGAAGGCAGAATAGCAATAGTAACACTAGAACAAGAAATACAAACTCCAATCATTCATTTGTTATAATTTCTCAAGGGGATGCTCATTTCAGAGAAGTGCAGTCATCACTGGAAGGTGGAGATGCTCAGCACCCCTTCAGGATGTACCCCTCAACAAATTAAGGGTCGGGAGAAACCTGCCAGAATCGAAGTGGATCCCTTTCATTTGAATAAAGAAGTGACAGGTAGAGCTGCTAATCATCCCAGTGATAGACAACTGGCTGGCACCACAAAGCAACCTTCCATAATAGCTCGAGTCTCATCATTCAAGCGTTTGTATAGAAGACATAAAAGCAATAGTTGTCTGCAATTCATTTTACACCCCAGCGCCACTCACAGAGGTTGCTTCTGGGGCTGCTCTCCCTTCAATGAAAAATGTTCCGGAGCAGTAATTCCCACTGGTTTTCCAGTCAAGACTGAAATGAGTCCATCGGTGATGGTACACTGCCCTGTACGTGGAGCCTAGCAATGTGAAATTGCTGTGCATTGCCTCCCCCTCCCAGCCACATTTATAATGCTTATTAGGAAAGCCAGCTGCCGGGACTGCTGTAAGTAACTCTGTTGTTGGTGTCTCTCTTGAATTGCCTTGGCCCGTGTTTCCTACTCAGGCACCCAAGGGCAAGGTTATAGGGTTCACTCGTATTCAGCCATTATTATTATTGTTATTATTATTATTATTCATTATTAATATTAATTATGCAGCATGTGGTAGTGCCTAGGAGCCCCAAACCCTGGCCCAGAACCACAGTGCACCCAGCCCTTTACATGCACTGAACAACAAGACATTCCCTGCCCCGGAAAGCGCATGAGCTTGTAGTGGAATAACAGAGGGAAGAATTTGCTACCTAGAGGCCAAATTCACCAGGACATGAAAAATGCACCTCCCTTTAAACACATCTTTACCCCCTGAAATGCATCTGTGCAAGCTAGAGCAGAATTCATCCCCTTAAACAGCAGATGGCATAAAGACAGAGGATGGAGGTGAGGGTTGTGGGGTTTTTTCTTATACTGTCAATGGATTTATTTGGTCCAGGACTGAAGAATTAGATTTGTTTTCCAAATCAGAAGTTTTATCACTAGCACTGCTGAAAGCAACTGTATTCTGTGTCCTGCAGCCTGATGGTAGCCTGAATCTCGTGGTATCTCTCAGGGAGTGGGAGTCCCAGGGTTGTATGAAACCTTGGCCTCAGGCAGAACAAAAGACAGCACACTTCCAGCCCCACGCTTGTGGGTAAATACTTTAAAGTCACACTGCTCAAAGATCTAGAAAATGTTTAAAAAACACAGAGTTTTCTTACTTTGTAACATCTTTGCAACATCTTTCTTATTACAGTGTGAAGAGAAGGTCTCCAAGTAGCTTCCATATTGCTTAAAAGGTAAGGTATACAATTAGTTTGCATTAATGTATTTCATTATTTTCTTATGATTTAGTCTATAACAATGAGAGAATATGCATTTTGCACGTAGCGTTGCACAATACACTATGACACCCGTGACTAGCCCAAAGAGCTGAATCCTGCCTGCCTCTGCAACAGACCTGCTGCATACACTTTCCAAGTTACTTCATTTCTCTTTGCCTCAGTTTCCTCCTCTGTGAAAAGGGCATAAGTGTAATTTATTGTAATCCCTTTGTAAATTGTTTTGAGACCTGCTGAGCCCTATGGTTTAAATGAAGTTTGACACAAAGAACAGAAAAATGATACTCGCAACAGTATGTTCTCATTCACCTGCAGTACTGAAGCTTGTCCTGCAATATAACAACATGTCACTTTAAAATTTACTCTAAATATTAATTTAATTATGACTTTAAAATGAAAGTGCCAGACATTTCAAGTTGGGGAAAGTCCATATATAAATGCCTCGAGGCCTAGGAAGCTTTCAGCCATAAAGACTGAGGGTCACTTGAAAAGTGCTTTGGCACCTTTTAATGAAGGGAGTGTGTGTTTTTACATCTTGCAGTGGTTTAAAGATCATTTGTTTTTCTGCTTCTCTGGTGTGTAATTGAGCATGTTTTCATGTGGACATTAAACTTTTCTGCTGCTTTTAGAAAGCTTTTTGAGAATTGCAGATGAACAATATGATTCAAATTTTCTGATTATTTAGAAATAAATAGCAACCCATTCTAAAAAAATCCTTGAAAGAGTGCACCTCATCCTGGGTGCAGATGAAGCCCGCTGTTTCTGGCACTACCACTCACATGCTTAAAATCTGGCAACAGCTCATACATTGCAAAGAAGAGGGTCAGCTACCGAAAAAGCTCAGAGTAGTTGACCAGTTTGTACTGATTTCCAGGTATCAGGGTGCAGGTGAGGGCATTTTGTATTTGCCATAAAGACTTTACAGAGTAATCAACAGCAACAACAGCAAAATCAAAACCAAGCAATCCTTTGAGCAAAAAATCTTGGTTATTTTCCTTCCTTTTTAGTGGATGAAAGTGATTATGAGTGAGAGGCCGTTTCAAGCCCCTTTTCCTTTTTTAGTTCCATCAAGCAATAAACACCTTTGGCTACAGGAATAATTAGTCAATAATGATAACAACAAATGGGAGGGGGTATCCACTTACTTTACAATGAAGTATCATGTTGAGCACATTATAATAATAATATCATTATTATAATAACATCCACTTTTTTACCCAGAACCCCAGTAAGGGGCCTAGTACTAAACAAGTCTCATGTTTAAATAGAAAAGTTAGTCTCTTTTGGCTTCCCATGTAGTCAAAAGAGCGAGAAAGGCTTATCTAGGAGATGAAGTTACTGCCTCCTTCAAATCATCACTCCTGAAGGACCTTAGATTCCTCAAGTGTCAACAGCAGTTTCAAAGTAAAGAGAATAGATATTATTTCACAGCTGGGAAAACCAAAGCACAGCAGGATGAGGGGATGTGCCTTTGTTCCCAGTCCTGGTGTCCTAAACCAACACCCTGCCTGTTAGGTACCACTGCATCTGAAGGCGCGGGTGTCTTCTTCTGACAAATTCATCAGGTTGGCAGCAGTGAGTCCAAGTCCCTCTCCCTGCAGACATTAACTTTCAGGGTAATGGGAGTTCTTGGATGTTCTTAGAAGTCTAATGCAGAATTTCCCAGCCAGGAAAGCTATTGGTGCATTAGCACAACATAATCCTGCCCACATTTCACTCTGTCTAGTCGCCTCAGAGTGGAAGAGCTACGGCTGATGAAAAAAATCAGTGTAGGTGGTCTTGGTTCCCCCTTACACACACCACGGTTGAGTTCCTTTCTGGAAGCAAAAAAGCAGCCCAGCACAGTGGAACTGTTGTATTACCAAAATTTAGGTGTCTGTCTGATCTGCCTAGTCTCTACACTCAGAGAACATTACTTTTTGCAATGTTTATAGACAGAGCTTAGGAGACCAACAAGGTAGCTTAAGTAGCTTAGCTGAGCACTTAGAGTTATGAGCCTTTATGAGAGGGAAGCATGTGTTTAAAGGAAGAGTCTCCTCTCATTCAAAGGATCAATCCAAGCTGCACGTGGAGGCTGCCTCATACCCCAACAGGATTCAATGGCCAAAAATCATGTGTTTCTCTGAGGGTAAAATTCTACCATCTGAGAATCTTCTAATCAAACATGTATATACTACAACTGAAAGGGTGTCTGAAAAGGCCAAAAAGGGGCAAAAAACCTAACCCAAAACAGAAGGAATGCACTGAAACCCAAACCACAGAAACCTCAAAGAGAGAACTAATAGCCACAGCATCACCCAAATTCCAGTTGCATCTCGTTAGAGCTTTCCTACACAGGGATATAAAGGAAAGTGAAGGCAAGTCAGCTAACTGCAGGTGTGAAGTCAGTGCCCATAAATTAAAGCACATGTGCATGTTCTCATTTAGGATTAAAATGCCTTTAGTGCTTAATCCTCAGAGGAGGATTACAGCAATGTAAAGAGACTTCATTCCTGAATGAGAGCATCCCCACAAGGGCTAAATGTCTTTAGCTGATGCACATTGACTTCACACCTTTGCTCATTCACCTTCCTGAGGGCCCCGGCAAAGACGTGGCCTGGGAACACTTGGCTGCAAAGGGCCAAGCGAGGGGGGAGCTAAGCTGCCACTAATGTGGGGATCAGGGTTGGTCCCATGTTGAAGCTAGCCCTGGAGCTGGTTTGCTTTGCACATTGCAAGCCTGGCTGTAGGAAGGAGTTTCTTCTCAAATGGTTGCATGTGGCCCGGTGGCAATGTACACCCAACTGCGTACTCATGTAACAAAACATGCTGGTCTTTGCATAATCCAAAGTGATTCCTTTGGTGCACCACAGTGAAGCTGATGTGACTGCTCTGGCTTTGCTTTCTGAGTGTTGCACTCTTCTGTTTTTCATGGTGCAGCCACCTCTGTCCAGATAGAAAACATCTTACAAGAAGACCCATGAAAATTTGACTTTCAGTCTTTCTTGCTTTGCTTTTCTTTCATTCCACTCCCAAGTAATTGTGGTAAAGTGTGGCTAATCTTTAAAGTACTCTGGGTCTGGAGCAGCTTTGGGTAAAAACAGTGCGTGTTGGTAAAAACCTGAAAAGTTTGTTAGGGAAAGGAGTAGACAAGATGACTGGCAGGCACAACAAGGGACTCAATTCAATGACCCAAAAAATCCTTTCCAGTCCCATCCTTTTATCCTTGCAGGAAAGGTGTGCACACGGAAAGTACATGGTTGGTTTTGATGCACAAAAAACACGAGTGCTAAGGCCCACTCACTCAGCAATAAGAACAATCTGCATTGATCCTCCATTTCCAAGACATGCACAGTCCAATCTTAACCCAAGCCACAACAGTGAGTGGCCGCCTGTAGCTTGGCCTGAAATGCAATCTCTCCTCATTTCCCAGGTGGAAAAACTGAGGCTCCCAGAAAGGACAAAAGGCAGGACAAAGCTGCCACAAAAATCTGCAGCAGGGATGGGAGAAAATTCTATTTTGTTTCCTTTTCTGTGCCCACTGCCAAACTGCCTCATCCCTATCATAAATAATCACACAAACAATTCCTTTTACCAGTCTGGCTTCCAGCTCCCCGGCGTGGCTCTGCTCGAAACCCAGCGTGACATGTCCCACCTTTGCTAAAGCATATAAGGAAATTAACTGCGAGAAGGGAAGGACGGGTCTGAAGTGGGAGCCATGGCATAGCGAATGGGGGTAGCAGCTTTAACCACGCCAGGAACTGAGATGCAGTTCCCCATCGTCAGGGCAGGTCGCAGCCAGGAAGGTAGGTGCCTCTCGGCTGCCGTTTGCTGCACGCCAGCACTCAGCGCGTCCCGGCCACAGCAGGGATGGGAGTTGCAGCTCTCGTGCCTCTCAGCTATGGTGCAAGGCAAACCAGGACCTCCCCCAGAACAAACATGTGCCGATCCCTTCTTTCGCTGCAGAGCAACCACAGCTACGTCCTTCAGCTGCGCTGAGAAAGATTTCGGTTTTACCACACACTACAGGAGAACGGCAGATAAACTTTTCTGCACGGGGAAGTGCTCCATCGAGCTCTGTCTGCGTGGCCTTCGTGGCTGTGTCGCGAGCAGGAGGGTTTTGGCAGGTGGCTTTGCTGTAAGAAAGGTGGCACTCTCGTGCTGATTACCTCGCACAAGTCTCATTTTGCCTCCTTGAAAACAAAGTTCACTGGCATGGGAGGGAAAATACACTTTTCTCTAGCTGATGGTGTTATAGGCATGAAGAAACAGCTGGCATTTGCAATCCACCCAATGGCTTGTGTGTTTGCTGGATAGGGAACCCAGCTCTATCCCTTAGCCCTCAGTGCCCACCTGTAGCACCCGAATTACAAAAGGGCCATCCCCCCTACTGCAGTCAGTCGGCAGAGACAGGGAGAGTCCTTAAGTCCCCTCAATGTCTGCATGAATCACAGGAGGCTGCTTGCTCTCTCCTCAACCTTACTGGAAGTCAACTGTCCCTCCTTACATGCTTAAATTTTGCTAAAACTCATCTCTGCTGGATGGGACTTGAGCTCTTCTACCTGTTTTCAAGGCCCTGCACTGACATCAGCTAAGGAAGAGCACAGTTTCACTCCAGTGATGACAGCCTGGCTTCTTCTAGGGGAATGTTCATCAGGGTAAATATCCATCTTCACTTTTGGTCTCACCAGGTTGTGCTGATAAACAGCAGCAACCAGGACGTAACAGGCCACTAAGGACAAAGCACACCATGAAGCAGATCCTGCTACAAGGAGAGTACAGGCAACACGACTGTTGAGCAAACCATACAACCTTACGATACCAGCTGTAAGTGCAATCACATAGGGGTTTTTTTACATCAGGCTACTGTATATATGTCTTTGCATATGGCACAACAACAACAGAAACAGTGCTAAGAAAGACAAATCCAGGCACCCTGGGGTCACCCACGGTGATGGCATCACTGAGGTTTGAACCTCAACCATTTCCATGTGTGGGAGGTCCCATTGCCACTTGAGTCTAGTAGTCATTTATGCAGAGAGCCAAGAGGAAGAGCTGTAGACCCCGCTGCCACCATGGCTGTCATCACCAGGATCTCCTGCTGGTAGAGTGGGAAGTCCAACATCCTCTGCTGCCAGCTCAGAGCCGCAACACCATGCTTTTCAATCTTAAGTTTAATGACAGGGGAAACTGGAGTCTGCAAACCCTTGTAGCTGAGAGCAAGTGCCGTACATAACCCACCTCCAGTTCTCCGAAGGCAGAAACAAGGCACAAATGGGCCATGTTGGTGCCAAGAATGTCCAAAACGACATCTAGTAAAAGCAATTGAAAAGATTGCAGAGACTTTCTGGAATGATCCATTAACACTTTTATGATGAAATGTAGGTGTGACAGGTCCAAACCGTCTCCTCTCACCTCCTCAGTGTGGCAGCGGCTGTAACACCTGCGGACACGATACTGCATACGGCAACGTGCTCCCTCTGCCAAAAGACACGAAACTGTGTTGATTGAAATACGAAAATAACCGCACTTTGAGTGGATCTGGGTTAAAATGGGGAAATTGCACCTTTCAATCTTCTTGCATGGAGAATATTTGCAATAGGGGGAGGGAAAAAACACATGTGGAAGTTCACAGCCTCCTGTTGAGCTTCATTCAGTCAGGAAGCCAGCTACATTGGCTGTATGATGGCTGACATCCCAAACCCAGGGGAATACTGGTGAGGGGAAGAAAGGAGAAAAGTTGAGGTCTCTGGGTCTTTCATTTAGTTAAAAACAAGTTACTGGACTCAGTGTGAGGATAACTGGTTGAGATGCACTAGCCTGCAATATAGACGAAGTAGTCCCAAATGGTCTGAAGGTCCATTGCAGCCATAAGAGTCTGTGGCTGAGATTTTGCCTCATCCTGTGAGGAGGGCAAATGAGAAAGATGGCACAGATTTGGAGACTAGGCCCACTTGTGGGGATGCTGAGTGCCTGGGTGGGCACTGAAGAGATGTGATGCTTCACCCAGGCTGGAGGGAATGAAAAATGTGGTGGGGGAGAGAAGGAGGAGAGCTCATATAAGCAAAGATCCCATTTTGTTTCCTTTCATTTTCATAGCAATTAAGGCTCCTAATTGAAACCAGTTTTACCCAAGGTTTACTGTGCTGGTTGTTTTCTTTCCCTGCTGTTAAATGCAGGTGTTCCACGTAGCAGGAAGTTGGCACGAAGGGGTAAATTTCCAAAGCGCTGCCTGTACCATTCATAAATTAATGCCTGAAGAAATCAGCGTTGTGACGAGCCCAGCTGTGCAAAGGAGGTCGGCAGGGAGAGGAGGATAGGGGAGAGAGGAAGAAGGGGTGGGGAAAGGATGTTTGTCACAGCCGATGGATGGGGGCACTGTGGTGAAGGTGTGAGGAATGAAAGTCAAGAAGGATCAGCCTTGATCTGCTGCAGCATATGACAGGCTTGGCCCAATCCTGCCTTAGTGAAGTAAGGAGAAAATTTCTGCTGGGTTTCCATGGGAGCAGTCTTAAACATCATCTTTTTGTGTTGGACCTCTGTAGAGCAGAGCTGGCCCAAATGAAGGAGGACTTCCAGGGAGCTGTTTACCGGCCTGGAAGTGGGCTGCAACTCTGTACACACCAGTTTGCTGATGTGGAGTGAGTGAAACATGAACCAAAGCAATATTAAAATCGTAGTGTGCCTACAGAGCCATGGGGGTGTGTGTGATGCTTTGCAGACAAATAAAATTCCGAAGGAAAAAATATACATATTTTACCCTAAATAAAATACCTTCACGGAGGCCTGCATTTACAGAAGGAGAAACTCTTGGAATACAGATTTTATGTGGGAACTTGACTGCATCATTGCAGACTCTTCCTTCATCTCCCTCAGTATTTGAAATACAGTTTAATAGTGCTTAGGGATGGAGAAAATAGTGATATATTTATGGACAGTGAACCTGGCAAGCCCCTTACGTAGCTACTTGGGGTTACACAGTGGATGAGAGAGAACAGCTGCTCCCAGCTCAGGAGAGGATGTGATGGTGATTTTGGACGTTATCATGCGGTAAGGTAGCCCAGGTCCATGTGACATCCTCCTCTGACTTTGACGTTATTTACTGCTGGAGGAAAACAGGAGAAAAAATCAGCCCTTGAGATTGTGAAGCAGCTTTAGAGCAAGGACACAAGGTGTGGGGAGGTTTTTGCTAGTGTATTTCTAGCTGCTCAAAAATCAGTCCTGTGGATGCAAAAGGGCTCTGGGCTGGTGATGTAAAAAAGCTCCTAATGCAGAAATCAGCTCGGTGCTTAGGGCCCCGTCCTGCTCTGCAGCTTGCATTTCCCTGTAGAGCCTTGGCCTGGAGAAAACATGGGCATTGCAGATCGAGGTGGCTCTGCCGCAAAGCCAGGGACCAGCCTTCATCTCAGACAGACCGACAGCTGCACATCTTGGCCATTAGATCCAAGTGCCCCTCCTTGAGAGACAGAGAAAAGCACCAAAACATAAAATGAATATTTTTGCTAGGAAACAGGTCAGCAAGCTTTGGTTTGTAACCGCAAGGGCGATCATTTTCCTATCACATCGCAGCTCTCTGCCCTGCACCCGCTCCAGCAGCTGCTCACTGGGTAGGGGCAGCCCGGATTACTCCTGCCAACCCGAGCACTGTATTATGCAGCAGCACACAACTCCGTCTTGCTATGTACGAATTACCCCCTGCTTGATTAAGCAACACCTTTCAGTTGCATGCTCGGCGGCAGGCTAGTGTGATAAAAACGTGTTTATATCACACACAATTAAGCTGTGTATCAGTCAGGTGCTGTTTTCAGAGGAGCGGAGCAATGTCACAGGGTTAACCACCAACGGAAGCTGAAGCTTCAACAGCCTTTATTAGCTCGGCAAGTGCTCCTAACCACACTCTTCCTAGTTGCAGAAGAAGCATCTTCTTTCATGAGCCTCCTCTTGGGCTATGGAGGTGATATTTACCAAATAAAAACTGTTGCTGCACCTGTGTAGTTCTCATGTGGCTTTCGCTACCTCCTGGGTTAACCCTTTTTGCTGTTTTAGGAAGCATCCTTGCCTTTCATTTGGGTTTGCAAGACGGAGGCGGATCAGTGCAGAGCCTTCCCAGTGGCACCTCAGCTTGCTCCCCGGCCTTTCTCAGCAAGACACTTTGCCATTCAGGGCACGAGGGATGCACAGGGCAGTGGGTAGGTGGGAGAAGGAGTGGGAATGCCTTCCAGATCTGGGCAGAGTTTCTCAGCTGCCTTGGCTGTGGTGTGGCGAGGCGTACGTATAAGAAAGGCCTCAGAGGGGTGAAAATGTTTCTTTGGTATTATCACCCCACGTAGGTCTGTGCATCGCTGGGGTCAACGCCAACCTCCTGTTAGGCATGCACAAAAATAAGGAGGTGAGGGAGGTGTGGGGTTGCGGGGAGGGAGTGTCTCGGGAGTGTCTTCCAAATTCATAAAGACATTAAGTAAACAACTTAGTGATTCCACACATGTTTTCTTAGGGACAGCACCCACCTTTATCTGCATCCAGGTCCCTCACTCTTCATTCCTGCGTTGGTGCTGTTTGGAAGGAGAAGAGGTGTGGGACAGACTGCTTTTTCAAGCAGAGTCCAAATTGCTGTCTGGTTCACATTACACCAGCCCTGGAAGCTGTATGGGCACAGCTGGGGTTAGCAGCAGGAGGAGGAGAGAGGACAAGAGGCCATTGCCACCTACTGCAGACACTTCACCCAAGAATCATGCCTCTAGCAAGCTTCATATTGTCCACCTGAACAGGAGTGGTGAATAAACTCCATGTGAAACTCTGTAACTGGTGCTGTGCTGCTGGTCTCCAGAGAGACATCCCACGGGCCAGGTCTCCCATATCCAAGGTGTCATTGGGAAAATACCTTCAAGCAAACCTCTTCTGAGTGTAGGGCACTGCCAGGTGATATACCCCAGCTGCAGTAAAGCCCTGCAGTAAAGCCTCTCCCACTGCTGTGATTCCTCATATCCAAGGCTGTTGCTTCATGCATACCAGACCAGCCTTACCAGAAGCACCTGGCAGGTGAAAATACACAGCAGGACAGAAGCTGCAGTGTTGGTCTTACAGAGGCAAGAGTGACAGACCTTTGCCGATAGCTTACCCGGGTCCAATGAGCAGCTAGAGAAATTCATAGAAGAAAAAAACCCCAAGGGCTACTGAATACAAAGGCAACCCCTCTGGTCCAGATGCAAATTGCTGACACCTGGGAGGGTGTTTCAGGAAGAGTCACTACATGATTATTCTCAGTTTTTTTCTGAGGTATCTATTGTTTGCCACTGTTAGCCATAACATGCTGCTCTTCCCCTCAGTACCCATTCTTCTCAGCTATATTGTGAGTCTTGTGTTCAACATACAAGGCTCAATACATCGGACCCAAGTTCCTTTCTGTCCTTAAAATAACCAATGTACATCTCAATACTGTGTTACGATTTCAAACCGAAAGACTTTGAGATGATGGTGGTGATATCACTCAAAAAGAGGGAATCCACCTCTGCAGACTCTGAGATTACCTTAAGGACAACGTGAGACTTTACCAAGGAGCAATTCTGTATTCGCTTTTATTTGCTTTCTGATCCAGAGCATTTAGGGAGCCACGTCATTAAACTCGTCTTCACCACTCTGAGATATGGACACAGGCTCTTTAAAAAAGTGGCTTTTCTGCAGGAATCATAGAAGTTGGTGCTCTGGAAATGTCTCCTATGACATTCAGGGGACTGAGGGACATGAGAGTGCAGGATACTTGTATTGGCAGAAATGAGCATCAGGGAGGAAAAGGGCAGCCTGGATGCTGCCCCAGGCCGGTCTGATCCATTCCTTGAGGCCACGAAGGATAAACAAAGGCAGAAGTGTTTCTTGCAAGCAGTTCTCCCCTTTCCCCATAGTGGGTCTGAAGTCATCGCTGGATGAATGTTACAGCAAGAGAGGGCAGGACTCTTAAATCAGTTTATAGTTCCTGTTTTCCTTCACCAGGTGACTAATTAGTCCCAGACGGGGCTAGTTATATTTCCCCAGGTGGGAAAGGTGCCACATAAGAAACCGTGTGGCAAAACCCTGTTCTCCAGAACTACACCCAGCTGCCTTACCATAAGCAGCTCCTCTCTCTCCCCATGGTGTCCTACCTCCTTCATCTTCCCACTTCGGCAATACCTGGACCATGAAAGCCCAGTTTCCTTATTTTCGCAGCCCTGAGTTACTCCACAAACCCAAGCCTTGCTGTTCAGTGCAGAAAAAGTCCTGTAAAAATTAAATAAAAATTAAAAAGAAAAGATTTAATCTTGCCATTCAGGATTTTGTCCTGTGGCCAAAATGGCCTAAAGATGTGGGACTTAAAGTTGCTTTTTGTAACGCAGACCTCAGAAAAAATACTGCACTGCTTTGGGAAGCAAAGGGTGCTAACAAGTTATTGGACAGAAAAACCACATGGCCAGATGCTATTCCCTCGAGCCCCTGAGGGCAGATGTTACCAACCGAGGTGTGACAGTACTCCAGCACTCCAAGACTATAAACAGAACCTTAAGCAACTCATTTAAGACAAATCATTTTAGAAATGAAACATTTACTTACTCATCGACATAAAACCTCCACTCTTTAATTGTCTATCTCATTCTGTGAAAGCGCATTGAAAATCTACCAACATTATAAATAGAACTGCTCAGTTAACAACTACTTTGATGTCTAAAATGAAGTCCACATTGCCTCTCCCCCTGTCTACCTGTCTGTTTTTTTGAGATTGTCTCTGTTTAGACCAGCATTCCTGGGCTGGTAGTGAGATAGATGTAAATGAGCTATGATGAAAGATTAATTATTTTTCATTGGAGGGAGTTTCTTACCATGTACAAAAAATTAGAAAGGTTTTCTATCTCACAAACATCCCAAAGTAGAGAAAGGAGATTATAACGTCACCGGAAAGGTCAAGTCCTCCCTGCTTCCCTCTGAAAAACAAATCAGGTCTTTTAATCATAGTGCCCATTTTCAAGTGCCACAGAACTTGAATATAGTCCTAATAATCTCCAAACTTTCTACTGCGATGCCTAATTTGGGTACTGTAGGCACTTCACAGTACTGATGGTTCGGGGTGTGCAGATCAGGGTAATGCAAATCACTCATCGCTTTCTTGTTCTGAGGTATATAGGCACATACAAATGATGGTCTGAATATGGCACCCAGAGCCTCTGTCTGTCCTTTGCTGAACTTCTCATCCCCTAAAAACTGAGAATCCTTTAATGATATCCTGAATCTGAGACATCCAGATTTTATGTCAAAAACCTTACTGTGCCCTATTGAAGATCCGGCCCTGGGCTGGCAGGTGGGATGCGAGGGATACTGGCAAGAATTGGCTGTGCAAGCTAGCTGAGAAAGAGCCCACCCACATCTTGCATGACTTAGACAAGTACAATCCATCCCTCATGTTCATAATTCCTGAAGTTACTTCCAAAATTCAATGTGTGGGACCTGAAAAACTCCTATCGTGGGGGGGGTCTGAGTGCAGATAAACTCCTAGACCTGTTGCCAGTACACTGGAAAGCTAATTAAATGAATATGACTTTCAGTAACTTCCAAGCTAAACAATTTGCCAAAGCATTCAAACTTGCTAAAAATTGGAAGTGTTTTGCCTCTATTGACTTCGTGCTCAGGCATCGCAGGATGGTTAGTTCTACCAATAATTCATGTACCTGCATGTTTTAATGACAACTGAAATACCCTGGCATTTCTGGGCTAGCATGTGTGCTATGATCTATGAGCCTACACTCCTTCTACCTTCACTTTGAACTGAACTGCTTTATTAAGCAACCCCACTACCCACCACTATCTAACATGCCAAGACCTGTGAAGTTTTCTTGTACAGTGCTGCCTTTGAATCCCTTCCAAGACCCAACCAGTAGCACCAGTATTCAGACACTGTAGGATGATATCCAGAGCCAATGAACGAAAACTTCCTTTGGGAATCTTGAAGAAACCCAAGGAGCCTGTTTTTTTTAACAAAGTCAATGAGAACCAATTGACACACACACTGCAATCATCAGGACAGGGAGCTAGAAATGAGCATATCTGCGGTAAAAATCTCTTTACACCTACCTACTTCCCCAGGAGGGAAAGTTGCCTGTCCTAGAGGAGCAGAATGGCGCACTCTGTAAAGAGAAATATAGCAAAAAGGGGTTCCTCTGCTTTATCTGTACTGCACATGAAGCTGCTTCAGAAGCCTATTTCTAAGGATTTCTTTCTGATATTTACTCTTTCATTGTAACAAAGCGGGCAAGATACAGAGCCTTAGATACCCAGGGTCAGATCCACGAATGATCTCATGCATTTCAAGTGGCATTAGATATTCAAGTAGGAATTTGGAATGTGATTTAGTTCACAGATTAAGGTATCCAAATTCAGGTGTTTACGTGTTGACCTGTGAAGTCCCACTGTGGTTGATGGGGGTCTAGCAATGTTGTCAGTGGTCTCTAAAAATCTACTCAGCTCACCTTAAAGCAGACACTTTTATTTGGCCCACCAATCAGCTTTCTTGATAGTAGTGACTGTACTTTCTAGGAGCTTCATCCAGTTGGCCACATACCAACACCTGGTACCTGGACTGAAGCCCTAGAGTACCCATAACATTTGCACCAGATACTGTCAGATATGATTCGGGATCTATGGAAGACCTGTGGTCTTCTGAGCAGCATCAGGAGGCAAGACAACATGCCCTAGAGCACCCCAAAGGACACTCAGCACATATGTGTGGGAAGTGAACAGTGCAGAGGAGGCAAAACTGTTTGGCAACAGGGGACAGAAAGAGTCCCTACGGTTGAGTCACTTTGTGCCATTCACCCTCAGGGCCATGGTCTATTTATTGTCATACAGACATGTCCTTTGAGTGTAACCTTTTGACTCTCAGGCCTCTAAGTCTACCAGAAGACTGGTTAATATATCGTTTACACAGCCCTCTTGTACCTAACTACTGTTAAGATGAAATAGTACAACTGAAACATAACAGAAAGAAAAGAAAAAAACAAAAACAAAACCAAACCAAACCAAAACACCCAACAATCTACATGCTTATCAGTCTGATCTAATGTCCTCTCATCTTGGGATGAAAGGGCAAGGACAGCTTTGCTTCTTCTGACCATCAAACAAATATTCTTTATGCATTTGTTTGCACATATATATTTATTTATACTACAGCACTTCATAGCAAACTCAAATGGTTCCTGGCCAAAGTATGCACAATGTTTTTCAGTTGGTTCTCTGTGAATAGCTCCCAGAAATGTCTGGACAGAGACAGAGAAAGTTTGGAGCAACACCTACTCCTTATGTTTTGCTGGATCCTAGCAAACACAAAACAGGATGCAGAATTGGCAAGAGTCAGCAAAGGAGGATCTCTAGCTGTGTTTTAACATCTACTGAAGTTGCCATGGGATCTCTTCTCTCCAGCTCCTGTTTCTTTTTTCCTTGTGATTTTCCTAGAGAAAGCCAAGGATGTGCACCATGCCATGCCCCAGAGCCCTGATTCCCAGGTGCCAACACTAGGGATTATTGTTCCCTCTGGTCCCCATGTCCAGGCTTCTTTCCTGTGCAATTAAACGCACGTGGGTTTCCGTGCAATTCTGAGTCTCCCCCTGATCTGGGATCATGATGTGGCCATGGCATGAATCCAGCCCCAAGAGACCAGAATTTCTCCTGAGTTCAGTAGTTTAAGTTCATACTTACATAATCAGACAGGAAAAAAATCCCAGGAACAAGGTCTCACTTAATGAATTAACATACAGCTGTCTCCTTCCAGCCAACACCCCCAAGCCACTGTAGTCTAATTCCCTTCATGTCCCACACTGGTACATTTATACCAGCAGATCTGCTCCGGTTGGTGTGAGGGAGGCAGGGAGCAGGCAAAGGGTTTTATTACTTCAACTATTCCAAGATAATTAAGCAGGGCAACTTTTGGGTGTAACCAAGGACTAAGCCCCCTTTTATTGCTCTGACAGAGTAAAGAGGCCATAAAAGACATTTAAATTACCATTACCTTCAACTGTGAAATACGGAGTTAGTCGGAAAGAAATTCTATTCATTTCAGGCTCACTGACTTCAGTGGAGCTGAGATTTAGCCCTCAAGTTCACAGCCTTGGAGAATATAACCCTCTCAAAACAAGACTTTTTAGCAAGCCATTACTGTAGCCTTTGAAGCCAAACACAGAGAGGGGACACTCAGACAAATGTCAGGAGGTGGCTGCAATGCTGGCAATGAAGCTTGCTTGTGTCTGCAGAGAGCAGAGACATCTGAATGCCTCCAGTTGTACAAGGAGGTGGTCTCCTTTCACCTGTCCTAAGCATTGGCATCTTCTCAGGTCATTGGTTTCGATACACCCATATAAACTATGCCCTTCTCCTCGGCTCAAACCTTCCAGTGGGATTTGCAGATGCTCAGCTTCGTCTGGCTCATCTGTTAGGCTCCAAGTTTGCTTACAGAGTCTAGTCCCTGCAGTTACTTGAGCAAGGATAGACTGTATCATTGAATCTTCAGCATTTCCTTTATCTGTTATTCAAAATGGTAAGGCTTTCCAGGGAGATGAATACAGGAACAGAGGAGTTGAAAGCTTTTATATCAGTCCTGTGCAAACAAAGTTAATGTGTCTTCCTTGTGCGCAAAGATTAACTGTGATTAAGTGCTCCAATATGAAAAACGAAGACAGAAAAATAGAAAAGTGTTGCAGTGCTTAGCCGTCCTTCTTAAAATAACTACCATTGTGTTAGGCTTAAAAGGCATTTGCTAAAGATTTTGTGAAGAATTAAGCTTATTTGTTATTCTTTTAAGATAGAAACAAGAGTAAAGGAAAAGCTGTTAGTCAACATTGTCTTAGAAGATAAAGGTTTCTAGATAAGAGCATATATGGGTCAATAGAAGCTTCAGTAAATATCTTTGTTGATTGACAGGTCCCTTGAGATTTTTTTAGCTGGTTTAATGTCACCTTCATTCCTTTTCTTTTTCTTTTTTTTTAAACACTCTTGCAGTAATATTAGCTGATAGGGGCAAGCAAGTTATGTCACGTCTATATTTGACCAACGGTGACACCAGGAAACCAGTGAGAAGCAACCTAAGGGATGGTGTTTGCACCATGTCAGCCTAACTCAGGCCTCTTATCAAGAGGTTCAATTAAATGAATGAGACAGAGTCAGTCCAGGCACTTACTTCAGATTATGAAGTAACGAAGTCTCCAGCAGGGGAGACTTTTCTCTGATTTAAATAAACTGATTTAAAATCAGCCCTCAGAGCATGGGTAGAAAAGAGCTGTACATGCCAAACCCTGGGCCTTAGACTCATTCAGGGGACTGGGCATCGGTGCTTTAAGCTGTTTGTCTGCAAGGTGTAGCTGTCAGATGTTAAAAATTGCAAGCCTACCTAGAAGTCCTAAGGCAAAATATAAAATTCAAAGACCTTTTAATTTGCCTTCTGTGGCTAGGGTTATTTTTTTTTTTCAGTTTCCACACAGCCACAAAGATTAAAAACAACTTACACTGAAGAGGGAAAAAAAAAAATAGGAGATTCTCAGAAGATAAGCTCATTCCAGCAGCTGAGTATTTATAAGGGATTCAAAACAAAATAGGCTGAGCCAGGGTGTAGATCTGTCTGTCCCCCTGGAAATAACACCTCACTAAGCGAAGATGCCCTTTGACTTCAGTGTGGCTATCTGAGGAGTCAAGTGTTGTTCAAAGCACTGATGCACACCACCCCTGAAATGCACCCAGCTGTGTGAGAAATAAACTGAGACCACAGCGCAGCATCCCTTGAATCTAAGTCTTAAAAGATAGCCACCCCCAGAAGAGATTCCTTTGTTGAATAGTGAAAAAATACATAGCTCTTCTTTGCATTAGGATGCTAGAGTTTGAAACATTTGAAGCTTTCTACGCCACTGCAAGAGGTAGGAGAGAGGATGCAGACAGACAGGAGGACAGGGAGGCACAGAGGTTTGCCTGCAGTGGAAAAGCTGAGCCTGTTTAACTTCACTGAATGACCAGCAAAAATCTTTTTTCCTTATGGACAGATCGAGACACGAGTAAACATCTTCTGAATTTTATTGGGCAACCTACCCCACCAAATAAAGGCTTTTAAAATGAACCTTAGACTAGTTACAGAGCATCTATACCAGGGATTTGCAATAGCTTTCAGCCGTGTCCCCAGGGCATGTTGGACACGGCAGAGCCGGGTGTGTTAGCAAAAGAGATGCCCACATGCCTGGATGCTGCCTCCAGTGCCAGCTCCTGGCCCGGGTCCCAGCAGGCACCTTGCTGTGCCTCTGGCCTGGCCAAGACTTTCACAGTTTCTCGCTTCTCAGTAAACAGGGAAAGGAGTAGGTCTTCTCTTTGGTTAAGGTCACTTTCTCTGCAGAGCTTAAGTGCTGCCTTTGGCTCTCACCATCCCACCCTGATGGTGACTACATGATGGTTGAGAAATTCTGAAAACCACCACAAGAACCACCAGGATGAAGCCCTGGGCCCTTCAGACAGCAAGGGACCCCAGAAACCTGACATCCACAGAAAATAAAATGATGGATGGGTGTAGGAGCTGGATGGATGCTTCCAATGCCTCATTCTGGACAAGCAGCGCAGTGTGAATCTCCTGGAAACATTGCCCTTCCCAATTCCCCCCATGGAGACCCACAGGTCCTCTTTCTGGGACTATCATAACCCTGACTCACAAGTGGGAACAGAGCTACAGCGGAAAGCTGCCCTGGGAGACACCCTACCTCGGCAGCAGAGACGGAAAGGAGATTCCTCCTGGGAAAACAGAAACAAACACAATGACTGATAAAAGCCTTTGAAATACACTGTTCAGCAAGGACAAACCTGGGGAGAGAAGATGTTCGATGAGACACATGACACTTCCAGAAAAATTTTAACGTGTTTCAACTCATGCAATTTTCAATGGGAATTAGTGCCGAGTGTATGGAAGAAATTCACATCTTAGCCTTCCCCACACACCCTACTGCTGGTGCTGGCTACAGCCAGCTCATATGATTTGAAGCTTGATTTATCCTCAGTGCAAAGTCCTGTTTAAAATTCAGTAATGCATTTATTTATTTTCAGACACAACCTATTTCCCTAGCCTAAAGACTGCCTGAGAGGCAACAGATAGTTCTGCCTTGAAATGTGATATGGCGAAAGCCTGGGTGATTTTGTCCTGTCTCAATATTGTGATCACCGTTGGAGAGTAAGTCCTTTTCCTGCAAGCTGCAGGGACAGTGTGTGTGGATTATCACATGCATTTTCAGGCCCCTCACATCCATGTTGAGTAGGAGGGGTGCAGAGAAGAGCAGCATGAGTTTTTAGGACTGGCAAAAGCCACAAAAACCATGAGTGGCTTTGCGAAGAAATGACTAACTTGTGAGCCAGCCCCACCCGGTCTGCAAACGCCTGAGAGGTGTGAACACTGCGGAGAAGGGGGAATTGGCATAGGGTAGGAGAAGAAATCAGTAGAGACAATGTGTGAGGTGCTATCTTGAAGGTCACAATCCAGATCTAGTCCCTCTGAGGGAAACAACGGAGATAATCTACCCAACCATGCTTATTGTGTGGTATGAGAGACGAAGATAGAGGGAATTGAAAAAAAAACAACCAAGGTAGAAAAGGAGAATGAAAACAACATTTGGTGAAATGCTTATATTTTGCACAGCAAGAGCAACCAGGTGGCGGGTAGGTGACGCAAATGTTTCTTCGTGCTCAGTTACAGAGGATGTGCATGTGGCCATATCGACAAGGTGATTCAGAGCTTCAGCTCAGAGCTGAGAGCTTTGTGCTCCAGAGGTTTCCACATCAGCCACCCTTCCCCGAGGTGGCCAGGTCTCGCCATACGTGACAACACAGACCTCCAACACATTAAGGAGAACAAACAGCTAAAATGACCCTATCACTGATAGATAGATGGAAGGAAAGTAACAAAAGACTATTTTAAATTATTCTGGGCCAAAACTTGGTAGATGAGTGCTTCTCCCATGCATTTATGCCGGGTTTTCATCCTGAGACGCTATGTAGATCCACACAAGGCCTGGCTAAATGCAGAGTTGAACAGAAGAACAGTAAACCCAAGGTCTCCACCTCTGAACTCCCACTCCCCTTCCTTCTCTGCCATTAATAGCAAGTGTCTGGTTTCAAAGTATGCCACTAGAAAATCCCCTTTTAAGTTGTGGTTTTTATCTCCCCCTCCACGGTTTTTTTTTTAATTCTGCATGTTGCCACCACTTATTGAGGGGACCTCGTTGTTTGCTTCTTTCTGCTGTTTGTTTTCCCCTTTGTTTTCCGCGCGGGGGAGGATGGCGGAGGATGGAAGTGAACGTGCTCATCATCAACAAACGCAGGGCAGGTGGAGGTCAGCCCAGCATCAGACTCAGCGCCTGGTACAGAGCCGCTCGGGCAAAAGCCGGCATAAAACCAGCACTGTGAGGGGAAAGAGAAGAACAACATATTTTTTGTTTGGGTTTGGTTTTCTTTGGTCAGTCTCCATGCCAAAAACATTAATTCATGTGGGTTTTCAAACTACTGGAGACCCGAGATGCTGAGGTGTGTTTAGGAGATTAGAGTTTGTATGTGCGACATTGATGTCATTAAGAAAAATAATATCCCTGGGCAGGGAAGGTTGGAGGGGATGGGGAAGGGGGGGAGGTGGAAGAGGAGGAAAGCTGCTAAGCTAAGAAAGGATGAGGTAACGATAACATAATTTCCTAAACTGGCTACTAATTAACCACAACTCTGGAGCTTAGCACTGTGAACTGACTCCATCATAACACAGAAATTGCTCTGTAACCTGAAAAAAAAAAAAAAAAAAAAAGCAGCAGCACATTTTTCAGTGATAGTGCTAGCCAAAGAAACTAAGTGCATTTTATAGCTTTATTTTTTCTCTTTTTTTTTCTTTTTTTTTTTTTTCTCCCCCATATTCGTAAGTAACAGGCCAAAACTTCATGTGCACACAGGAGACAGGGCATGGGCATTTTTTGGTGTGAAGTAAAACGTGAGAGGATGCAACTAAAGAATAGAGGAAATTGCTGCTCTGGCAAAGCACAGAGATGAACAGTGCCCAGATCAGCCTGTCTCAAGGTGTTGCTCACACATACGCATAAGGAGGAGGAAAGCCAAACACAAGCACCTTCCCTTGCCTGGCTCCCCCCTGCTTTGCACTTTGAGCTGCCTGTGGTACCCTGGGTACCTCCTGGCCTGAAAGGTCTCAGGAGGAATATTCAGTATATTATTCAGTACACTGAACAGTGACAAGGCTTTGGGCTGCAGCTCCTGTAGTCCCGGCCCCTTTCTCCCATGCCAACAAGATGTCTACACAAAATACTCCTTCAACGGGAGCAGCTGTGTAAGAGGCAGGGAAGGAAAGAGCTAACTCCTTGTTCGGTTAACAGGCATTGCCCACAGCCTGTTTTCTTCAGCAGAGGAAGAGGTCCAGTCTTCATCCTGCCCCCCACATTAAGTCCAGATGCAAAAAGGCATCTTTCTAAGAAATTACAATAAAAGAAGTCCAAACACTCAGCTGTAATAAGGTACAGTGCAGCACAGATGCAATGCAAAGCAATGCTGTGATACAAAGCGGCCAGTAGCTCAGTCAAGTCAAAGAGCATCGAAGGAAGATTTAGACAGCTAAATATTTTGAGAAACTTGCACGAAGCTTTAGGTATTGACTTACAATAGCTCATGTGCATCTTGGGAGATGACAAGAGAGGAGGGGATGTCACCCTTGGCAGGTCAGAAAGGGTAGAGAAGAACAGGCCTGCTAAAAGTTTCTCATTTAATGCTGGTTCCCATATATTGGCAGCATAGTATTGGCTGCTTCTGGCAACAGAGATGTTGAGCCAAGAAAGAAGTTGAAAACTTGAGACAGGAACATGACAGTGGTAGTACCTCCAGTTGATGGGGAGAAAAGCTGCTTGGGAGCCTACAGAAAAACAAGCCAATATCCTAGCCAAGAGCCAAGGAAAGCACTATTTTGGGAGGTGGGGGGTGGGAAAATGTCAGGCCTTGGCGTTTTAGATACACAGAGAACGAGGAAGCCCCAGTGTCAGTGAAGAGGGCTGAGCCCCTCTCTTCCTAGCACTATCACATCATGCATTGGGTTTGTCCCCGTACTTGATCTGCTCACCATCTCTTTCTCCCACAGCACTGCTGAGGAGAAAAGCCACACAGCTAGTCTGGGAGCACAAGAGCTTTGGCCATAAAGGAAAGGAGATGGAGGTTAATGAGGACCTAAAGCCCCCTTCTTTCCTCTCTCCTTGTAAACCCACACCTGTGTATCCTGGCTGTGCTCACAGCCAGGGTTTCAACTGGAACTCTTCTCTTACATGAGTGAAAGAGCTCGCCTGGATAACATATTTGGGAATGCACAGATGAAATCAGCCTCATGCAGGGGAAAGTCACCTGGCATTAGTGCACTTGAACGCGAGCTAATAAACCCTGCCAATCTCCACAGCTAAGATATTACCTCCCCATCACTCAGCACCAGCTCAGAACTGCAAAGGAGAGGGCACAATGCTCCCGGCTCCAGCTCAACCTCCACTTTCCAAATGCTACATCCTCCATGTGGGAGGTAAGCCGTCACGTGCAGTGCCTCTCAGCATCCATTTCAAACTGCTGCTCGTGCCATGCTCTTCGTACGTTCAACATGAGCAAAATGAGAGATCACAGCTCACGAGGGGATTGTCAGAGCACAGGGCTAGAGAAAGGTGGAGTGTGCAGCAGACTTACAGAATCGAGAGAAAACAGTCTTGGTTTATCTTTTTCACTTTCTACTTCGCTGAGTAGTGGAAAGAAAAGCGTTTCCATCCAGCAGGCCTCATGAGTGTCCTCCGTGACCTTTAGCATTGCCATCATGTCTGTTTGTAGCGAGATCCCCAGCTGGTGTAAATAGTCATAGCTCCCCTGCCTTGGCAAAATGACCTTCTCTTCTACCACAACTTCCTCCCCCAGACTCCACCTTGTCAGACTCTCCCACCACCAGTGCTTTCTGTAGCTGACTGCAGCCTGACCCTTTCTCAGTCACATCTGTAGAGCTACTTTATTCCTATAACTCTGATTTAGTGTTTTGGTGCTTTATTGTTGTGGTTTGTTGTTTTTTTTTAAGGTGGATTAAATATTTATTACAGCATTTCTGCTTTTGTTCTTGCATTTCTTAAATCTGAAAAGCAAAATGAAAAAATGATCGCGAACAGAAGCTTCAGACACGTCTCCATGTCATAAGAGAGCAAAGAGGACTAGTTTGCAGCTCAGCCAAGGGTTGCTCATTGAAAACAAGGGTGGGATTCGTGGCTCTGGAAGATACAGAACTGTTTTATATGAGCTTTGGGGTGTTCTTACCCAGAATGGGTCCTGACAAGCCTCATACACCACACATGAGCTTCATTTCTTTGCCCCCTGATCCATCTTCCCCTCTGGATTATAGACTTGGAATTTGTTGTCATCCTGGCATCTCTCTTCTGCCCCAGGACCAGATTCTGTCAGACACAACCTATGGGTACATCCAGTCCTGTCTTGTGTAGAGGGCTCTGGAGCAGAGCAGAGGCTTCAGCCTTTGTTGGAAACCTCCTCCTCATACGGCAGAGACCCAGGAGGAAGCACGTCCACCACCAATAGACATCTCCCTCACAGGCACAGTGCTCCCCTGTGGGTCAGGAAACATGTGGATTGGTGATTAGGGTATTATTCTGGGGTGTGAGAAAACTGGGCTCAAACCCATGTTCAATGGGTGACTTATATGTGTTTCTGCCATATGCAGACGCCCCTGAAACCCTGCTAGGCAGAAGCCTGATGCATCTGTCTCCTCATAAAAGGCAGAGAAGCATTTGGGTCCCTTCAAGGATCTGGATTCATTTTCAGAAATGGTTTAGGTATTTAGTAACTACTGGGGTTAAACAACTCAAACAAAAAGTGCTTTCATTTTAACATGTCTTCTGAAAAAGAAAGATCAAAATGATTTCTCCTGAAAGATTTTCTTTTAAATTTTGAAATAGGAAATTCAATCAAACCAGCTTGTTTGCCTTTTTTTGTTGGGTTTTTGGGTTTTGTTTTTTGGTTGTTTTTTTTTTTTTCCCCAAAACATCTGTTTGAATGAATAAGTGTTTTCCAAAGAAACTTCAAGTCAGAAATTTCTCACTGGCTCTTACTCAAATTCAGAGTTGAAACTGTCACAAGGGTGTATGAAGTACTCTCTAGAGGAGACATGGCACAAAGAAATAGGTAGACTTTACTCGAGGAGGATGCTGACTCTAGTTCCTTTGACATCAGACAGTCCTGGCAAGAGACAAGACAGGTCATGTTTGAAAAAACTTTCCTTGAGTGACTGAGGACTTTTCCTACTATACTGCAAGAGTACAGCACTTAAGCAAAACCCATGATTCTTTCAAATATGTAATTTCCACTGATAACAGTGGGGGGAAAAAAAAGATTCAGACTTTGATGGGATTTGCACCAAGAACAGCTTCAAATAAGCCTAGCAGGTTGATGGACATGCTAGCTCTGACACTGACAGCGGACCAATAAATTGCCCAGAAGAGCCATATGATGGCTATATGGGGTCAGCAAAACCAGCTTTTGGAGCAAAGGCCTGAAAAAATTGCTCACTGCTAAAATTCAGGAGATGAAATAAAGCAGAATTTTCTTATTCCCTCTTGAGCTTGTGAAAGAATTAGAATGCCACTGATGCTGCTAAAAGCCACGTGCATCTCCCTGGTTGCCTGTTAAATAGCAGGAGGCTGCCACAGGACCACCCGGCGCTTCAGTCACACCTCATTCACAGGATCTCCTTTCAGCACGACTGTCCTCACTCCTGCTTTTCACACCCACTGCCGAGCAGACCCGCAGCTCCCGTGACATTTACCATGTGGCCTCATTCACACGCTCCACGCTGAGATACTACATCATTCCCAGGGCCAGCGAAAGATCCCTGCTTTTGCGGGATGATGAAACCTCTTGCCTCGGAGAGCTGCTTGGGACATCGCCGTGGACCTCCTCTTTCCCCAAGAAATGGAAAGATAAGAGGAAAGAAAATGTTTCATACAGCATCTCGCTTCATTTGGGGGTGGCGGAGCAGACAAACGAGACTCTCCAGCACTCATACTCAGTTTTTCTCTCTTTTTTCATCCTTCTGACTTTAGTAAGACCTACTCAAACACAGCACAACCCTCCTTAACACAGTAGGACCTAAAATCATAGTTTTTCTCTGATGGAGACTGTATGTTAGCAGTGCCCAGCTCAGCCAGGGCTTGCATTTTAATTAGAATCTCTAATGGCAAAAGAGTATGAGAATAATCCCAGTAAATGCTTTGCCTCTGGCATCTGGAGATAATACTGACATTTCAGGTGTTCCCTAGTCTGTATCCATTTATTATTATTTTTTGTCCTACAGCATCAGCTACAGGTCCTTAAACCTGATAGACAATATCCTCATAAATAAGCATGATAAGGGAAGTTTGTTCCCCTGAAGAGGGTATGGTCACAGGTATGTATCTTACCGTCTACATTTGAGGAAGTTAATGGGTAGAGGGTGAGTCAGTGAAGGAAGCTCTGAAGGAGCTTTTCTCTCTGCAGACTTTGCAGGGAGCCCAGGCCCCCAGCTTTGGGATCAATGCTGCATGGCAGAGGGTCCTGTTCTCCAAGGAAAGACCACTCTGTTCAATACTGCTATACAGTTTGGAAACAAAACCGCTTCTCAGCTTTTTGGAGCAGGACCTACCTTTGAGCCAGTTTTGGACAACACTGAGCACAGTGGAGTTTTTGCCACCAATTTGGACCATAGGAGACACACTGAATGCACCAGTAATAACCAGTCATCCTCCACTGCCCCGAAAGCACTACTGGGATATTTAAAATATATTGAGGCTTTTTCTTGGGGCTGATGTGTGTAAGTACTACTTTTAAGGCATTTCAGCCTTTTGAACCCAAAGGCATTTCTAAGTCTACCTTTCCGTGGAGTGTGTTACTAGTGGAAATTAAACCTGCCCTAAGGCTAATTGTGGATATGCCACTGCCATGAGATATCAAAGCAGGAAAAAACTCATATAAGGATTTAAAACATCTGTCAATGTTAACAGAGCCATTTTCCTATGCACACAAAATTCCAGTACTTAAAGGGGCCCTACAGGAAAGATGGGGAGGGACTTTTTATCGGGGAGTGTAGTGATAGGCCAAGGGGTAAGGGTTTTAAACTGGAAGATGGTAGATTTAGATTAGATATTAGGAAGAAATTCTTTACTGTAAGGGTGGTGAGACACTGGAACAGATTGCCCAGAGAAGTTGTGGATGCCCCATCCCTGGAAGTGTTCAAGGCCAGGTTGGACGGGGCTTTGAGCAACCTGACCTAGTGGAAGGTGTCCCAGCCCATGGCCAAGGGGTTGGAACTAGATGATCATTAAGGTCCCTTCCAATCCAAACCATTCTATGATTCTGTGATTCTATGACTATCACAGCTTCATTTTCTGATATGATAACACTGGAAACAAGATCTAGGCATCCAGCTGGACAAATGAAAAAAAAGAGGGAAAGAAAAACCCAAAAAACAATGCCTACACACACACTTTAAGCAGTAGCAAAAAAAGCTTTGCTTCACTGGCTTAGGCTAATCCTCCCTGCCAGTAAACTAGGCAGGACTGTGGTTTAACAGTTTTGCAGATGCTGTGAGGTAAAGAGAAAGAGCAAGTGGCTCCTAAGGCGTTCACGCTGGTGGCCTCATCTCTGTCTCTTTTTTACTCTGATCTGTTAACTGGAGCCTTCAGTGGAAGGACAGAGAAGTACGGAAGTGAAGATGATTCATCAGTACCTGTGCATGTAGATTCTAATGAACAAAGTGGAGAGAGTCTAAAATAAAGTTACATGAAGTGAGAGTGAAAACCAATCCAAGTGGGGTGGTCTGCTTAAAACCACTTTGCTGTGCAGTTTGGGCTCATGGGTATCAGAGAGGTCAACAAGTATTTCCTAGCTCCCTGGTCGTGCTGAGTTATGCTCCTACAGTGCAGTTTCTGATGGATTTGTCCACCAAAATCACAGGTTTCTGAAGACCTGCTGAGTGCTCGCTGACTGTTAGCTAAGCACACTGCTTTCTTTGAAGGTGCCAAGCTGCACTAAAAGTAGTTAAGGACACAGGAAATGTTTCCTTTTTCCATTTAGGCAATTATTGTCCTTGCCCCAGGGATGTTATATGAGCACGAGTGGGAGGGACCCAGACCCACACCGTAGGCGAAAAGTTAAATAGCCCTGGAGCTGGTGAAGCGTCCTGCCTCCCATTTCAGCCAGGAGCTCCCTGTAATCTGTCAGCTGTCCGCTGCCTGCTATAGACCAGCATCATTAGGTACATGAAAGGGGAAAACAAACATGCACAAAGCCCAAGAAAACAAAGCAAACAGGATTCATGGTCTAGTGGTTAAAAGGCAAAAGCTGGGGAGTCAGGAGAGCTGGCTTCACTCACAGGCTGTGGCACTGTAATGCTCTTTGGTTAGCATCTCCTCCCTGTGCCTCAGTTTACCCAGCTATAAAATAAGGATGATTACCCCTCCCTGTATACATTAGGAGGGCTCCAAAGCACCCACAGACTAATCAGTGTTACAGGTTATTCCAGCCTCGGCAACCTGGGAAAAATCAAAGCTGATTTTTAAAGTGGAGTCTTTGCTGGCACTGACAAACTGGTAGAGACAGTCCTGTTAAGTATCATATTTTGAACATAAGGTTTATACCATTCATTCCTGTCTTTTTTTTTTCCCATGCGATGGGAGATATGTATTGCCTACACTGATATCCCCTCTGCCCATGAATCAGTATGCCAAAATGAATAAAGCCAGGGAGTTTCAGCCTCAGAGAAGGCCACAGCAGAGCATCCCATGGGTCTGCTGCCAGAGGGACCCCAATGCTGGGAGGTGCGTTCACAGCTGCAGCTTCCCAGTATGAGTCTTCCCTGTTTTTGTCCCTTATGTCACTAAAGCTGACACGATGCCACTTCACACATTTAAGATACCATCATACCATTACGGTAACAGCAATGTACACAAACAAAGACACCCTTGAAATGGCAGGAGGGGAGACCATCTCTGGCACATCTCTGTTTGTTAGACTTGGGTTTTTTGGTTATGTTGTTTCTGCTTACGCCTTCTAACCAAAAGAGCAAAACCAGCAACATTTGTCAAAAATCTAAGCTAAGCACGGTGTCTGCATAAGTTGGTTTGTCAACAGGGCTGTAACAGTCACACATCACGCTCTTCTTACCTGTGATGAGCCCAGCTGCACCAGCAAACATTCAATTTCTCCTTCAAGCATATTGTGAATTATAGGCCTAAAACTTACCTATTTACATCTCTCTGAACCTTTGGCCCTTCTGGAACATTTCATTAAGAACAAGGATTTCTAAGCTCAAAATGAATAGGCTTCTTTATAGAGATCTCTCCTTTGGTGTGTTCTTAAGGTTCAGCCAAAGCAGTTTTGTCTTGACGATCACTGAACTGAGAATTGTGGACTTGCATAAATTTTGTTAGAAGAGGCATTACCGTCCATGGAAAACAGGAAATTTTAGTCAAGAACCTGAAAACCTTCAAGATACTCTGAAAGTATTCCACCTGCAAACAAAAATTGTCAGTTTTCAGCCTTTTTTCATAGAATCATAGAATAGTTTGGGTTGGAAGGGACCTCTAAAGGTCATCTAGTCCAACCCCCCTGCCGTGGGCAGGGACATCTTCAACTAGATCAGGTTGCTCACAGCCCCGTCCAACCTGACCTGGAATGTTTCCAGGGATGGGGCATCCACCACCTCTCTGGGCAACCTGGGCCAGTGTTTCACCATCCTCAGCATACAAAATTTCTTCCTTATATCTAGTCTAAATCTACCCCCCTTTAGTTTAAAGCCATTCCCCCTTGTCCTGTTGCAACAGGCCCTGCTCAAAAGTTTGCCCCCATCTTTTTTATAAGCCCCCTTTAAGTACTGATAGGCTGCAATAACGTCTCCCCGAAGCCTTCTCCTCTCTAGGCTGGACAACCCCAACTCTCTCCCCTTTTTTAACAACAGAAATACATTTTCCATAGAAGACATGGCAACAAAAAACAACTCACTTCCTGGGAAAATTCAATCACACGTATTACAATGGGAGCTGCAGGGCACTAATAATGTATAAGATACACAATAGTATATTAATGTCTGTCTTTATTCAGGTGTTTAGGATCTCCACTGCCTGAGGCAAAGGTCCAAATAGCCACTGGAAAAAGCTACTTCTTCTTTACGTGCTTACTGGGAAGACACTTGGACCTGGATTTATTCCATCTAACAGCATGGGCTTGACTTCATTGCCCACAGCTGGGTATGAAATGCCGCTTGAGATGCCCTGTGTCACGTTTGCCAGTCTCTGGGGATGGCTCAGATACCCCAGGTGTCTCAAGAAACACATAAATATGTGAAGGCAGCAGAGCGAGCCCTGCGTTTAATCAAGGTGTTAGGAGTGTGCGTGTCTTCAGCTCCTGCTGTAGGTAACTGAGAGGAACAAGCACTTCTGTTCGTTACTGAGTGACCACTGGGTGACTAGAAATATATTTCATCTCAGTTAACTTTACACATGTAGGAGGCTCAGGTACTTCTCTAGAGTCCCCCTATAGTCACTGGAGAGAGAGACAGACAGAGTGTCAGGGCCATTAAACACAGCTACTTTAGATACCTTCATTAGGATGGCAGGATGCACTTTATGGAGAGAGCCAAGACAGCTAGCTTCAGTTGTGATAAACCACAGAATCATTATCTGGGTTTTAAAAAGAGTCTGGAGATCACTTGATGCAGCCCCTCGCTCAAAGCAGAGCCATCCTTGAAGTTAGATTAAATTGTTTATGGTCTCATCTGGTTAAGTTTTGGATATTTCCAAAGACGGAGATTTCACAGCCCTTGCTGGCCTCTCTTCCACTGTTTGACCACCCTCAAAGTGAAAAAAAAAAGTCCCTAATATCTTATTAGAGTTTTCCTGTCTGTTGCCTTAGTCCTGTGCTGTGCACCTCTGAGAAGAGTCTGGTTCGGTCTTCTCTACACACCTCCATAAGGTAGCTGCAATACCTAATGCCATAAGATAAGTGATCTTGAATCTTCTCTTAAAACTGAGCCAACGCAGGACCCTCAGCTTCTCCTATTATGCCACGTGCTCCCATCCCCAGCCATCTTGGTGATCCTCCCCTGGGCTTGTTCCAGTATGTCAACCAAATATTTGATATTTAATGTTAAAGGATATAAATTCCCTTCCACCCATCCTCTTGGTGTATGACCTAGAAGTCTTAGACACTCTGGGCAGTTCCTCACACTCACATAGGATGAACACAGACCCTAATGATGAATCAGTTTCCAAATAAGAGTTTCATTCAGAATAGCGACTGCGCTTTAATTTACACTCTACTTCACAGCACTTCTTTTATGAACTCTGTGTAGACAAGGGTACTGAAGGCTACTTAAAAAGCTTATTTCCACTGTAGTTACCACAGAATTTGTGACCATTCATGAATGAAAGCCTCTAGGGAAATATATAGGTAGGTTTGCTCCACATCGCTGATAATTGTTAAGCCTCAGAAATCTTTGGGCCAAAGGCCTCATAGAGGTCACTGTAATATGATTCTTAAAATAAGATCTCTCCTGCTGTTGGTTAACAGTCCAGTACGGTGTAGCTTTGAGGCTAGAGGGAAGCATTGCTAAAATGCTTTCTGAGAGGTCCAAATGGCATGACTTCTTCTCAGAAAAAGAAGTGGAAGTAAACAAGCAGTGGCATAAACAGACAGATCACTTTGCATGGTAAGTGGAAGCAGAGGACTGTAAAAAAGCAGGCTTGGTAATTATATAGTCATTTTACTGCCAGTAAAAAATGGGAAGGGAGAAAAATTAAAAAAAGGTGCCTTCACTAGAATGAAAAACTGGGTCTACTTGCCCACCTAAAGGGTAATAATAGCCATTCTGGGAGTGCTAAACTCTTTGAACTGTGTCTAAGTACCACTTCTGTTTATTTTAAGGAAGGAAACTGTCAGGTTCTGTTTGTTCGTAGTGAGCCATCCACAATGTGCCTGATGCATTCAGGACTAGTAAAATAGTGGTACATCAAGTATAGGAAACAAGAGGTTTATCATGGGATTAGTCTTACAGAGATAAAAGTAATCACAGAGTTGCTCAGGACTTCTTGTTTGCTGTGAAACATGACTACAGGAGGTGATGGGTCTTTTCTTTTACTGCTCTTTCTGGTTCAGGAGGGAGGGAGGGAAGTGGGGTTAAAATAAAACCCGCTCATCTCTCCCTTATTTTGTTCTTCCCCATCATTTGGTACTTTGCAAAGGGGCAACTTTTTTAAGGGATCATGTTTCTACCTTGCAACAAATCCCAGTCATGATTTTTATGGGCTAATTGCATTCCTGAACAGGTCATGAACTCTGGGCTGTTTTATTTCTATTCCTGATTTTAATTTTAATTTTAAAAAAATAGTAAAAGAAAAGTGAACTGATGCAACTAGGACTATGCTGTTACTTGCAGTGCATATGTTATGAGGCCAGTCATTCACTGTTTCAGGGAATCATGGGTTTTATAAACCAACTGGCTCAGCCTATTAGCTCATCATCTTGTGCCAGCGTTCCTCTATTTCTGGCACCAAGAACAAAAAAAAATTAAAAAGAAAACTATTTTTGGAGGAGTTTTAACCTTTAACGAACAGTGACAAAGTCCCTCAGGGATACCATCCACAAGCCAGATCATCCTTCCACAGTTCATTTACACCTTTTTCTTTGAACTGCTATATTGTAGACTGGGCATGTGCACAGCTCTGGGGAAACGCTGTCTTATGGCACGTAGATGGATCTCCAGACAGTGCTTAACGCTTGCGTGAAGCTTTGGACTATCCAGGCAGCTAGGTGAGGGGTGGGATATGTCTAGTCTTATTTCATGCATGTACCTACACCTAAGCTAGCTGTACAAGACCCTTTAGAGGCAGTAGAAAGAAATGGAAGACTCAAGAGGGGGAATTAAGCTGACCTGTCTTGAGCCACTTCTCTGGGTTTTGATACAGTCTGACCCATGAATGAAGCATGGGTCTGGAGAGCTGAGCTCTTATAGCTGTCTGTTCAACCACCAGCATGCGGTAGTGGTGGAGACAAGCCTTTATTTCACACCACATCGAAAGATGATGCTCCAGTCCTTACTGAGAGCACTCTGATACAGGATGCCCATTACAGTGAAGTTCTGAAACAAAATCTTCAGTCCAAAATGGAGGCAAGGGGGGGGGGGGGGAGAAAAAAG
>NW_008824544.1:366342-374754 GCF_000699105.1 Pygoscelis adeliae | reverse complement strand
GAGGGGGGGGGGGGAAGAAAGAAGGCATTTTTATGTTTTGTACTGGTAAATGTCAGAGTGCCATTTAGTTCTAGTGATGCTTACCAGAAAGGTGACTGGGACTTCCCCTGATTTGCATTGGTCCTTTCAATTCTAAAATCTCCTGGTCAGGAACTGTCTATTTAATGATCCTTTTTGTTGGTGAGTCCTGAAGCCCTGATCACAGCAAGCACAACAATACCATACAACGCAGTATGTTGTTGTATGGTACATCTGAATGTACATACATTCAGATATGTTACATGTTGGATGAATGCATGTCATCTAAGTTGAGATGACTACGACGTAGGTGCCTATCTCCAAGCGAATGTCTAGGATACCATTACGGTCTGAGAAGATCTAGTCATTGTAGTCATTAGAGGAAAACATCTGATTTCTCCACTTTTGAAGGCGGTAAATCACACCCTAGCCTCTACTCACCCTGTTTGGTTTTTCTCCATTTACTAGCAAGGGATCCAAGGTGATTTGCTCAAGTGTGGATATCTAGTTTATAGATGAGTACTTTTGGTCAGGTAGTTCCCACGTTTAGTCACACAGGGTAGCAAGGGACTGTAAGGTCCACCCATTCTTGTTTCCACATCCTTTGGATAACTTCCAAAACTACTGTTTGGAGTAAATGTCAAAGCACCAGTGGGAGGTATGAAAAAAGGAGTTAAAGTTGTGGCTCTGCTCACCCCATGATCTGACCAAGTGAGTGGAATAGGTGTGGATGATGATGGGGGTAAATGCCTTGGATAAAGGAGTGCAGTAGCTTATCTCTCTCTGCAGAAGAAATATAAAGGAAACAGGATGTTCCAACAAAATTCTACTAAATATTGACCTAAATACCTAATAAAAAAACTGTGGTCTCCATAACTTGTCCATACTCAGAGACCTGTGAAAGGCCCTTAAGGAAAAGATTTTTTCAAGTCCTTGCCCTAGCACATAGAAGTTCTTTGCCTGATAATAAATGCTTTTTAACACTTGTGCAAAACCAAAATAAACCAGGGCTAAGCACTCCCATAAATCACTATAAGTCAGCTATCTCCTTCCAATTCTGTGAACACAAGGGGAAAAAATGTTAAAGATGTAATGTTGACAAAACAATGAATTAAAGACATAATATGGAATAAAACAATGAATCCAAAGCAAATTTGCTATTTGGATGGCCAGATCACAATGTGAAAGGGTTGACTATGATTTTTGACATTAATATTATGAAATAATAAATTCTTGCAATCTCGTCATCTCTGACAAAAGACAGACAAGATAGGTAAGACAGACAATTCAACAAGCCTCACAACTCAAACGTCTTCTGCTCCCCACAGTCCCTCTTTGCAAAAGGGTACAACACTTGTATGACTGATGGTACAGCTAGCACTATAGCTCTCCATTTTTAGAGAAATACAAAGTTTACTTTGAGAAAATCTCCTCAAAATTACAAAATGCAAAATATGCCGTGCCAGACAGCAGATTTTTTAAACTCTATTTTGTGTTGCAGTGGAAAATAAATACTGAGAAAAAAGAAGGAAATGATTTTTTAAAACCTGTTTGGCAATTATTATTTTTTGTGTTGACTTCTTTACTTTTCTTCCCACTTCAGGGCATGATCAGGTGAATAAATTTCTATAGAGTAGTATAAGTGTTGGGAAAGCATTTGTGTTATGGTCTGTCTTGTCGCACTCCAAATCAGTGGGTTCAGACTTTTTTAGCATAGTCTAAAAACAAGCTCTACCTGTAATTAATATTCCACAAATAATCATATCAAAAGCAACTAGGTGGCCAAAGGCAGGATCCTGTATCCTATGGATGAATGAACAACGCCCCATCAGGTAATCTACAGTATGAACCCTCAGTCCCTCTCTCATACTGGGAAAAAGGCCGCTGTACCAGTCCCATCACATGTCTCCAGCAAGGTACCTCACCGCAGGCATAGTCTGCCCTCATCCTCTGCTTTACTGCTTTCTCTTGATTTTAACTCTCACCATTTTCCCTTCTTATTGTCAAGATGCTGCTTTTCTACAGGCTGTCACAGACGATAGACATAACCTTCTAGCATCACACACAAAATCAGATTTTTTTGGCCGTTCCTCTACCACAAAGGTTTGTGAGTGCAGGTGACCAAGCCCCTCACTATCTCATCCCTCAAAACCACTGTTCCTTCAGCCCCCCCGGGAACACTGAGGAAGCCATCCAGGGCAAAATTTAGATGGAAATATTTATGTTAAGTAGATTATTTTCAGCCAAACATTCCACATATTCAGGTCATGCCTGTCTGCTTCAGGGAAAACAAGTGTTCTGCAAGCGGAGGGAAATCAGGAGAAGGAACCAAAAAAAAAAACCACCCGTCTGCTGAATCGAAAGCCAAAGACGGGCCTGGTCCTTCCCTTCGGAGGCCTGAAAGAGAATGAAGGGAAAGTCTGAGACTTCCTGCCTTTGTAATGAGTTTACTAATTAAATGTTAATTGTGGGCCTCAACTGACCAACATTTAAATGAGGCCTCGGAGCCAGGAATTGGTCTATTGTGGTCGAATTGTTTATATGGACAGGAAAATGGCTTTCTAAACATTGGATTCCTGTGTGCTGGCCAGGCTCTGGAGGAATCTCCACGTGCAGTGCTCCTGGGGATCGCGCCTGAGGACTGCTCCTGCAGAGCTGCTCCATCCTCAGCCGGCGAGTGATCACATGTGCTCCTGGATGCCTCCAGCTTCCTCCTATTTCCTACAACAGGATGGCTTTGATGGGGACCCGAAAAGGGAATGTCCCTGCGGGTCATCACTGGGCCAGTTGAGCAGGCAAGCGATGCCAGTGCTGCCAAGGGGTGTACTTCTCTAACGAAGACAGGAGGTTCCCCACCTCATACACCGTGGGTGGCGATTAGAGGATATTTGTGCCTTATACTGAGATTAGAAGTGGTTTGTGGCAGGAACTCTCCTTTTTTTCATCTGTGTTTAGTGCAGAAAGCAACAGTATGGGACTGTGCCTCAAGGCTGGCGCTCACAGTCCCAACTGCTGTCAAATGAATAAGTACAAAAGCCCTTCATGCTTTAATGCTTCCCTCCTTTCTTTACTCTTCTTGATAGTCTCCACGTATTCAGGCTGGCTGTTGAAACACGTTACAGTCTGGCCTGTGATGTATCCTCTATAGTTTGGGTTGAGTTCATGTCTTTGGGACATTCAGCAGAGATTTAAACCTATGAGTCTGACTAGTTTCCTCACTCCTTCACCTTCCTTTTTACCTGAATTTCCTCTGACAGCTTGAAGAAACTTTTTCACACACATCATTCACATTACCTTCTGCTCTTTATCCAAAATCCTCCTGCTAAGGAGCAATGAGTATGGTTCAGCCCCTGACCCACTTGGATCAGTTGTTCAGCTCCTGTTGTTCCTTCTGGCTTTGCTTCGTTACACATCTCAAAACCCAACGCAAAATATGCTAAGCATCCTATTAGTGTCTATCTTCAGACTCAGAACCACATGCCAGGTAGTTTTTGAAGAATTCATGCTTTAGTCAGCCTATGTGGTCTTGCATTTCTCTAAAAGCATTTCAGTACAGTAACACAATATGATGAGGCAAAAATGATTTTGGGGTGCCAGAGGCCTGGGAGTTATGCTCTGCTTCCTGCATATCCATTTCTCCCCTGAAGTTTTCAACCATGCTGATTAAAATTGACCACACCACCTTAGGCTTGGTGACTGCGATTAAGACCCATCCCCAGCAATGATGATAAATTTGGCCTGGTAAATTCTAGTTGAACTTTCATCCTCCTGCTGATCTTCCCCTTTTATTTGTGTGTTTAAGTCATACCTTTGTATTGTTGGTAGTTTAGATTTGAAAATGTATTTGACCATTATATCTCAGGGGGGGAGGAAAAAATACTCACCTGATTTACCAATTAGCCTTCTATTTTATTTTAGAAATTGATGTCAGGGAAGTGAAGTGATAGCCTAAGCCATGCTGAAAGGTTCTATTAGTTTTGGGGTAGCCACAGTGTTAAGCAATTCCAGCTTACCTGGGAAAGGTCAGATGAGTCCCAGCGATAAGGCTCACGGTTGAATGTAGGGCTTTATTGTGGAACAGCTTCAAGCTGTATTAGCCAACAGTGACTTAAACTAGTAAACTGGGTTCCCATCAAGTCCAAATTAAGCTCTTGTACCGAAAGGTCCCATTGGATTTCACATACTGAGAACTGCATCAAAACCAACCTTCCTGTCGTGTCTCCCCCTCAAAAGAAAACAGAAATTTGGGCTTTGGTTTTGTTTTGGTTTTTATTCTACTTTAACAGTGAAGATTAAGAGCTTCTATATCCATGGAATACGAGGAAGCAAAATGCCTCCACATTGTCCCTGCTTTTTGGAAATGCCAAGAGGCCAAAGCATAGCAGAAAGCATGATGAGAAGCCTGTAGGGTCCCTCAGCTTGGGGATTTGGTTCTGCATCAGTGGCGGTCCTGTAGTACCACACCCTGAACTCTTCTTTTATACAACCATTTTGTTATCGTCAAACAAAATCGTAACCTGCTTCAAGCAGTTCCTCTTGATTATTTTGCTCAGGTATATTCCAGTTTTACATGAAGATGCTCTGAGCAGTGTTTGCTGTAATATGATCTGGTCATAGTGGTGGCCAAATTCTCTGCTGGGATCAGTCAATACAGCATCACTAATGCCAAGGAAGTAATTTACTGGGATTACTGGTTGTCTGCTCTCTTCTATTTAAGGAAACTTTTCTTCTATGAAAGAAACTGTTTCCTATTTCCTCCCTGTTTGAGAGTAACACATTGATTTCAGTGCAGTTACTTCTATCAGAACTGCATCAGATTAAATGAACTATATGTATTCCTACATATCCATTTTTCTGCAGAAGAAATGACTTATGGTTTTTCTTAAATGATGGCCTTCATAGTCATGCATATTTGTAACAGCACAGAAGCACAGGGCAGCTAAGAGGAATTATTGCCACTACTGTACAGATGAGCCACTGACCTACTGGTGTCCAAACTCATTGCAACAAATTTTGGACACTAAGCTGAAGTATCTGAGTGAGGTACATAGTCAGCTCACACTTCGCCTGTCATGAAAGGGATGGGTGGAGGCGGCAGTGCCTTAATCAGTCGTGGTTAGAGCTGCAAAATTCTCTGTTGGAGTCTTTAGTGGCAGATGTGCTGCAGGGATGGGTGAAGAGGAAGCGCAAACTGCAGTAACAGCTCTCTTGGTTTGTTTTTCTTGTTGTTATTCAGTGGCTGGTCCTTTAAATGCTTGTTGTTGTTGTTTATAATTTGCTTTTTTGGGGGGGTGGAGAAAGAGAGAGAAAATGCACATCAAGAAATGTCCACTTAATATTCCTGAATCCAAAAGATATTATTTGACTGCTTTCTGTGTAAATATATCATGGTTGCTTGGAACATGATTCTCCTTGTGCTAGGGACATGTAGGTCTTTTTTTCATCTATAAACCTACCCATAAACTCAATGCAAAACCCTGGGAAAGGTACATGGCAAGGAAGAAAGGCTGTTCTAACATTTAATGTCTGTCTCTTGACACCTTACCTTAGCTTTCCAGAGTGAGGGCTTGGGCCAGGTATCATGCGTCTTGGTCCAGTGAGTTATTGTCATTAATTTGTTGCGCTTAATTGAGTTACCTAAGCAGGGCTGTAGCCACCCTCAGGGGTTCTGCGTGTCACACAGTGCTCACTCCCAGGACCCATACACTTCTGTCTTATGTCTCAGTGAAGTTACTGCTGGGATCTGCAACCAGGTAGAAGTTGTGCCAAAGGAGCCAGACTTCTTGGGTAGTGTTAGGACATTGAATTTTCCTTCCTGATCTGCAGGTTGGCTTTGTAGAACTGAGTGTGAATGAAGTGAGAAAAATTAGATCTCAGAAACGTGGTGGAAGAAATGAGATTTGGAAACTGTCTCACACATCAGACAAGGGAAATCACAGGTCAAAGGCAGCTCCTACGCAGCTGACAGTGGCATGTTCAAGCTTCTTCCAAGAGGAGCAGGGGCAAAGAGAGACCTCGGGATAGCTGCAAGGCCCACAGCTGTGTGGAAGCTGTCTCAGATAAGGAGGCAGCAGACAGGAACCTACCACTAAGGACCACGCTGGAGTACAGCTGTCAGACTGGGATAAATCCATAGCCACAAGCATTACCCACAGCCGTCAGTGTGCTGTGCACCACAGGCCCACCACACTCCTTGGAGATAGGATGGGAAGGTGGGATTCAGAAAATGCCTGCTTGAAAAGCACAGATCCTAAACACCTGAGCTGTAGGAACGCTACAAAGCCACAAAGCAGCCACGTGGTCCAAGACACAGCTGAGCCATTTGGGTTTCCCCCATCCGAGGATGCGTCCTACCCACTCTAATACACCAGCAGCAGCCTAAATTATATTCTGCAACCTCAAACACTTCTCTTTACTGCCTCCCAGTATAGCTAGGCTCAGAGCCTCAAGGATACTGAAAGCATCTAACCCTGCTGACACTGCATCACTCGTACCTGAAGTTCAGTATGAACGGGTATTTTTACAGATCCAATCCCAAGTGCCTCACAGTCACTATGACATTAGGAGGTTTAGCCCCATTTCGCAGACAGGGAGATGAGGCACAGGGAGATGGAAAATGGTGGCACAGTCCCATGCTACCTGGCACAGCAGGAGGGGCACGACTGCATCAAAGGCAATGCTCGAGGCAGGTCAGGGAGACCCTCTGAGAAGCAGGAGCATTTCCCTGGCTGGAGCAAGATACCGCCAGTGCTTCATGGCTTTTCATAGCCAATGGCATAGTTTGGCACCCACCTGGGAATCCCTGCATGCCTCTGCCTTGGCTTCAGAAGATACCCTGCTAAAGAAAGGTATCAAAGCAAACCCCGTGTCAATCTCCCATAATAATTTCCTAGCAGAACTCACAGCCATTTCCAACTAAAATCATTAAATCAAACGCAATGGCAAGTAAGTAAACAGTTGTCACAGGACCCTTAATCTCAGGAGAAGGAGCTGTTGGCGGACTGCCAAAGAGATGTTGCCTCCGCAGCAGGCACGCATAACCCTAACCCTGGAGATTTTTACCTCGGTTTGTAGACACATAAAGTCATATTCACATTGCCCATCACGAGGGCCTCATTTAAGTATCTCACCTCTTAGGGACTGTAAGGTCAAGAGATTGATGAGCAATTCAGACCACGTACCACCAGAGCTGTCAGACCCTCATTCCTCTTACAGTCAGTGGAGAAAAGTAGTCACATCTCGATCAAACAGGCTCTTGGTTATTATAGATAAGGAAGGCCTCCAGACAATGGTGTTCTACACAGGGCCCATGGACATCACCTGCCTGGCCAGACCCCAGTCCATCCAGCCCAGTGTCCCTCTCCAGCCAAATCCCAAGCCAGAAGATGAGGACACCATGAGGAAGAAATAAAAGCTTCACAGCAGTTATCAGTTAAATATTCTGTGGTTCCCACCCTGCTTCCCTTCTTAGTGAAAGATGGAAGAAATAATTCTGTATTAAAACTTTTTGCTACACAAAAGAACAAGTTTAGGCTCCCCAAATGATTTTGGGAAACTCTGGTTACTATTGTCAAACTGTTCTAGTCAGGAAAAAAATCAAGAACAGGGAGAAGAAAAATAAATTGATGCTTTTTTTTTTTACTCTTTTTTTTTTGGTAGTGAATGTGAAGTGACCCAGAAAATCAATTATTTGCTCTAATATAAAGCTATAATCCTCTCTAACAGCTAGAGTTTAGCTTAAGCCCTGAAGTACAAGGTTTAATATGCCTTCCAATAGTTTTATTGTCTTTAATTATGGTTTGTATTCTTATCCTTGGTATCTGTATAAATAGCCAATCCCTTTTTTAATATGGTTTCCTTAGGGGACAAAGTACATGAGATGACACTGTCTGTGCCTTTGCATCTCTCTACCTGTTCCACAGTGAGAACTTCTGAGTTTAGGCCAATTTCAACCATATTTGACAGAGAAGCAGAAATACCAAGTTATTAAGTCCTGAAAAGTTTAATTGTAAGAGTAGCCTGAAAGTAGAACAGAGTCACCACTGAATGAATGATGCCAGAAGAAAAACTTCATAGAGGTCCAAATATGACAAAGATTTGACAAACATTTGCACTTTATGACATATTGGAGAATATCTGGGAAACTAAATCCACAGAGCCTTCTTTTGCTTTGTTTAGGTCAAGTTATTTGATTTATAATCTTGTTAAACCCTGTGCTTAGCAATTTTTGGTAGCAAGTTATTTCCCAGATTAGTTGTATGTTGATAGTACAAGCATGATCATACAGACGTTTCAGATGTACCCCTTCTGTCTCAGCCCAGTTAGATAGCACGTGGCTGATGGCAAAGGGTGGAGATTTTTCTGGATAGTTCTGAAAAAATCCAGGGATTTTTT
>NW_008824544.1:353728-366323 GCF_000699105.1 Pygoscelis adeliae | reverse complement strand
AAGTAATTTTCATGGAATGAATTAGATATATACAGATAGAAAATAATTTCTGCAGTATTTAGAAGGTGGAAAAATCAGAGGGATTGAAGAATTTATGGAGAGATGCACTTGTATTGCATGTTCATTTGAAATCTGATTCATGCCTCTTGTATTTTCTTGCATGCCTTCATTCATTTCACACCTACTTCCTATGTCGGTTCCAATTGCACCTACTACACTACTGTCCTCCTACCTTCTTGTTAGCTTACTCTCTATCTCTATTTTTAAATGCAATGCACACATTTAGTAGGTACATGAGTAGCCTCAACAGAAGTTCTGTTAAACAGCACACATTTGCATTGGAGGTGTCCCTTCCAAATACCTGCCAGGCCCAGTGCTGCTTGGTTTATATGAATTAATGGCATCACCGCCTAAGGTGCAGAAGCTCTGAGAACTAATCTGCTGCACTGTAATGATTCAGAACTTATTACACTACCATGATTAAGGCCACAAGTTGGAAAAAGTGCTTAAGTGCACATTAAACATGTGCTTAAGCCTCAATGGTGATAATAACAACAACACTTCCAATTGTATAGCTATAAAATAGGGGAGAGAAACCTGGATTACCTACTGGAATCATATATTTTTATCCTAAATTAGAGTGCAATGAAAGGTAAATAAGATGAGATGAGATGAGATGAGATGAGATGAGATGAGATGAGATGAGATGAGATGAGATGAGATTAAACAGATTTATACCAGCTTCTGTAGCACTAAATTGTCAGTAGTAACCACAGGACAGTGTTTTTTAATTCTTATATTTTAAAGCTATTATTAAAAAGTAAACCATCTGATTTGACGTCCTGTTCCATCTCATCCAGTTAAGCCTGTATCTAGCCCAGTAACTTGTATTGGACTAACACATTTCTCCCTGGAAGGTGACTAAATTTAAATTAAGTAGCATGCATCAGGAAATGGAAACTCCATCATTCCTTTCGGTAGTTTCTTAATCAGCCTTATTGTTAAAAAGGTATGTGCCTTATTTCTAAGATGAACACGTCTAGCTTTCATATCCATGATTCTTGTTATCTGCTTTCTGACAGATTAAACTGCCCTTTCGTATCTTGCGTTTCCTCTATTATGCAGTGTAATCAAGGCATTTTTCAGTCTTCTTTCATACAGGCTAAATAGTTCTTCATTTCTTCATTTCTTACACCATCAGGCATTTTTCCCAAGCCTCTAATCCTTTCAGTGCTTCTCTTCCATGACCCCTCCACATCTACAGCACTCAACCCAAAATGGGAGTCCCACACCACATGCATAGACCTCCTGATCTGCGGTGAGGGACTCTTCCAAAAGGTTCTGGCTTAGCCTAATTTTTTTAATTTTTTTTTTCAGACAAGCTTTTTAAACACAGATAGTATGGACAGATACCAGAGTAAGGGAGCAGTTGTGCCAGCAGATGTGAAGGTGCAACAAGTACTTGCAGGGGGACAGTCACTTGAGGCATGAGGAGCTACAGCCTCATACCTCAGCTACAGCCAGAACGTCCCATCTGACTGTGCCATCAGCTGGCTCCATCAGGGCAGTTCGTCTGAGGAAAACTTGGGCTGGCCAGTTATTGTAAATTACATCAGGCTAATTAAGCTTTGATTTACAGATGTCATTTTACATAGCCATTTTATATTCCGTAGAATGTGGTTTGATTACCCCTTACTGTTGCCTTATCTTCAATAGCTACAAATGCTATTAGCAGTTGTGCAGCAACTTATTCATTTCTAACAATATAACAATAAAGCCTATGCCATGGTTAACCATGCAGGAAATGTCACTTGCAAATTATCATTTCCAATTATTCAGTATTAATTTAAGGGACACAGTTATCAGTCCAGTTACAATTCTTTTCTTTATGTGACCTTCCATTTAATAGCTAAAGATTTCTTTTCTTTTCCTCTTTCTTTTATTTTTTTCCTTTCTTTTCTATTTTTGTTTCTCACTTTTTTCTTTTCTCTTTTCTCTTTTCTTTTCTTTTCTTTTCTTTTCTTTTCTTTTCTTTTCTTCCCTTTCCTTTCCTTCCCTTCCCTTTCCTTTCCTTTCCTTTCCTTTCCTTTCCTTTCCTTTCCTTTCCTTCCCTTCCCTTCCCTTCCCTTCCCTTCCCTTCCCTTCTCTTCTCTTCTCTTCTCTTCTCTCTATAGAATCAGAAATTGTGTGCTTATTTCTTAGAAAGATTTCATACCTCTTGGCTAAAGGGCAAGTGTTGCAAAATCACAGAAAGGACCTAATCAAGTTCAGTGGGAGGAAGCTGATGTCCATTTAGGAAAGGCTGAAAAGATTATTTCCATACAGTGTGAGATTCCAACAACTGATTTAACCATCTAAAGATGACTGGCAAATAAAATAAGATTTTTTTTTAGAAGAGGCCCTTCTCTTCTCTTCTCTTCTCTTCTCTTCTCTTCTCTTCTCTTCTCTTCTCTTCTCTTCTCTTCTCTTCTCTTCTCTTCTCTTCTCTCTATAGAATCAGAAATTGTGTGCTTATTTCTTAGAAAGATTTCATACCTCTTGGCTAAAGGGCAAGTGTTGCAAAATCACAGAAAGGACCTAATCAAGTTCAGTGAGAGGAAGCTGATGTCCATTTAGGAAAGGCTGAAAAGATTATTTCCATACAGTGTGAGATTCCAACAACTGATTTAACCATCTAAAGATGACTGGCAAATAAAATAAGATTTTTTTTTAGAAGAGGAATTTTAAAAATTCCAAAAAAACAAGTTGTTGGGACAGCACTCTATTTGTCAGTCTGAAAGCTCTAAGAGCCCCAGTGGTTATCCAGGTTGTCCAGGGCAGCGGAACTGGCTGAGAAAACCCCTGCTGTTAAAAACTGCCTCCAGTGACCTTCTTTCCCCATGGTACCTGCCTCCTCTTACTGGAAGGAGTCATGAGCTTGGAGAGACACAGCTTCTCTTCTGTCTACACTAATTCGGGAGTGCCCCATCTTGGTCTCTATCTCCCAACATCTTTGCCATCACTGTTTAATTTGCCTGTGATTAATTTGGTAGCACATCTCTACCCAGCAGAGCTGTAAGGTATCTAGGTCACATTTCTAGGAGGTATAGAACCAGGCTCTCTCAGGGCTGAACTGTGAGCTTTCACTTCCTAAATGACTGTTCAAACCAGTGGGCTATTAAGCAAGGGAGATAATACACCACTGGCTGGGTTTTCAAAGCAAAGCAGCTAAAACAGCATTTTGTGAGGGCCCTGATCCTATTAGAATATTTTAGGCAAACTCTGAGAACACCCACACAGTCAGAAAACGAAAGTCCTTCTCCACCTAGCCCAGGATCCCAATGGGGATTAGGCAAAGGCCAACTCTCCCACTGCTAAATTAAGTGGCTAAGACTAAATGGGATATTTTTTTATCTGGAATTGCCTACCTTCCTCCACTAACTACAGAGGGAGCCCGAACAAGTGGCTTAGACCAAATGCCCACATGCATATAAATAGATAAGATATACCCCCCTTTTTGAGTCTCAGTTCCCTATTTATAAAATGAGAATACTAAGATTACTTCCTGCCATCACGGGGTTATTATTAGGATAAACCTAACTGAGAGTTTCTTTCATACTCTTAGGACAAGGTTAGAAAGTATCCAGAAGCAGCACCACTCTGGGGAAGAAAAAAAATTAAAAATCAATTCCTTTGCTCTAGGAGAGGAAGAGGGGGGATTCCTTCTTTGTTTTGTGTTTAACCCACCAATTCTGCTGTCCTCTCTTCAGGCCCAGCTTGTTCCTTGGAGCCAATGGCCACAGATGCAGCAGAGCTGGAATAGCCTCTTCTCCCTCCCTTCCCGCTGATGGATTAGAGGACATCACTTGCCTCTGTAACAACTGGAGGAGTCTCTCCTTATCTACACAAGGAAGAGCCAGGGAGGACCTGCTTTGGGTGCCCAGGGAGATTAAGATTAAGCAGATCTGCAGGACAAGGTCCCATGAACCTGCAGAGATCTGGGAGAAGCAAGGGCAGATCAGGCTTATACAAGACCAGACCCAACACAGGGTGTGCAGCAGCAGACGTTGTTAACCCGTCAGCGAAGGGTGGCAGGTCCCCTTCACGCTTTCTCAGGAAGTTTTATATAAACATAAGATTATCTGTGGTCACTGAGTTTGAAACGATTATTCCCACAAACAGACCAATAGAAAGCAGAAATAGACTGAATGCGTATTTTTCAGTTTGTGGTCTCCCCTGCGTTTAAATACAAAGAGAGAGTTAACAAAATGAATGGCAACATTACACCTGAAGATGATTAGGAAACAAGATAAGCCACCCCTGCGTTTATCTTTGACAGCCATTACAACATAACATAGCCAATATATAGTTCAATCAGTTCTGATGACACTTTCTTTCTCTTTTTATGATAAGAACCGTTAGGTTTAAATCCTGCCAAGTAAAACCAGCCTAGATATTGGCAGCGGTGATAAGAGTAGCTCTGCCTTTGGGCTAATAATAGTTGATACACCTATCAGTCATAAAGTGTTTTGCAAATGTTAATAATTTGATTATCATTTTCTTCTAATTTACAAAAAGATCTATTGAGGTTTTCAGGCAACTAAATGTGCCACTAGGCACTAATGGATTTTTAAAAAGTCTTTGGGGCATTTCACTGCCACTAAGTCAAGAGAACACTTGAACCCACATACAGATCCTGCTAGGCAGCTACCACCTAAACATTGGGAGATTCATTTCTTGCATACTACTGCGGCACCCAGCTGAAGGTAGCAATATGCCTCACACTGTCCTAAAACCCGGGAGCTTGTAGCCTGAGTACAGAACAGGAGGTAAATGGGGAAGCTCACAGGGCTAATGGGACAGCTTTGGTCAGCACAAAACGCTGTGCCTGCACAGAGCAACTGTCGAGCTCGCTGCTGTCAATCCCTGTGCAATCAGCTCTACATCACTTAGCGTGGAATTAATTTCACATAGCTTAGGCAGCTAAAACTGCTGTTCCTACGTCAGGGGTTAAAGCCAAATTAACAAGTTCTTTCACCAGTGTCTCATTCCCACATTTGTCCCAACTTTTCAATTCACTCGGAGGCTGGGGAGAAGAACAGGAGTACTCCTTAATGAACAGTGAATGAGATTTAAAAGGCAACAAATCGCATTGCTGTCCTTAAACCTGCATGATTTCAGGCTCCCCCATGCATCAGCATTAGCACTACTGAGCTGCACAAGGGCAGGCGTAAGGCTGGAACTGGGGGGAGAGAGGCTGTCTTTTGAGGTGCCCGTTTCTTTTTGCAAGCTTCCCATGGCTGTGGTCAAGGAGCTTAGACTAGGTGCCCAACTTCCAGGGATGTAAGAGTCACTTTTATTCCTAGAGAACAAGTCAGAGAAAACCTAACACAGCAGCTCACTCTTTTCCACCGAATCAGACACAGAAGAACTGATGGGGAAACTGTCATTTGGCTTGTGCAGTTACACTTCAGTAAACGTTCCTCAGATAATCAGATAATCATAACCCTGTTCTAGTCCATTAATGCGTCATTTCAGGAGATTGCCAGGATGTTTACTGGCTATCTAAGGCTAGGAAGGGTTTTTTTCCAAAGAGCATGGAAAGAAGCTTATCTGTTCAGTTACTTTGAATTCGGAGGTAATTTGCAGTTCTCATTGCTATGTATCAAGAGAAGAGGCAAATACAGAAACGGTTATTTATTCCACTAATGGAATTAGAAATTGATGTAGTCCAGAGCAGCAATCAATGCCGTGTTCATAGTGATGGATTATGACTTAGCTAAACAATGTGTCTTTTAATTGTTTGCAAATGTAATTTCCAAAAGTCTCCCATGTACTGTACAGTTAACATTTCTCTCTGAGCCCTCCTTAGGCAGATGGAGCTTTTAATCCAAAATCACGATTCCATGCCAATTTGACACCAGCCAGAAGGTGCTGCACTGGCATACCTGGACACTCAGAAGCACTGCTCCTTCAGATCTCGTTCACAAGGAATGTGGCCGTGGGTCTTAACGTATCTGGAGGAAGTGGAAACTGAGCTATTTGACAGCAGCAGAAGAAGGGAGGACCGCCCCACGCGCTTCATGTGGCATATGTCTTTGTGAACCTGTACACAAAGTAAGAGCTTTGTGTACGCACGTAGACAGGCACTTGAATGCCATGGAGATAAGACAGATATCAACAGCATATCCTTCCATAGGATGCTTTTTAGCTGGCAAATCTCATCCAGTAAGGCCTCACTAACCTACATGGAGGCATCCCTAACTGACTGTCTCATGGTGAGTATGGAAATCCAGCACTGAACAAGGCATTGCAAGTAGGTTTTCCCCTCTAACTAAATGCATGTCCAAATATTTAGCCCTTTTATTTTGTGAGTTGAGCAATGCATTTTTGCTTGAATCCATGGAAAAATAGCCCAAGAGCTTTTGTCAGACCATAAGCCTGGTGTTGGTGTTTCAGATTTGTCCCAGTCAAACTGAGAAGACTAATGATCCTAACTGGATAAGCTGATCTCCTTAGCAGACTTATCATGTTCAGGTACCAGTGTAGACCAGGTCTACAGCTGGATTCAATGATCTTAAAGTTCTTTTCCAACCTAAATGATTCTATGATTCTATGATTCAATTGCTTCCTGAAATATGATTCAGCTTTACTTGCACAGGAAAACTGTGGCTTACTGGCTGATTGACATCTCCAGAGGTATGGGCTCTGATCAGGGCTTTCGGCATGGTTTGGACATTGGTTACACATCTCTCACAATATGTGAATTCTCTGCTATCTTATAATGTTGAACCCATACTTACGGGGACAGTCTTGTAGGATCTTTCTCCCTTACCTGGCTATTTATCTTCCTGAAGTTGGTATAGATGTGCTAGTTCTGAGACACTTGGACAAACTTGGTTAAAAAAAGGCTGGTGCTGAGAAGGGAGGGGGAAAGGGGTACAGATGGGCACAGAGACAAAGTGAATGCCTTAACATTCTTTCTGCAAGAAAAAATAGTAGCAAGGAATTAAAAAGAAACTCTGAGAAAATTTGGGAGCATCTAATGTCTTACAAGATGCAGGTCTTCAATAATTTTTTTTTTCATTATATTTGAAGGGGGGGGGAGGGGGGCACTAGCCTTTGAAAAAGAATTTGCAGACCTACTGTGAAAGATGTATGAGATGTGGTAAAATGAGCTTACCGAGATGGTGCTGCTCATTCCACCTCCCTCTGAGCAGGCAACAGCAAAAGCATGATATCTGCACCCCAGCAGTGGCCTCAGTGAGGTGCTAACCTCTGAGCTCGGTAAATGCTATTTATGTATCAAAGAGTCAGTCACTGAGAAGGAACTTGGCTTTACTTCTTTTGTATGCTCCTAGTTCATTCTCTACCTCCATTTCTGGATGGATATTTGCAATCTCAGAAAGTCTCCAAAATAAGGTACTCAGGTTGCCTGCCTCATAGGGAATGGAATCTGACTTTTTTGTCTATGTTCAGGTGATCCTCATTCTTAAAGCTGGAATGCCTCAGATGTTTCTGCCAGTAAAAATTAATATCCTCTTCCCTTTTGGGCTTGGCCAGTGAAGGATAACCCTGGAGTCTTGGCAACTGGTCATTCCACGCATGTTAGTACAGTTGGTCAAAGAAAGCAAGTTCTTCTGATGTTTTCTTGCTTTTAGTATTTGTATGCATCAACAACTAGACGCCTTAAAATGTTCTGTACTAGCCACATACGTGAGCAGAGAAAGCCCTGAAAAAAGAAGAAAAACATTTTAAAAAGTAAAAGAAATAAAAGAGAGGAAAAAGGAGAATTTATTTCCTGCCATGTGGTAGAGCTGGGGAAGGCAACACAAAAGTCCAGATTTACAAAGTTATCAAAGTCTCCAGTTGCTCTTTCAGCTTTCTAGGTACCACTGCATGACTCCAGAAACCAGTTCAGGTATCAAGGATTGAACTCAGACCTTGCAGACCAAAGTCCAATGCCTTTCCCCAAACCCGATATACCTCCTCAATATTCCTCCTGAAGTGCCTAACACAGAGCACATGAGACATTCAGCAAATTAAAAAAATATATGGCCATGAAAACCAGGTTATCACATTCTTGGAAATATTTCTTCCTTCTGTCATTCACAACACTGGATAGAGGAGCACTAAGATCTATTTAAGCAATCAGAAAGTCTTTTGAAAGATACAGGATGGTGAAAAAGCCATCAGTTCAGAAATTAAAGTAAGAAACAATTGCTGCTAGATCAAGATTTCTACTGCCACTCTTAGAAGACTAAGAGCCAATCAATACCAATAGGTAAAGTTAAAAGATCCCTTCACTACACATACTCCCCTCCCAGTTTCAAGATTTTATCCCAGGTGGCTTTATAGCACTATTCCTACGCTAGACAAATGCAAGTCAGAGATAATTCAAGCCAAATGTTTCAGTTGGGATGAACAGCTCTATTCTTTCAGAAAATAGTGATTTCGTCTCATGAATATTTTAAAAAAAAATTAATTGCAATAAAATCTAAATATATTGTTACAATGAAAATTTCTTGTGTCAGATATTGTTGCCATACTTAAAACATTTCTACTTCAGTCCGGGATTAGGTTATAAATCAAAACAGACAAGTCAAATAAATGAAGTCAAAATGAAATTGTCAGTTCCACTTATCCTACACGTCATTTCAGAATTTTGGCTGTGCAGGTGTTTTTTTCATTTTCTTACCAATGGGAGACAGAAAAAAAAAAAATCATGATTTGGAATCCCCCATGGTACAATAATCCTGACTTCCCATTCCAATTGCTCTACCATTGCACAATTTTCAGCTCAGGTTTCCATCAGCTGAACTCTTGTCCTTACAGATAAGGAGACTGACTTTCCTAACTTTACATCTATTTGGGATAGTTCTAGAAAAATATTTGTTCAGAATATTTTTAACTCTATAAAGCTACTTTCAGGCTTTTTACCAACCTTCAAGTTCCATCTCTGAATTCACATCTATCTCATAGTCTAGAGAAAACCTCGTTTGATAATGGATAGGAAGACGGTGAGGCAAGGTTGCGGATACAGCACACAAAAGAATTGGTGCACACAGCTAATCTGTGTTTATTAATTTTTTATCAGGTCCTTTCCTCTACCCGTTCTGAGCAAAGAACATAAGTATACATTAAAATGGAAGCAGATTAGCAGATTCGCTGGACTCTGGGAGACTACACTCCTACTTAAGGTTGAACATGAGTCTAAAATTAAAGTTAATCGAATCCAGACAGATTTACAAAAGTTTTTAAATGCCTGAAGATGCAAACAGTGTAACCTCTCAACCCTTATTTTAAGTGCATCTTTTCTTTCATTAGTTTCCACCATGAGTGCAGAGAAGACTGACTCAGTCAAATCTCTCCATAGCTGCACATAGTTCGCAGGTGGATAACACAGCTGAATTAATTTCAGTGCCGTAGCTGGGGTGGTCTCGCTCCGCCCTCCCTTCCTCCTCCTCCACTTCTACCTACATCCTTCCACCACTGTCATCAGCTCCCGTGGCACCCCAGGTCCCTTTCTGAGCCAGACCAGCTCTCTCAACTGGCAGAAAACTAACATGGCAATAAGACCAAGATGTTTTCTGCCAGGTTACAGCACAGCAGTAGCTCAGCAAAGGGTGCAGTCTGTTTCAGCAAGTGAAGGGGCTGGATTATCTGATGGTGCCCAGGGATGGGAGGAAGGAAGCAAAGGGAGAGAAGGAAAGAGGGAATGCAATTACCGCTTCCACTAGCACGGAGCTGTTAGATTAGCAAGCAGTAACACCGCGCCACACACAAAGCAATGTAATTGTTACTCACGCCCTGGTTTCAGAGTAAAATTCAACCTGAAGAAGCTTTGTCTTTTGACAAAAATAACCACAAAGTTCAAAAGGGTATCTTTTATTGTTTTTAGAAGATGGTGCTGAATAATAGATGTGGCTTCATGCTTGAAACTTTGCCTGTTTAAACATGATATGACCACAATCTTGTTTTTGCACTTGTAATTCAGTTAGAGAAAGCAACGCTGAGAAAAATAAATCTGGAAATGTTCATTAATGGCTATGTAAACAACAAACGCTTGCTTCATGCAGCCATTTTTTGCAAATATTCAGTGAGTATGACATGCAATACTCAGTGAGCTATTACTGCAAGGCCTGGATATTTCTAGCCGGGTATTTTATCAGCACTCTCTGGGAATTTGCAACCAGGCTCAGCAAGCTATACTTCAACAATACACCAACATTTGTATATGATGCTTCATTCATTTTGGCAGTTGCAACACTGTCTATAAACTGATGGAAAAAAAATATTTTCTTCCAACTAACTATTCCGCTATTACACTACTTCATACATCAAAGTATGCCACAAGTAAGTCACAATTTGATTTTGAAAGCTGTATAGCAAAAGTTTTCTAACACTTTTCCTCATTCTCCAAAAGGGTTTCAGAATTACAAAAGAGATTTCATTTTGTCTGTCCTCAGCGCATGCTGATGCATGTTCTCACAAGATGAGAACTGTGAGGCTTGTTAAATATTTTCCAGGCTTTCAAGGTTACTTTTTGCACTTATTATTTTCTGTTTGCCACCTTTTACAGTTTTAAGGATGACTACCCCAGCCTGATGAACTGTGCATCTCAACAATTAGTAGAGAATGCAGCTTGTTGCAGTTCCTAGAGGCCTTGGCACAGGACATGATGGCAGTCATGAGGCCGAGCACATCCCATCCCCACTGCAGCTGCAGCTGGTCTTCTTCTTTGGGTTTACATCAGTTGCTTTTAAAAATCAGTCAAAGGGACTTTAAAGAAAAATATGCAAGATCCTGAGCTGGTGTAACCCCGTAGTTCTTCAATTACTCTTGCAGCTTTCTTTCTAACTGTAACAAATCCGCTCTTTAAAAAATAATAGAAAATCCTACTCCATGAGGCAGAAAAATTCCTTCTTTAGGATGCAACAAAGATGGCCTTCATTTGTGTCTGACCTGAGCAGGGATTTTGATCTGCCTTCTGAAACCAAGTTTCAGATGTAAAGCTTCCAGATGAAGCGGTGCCAAAGGGAAAGTTTTTTTCATGCAGTGAAATTTACTTTTTAATGTTCAATCCATGTATAGTCCTTGAACAATGGGTTGACTCTTTTCCCCCTCTGGCAATTGATTCATGTTGTACTGTAAATAATGTGCTACAGTGCAGCCCTCCCCCTTCCTAAGGAAAGAGAAAAAGGAAGAATATAAACCTCTCCCATAGCTGGCTATGCTGATATTATTACTTGTTGACTGCATCAGCACAGGTCTACATTAGACACTTGTCAAAATCCCTGCCAAGAGAAAGTTTTCATTTTCACCAATTTATTTTTAGTAGAGCAGCTGGGAAATCCAATGACTGGCTGAGTGGAGACCTGGAGTATGGAGTGGAAAACCGCTTTTTCAAAATGCAGTTCAGGTTCCCTCTGCCTACAAGTGAAACCTCTCCCTGGGATCTTATCTTGACCAGGCTGGACAAGAACAGTCCTTTTCTTCCCAGGATGCTGGAACTCTGCCCAGTTCTAAACAAAAAAACCCAGTTAACATCAGTGGTTAATTTAGCTGTCACACCTACCATGGTGACACAGGAGAAGGGGGTGGTGGACAGTTCAGGTCACCTCCTGCTAGGGCTTTTTGCAGTGTCATGGGGAGAACTAGCCATTGGTCTTGAATTAACCACCATGTGGTTCCTCTGAGTTGCTGCTTTCTAGGATAAGCTAGCAACATAGGATCCCTCTATACTCAGTGGAGCACATGGCTCCTGAAACTAACCTGAAAGGTTAGTCAGCCTACCTCTTTCAGCCATTTCATTTAGGATGGGACAATGATCCTGGGGAAGTGCTTGTTGTTCTCCATTGATTATAGAGAGGGTCTGGACATCTAGCATGACCTAAAAATTCAACCTGGGAAGAGGGGGTCACTCTAAAGTATGACTTGATGTTGTTGTCCTTGTGATGGTGTCAAGCGATTGTGGCAAAACCATCGTTTTGCTCTGCAATAGTGAATGAAAACAGGTGCTTAAAAGTGATGCAGAAAGCACTGTTCCTCATGTACTCTCTTTGGGCTAAGAATATTTCACTTTCCAGGCCAGTGAAAACTAAAAAACATGTTAGCCTGGTTTGCTGCTACTTATGTGAGTTCTCCAGTGTCTAATATTGTTGCTGAGTTTAGACCAATGTCTTTCTCTTTGGGGTTATGTCTCGGTGAGAGCATTGATTTGTCAAACTCTTTTCTCAGATTTTGTAGGAATGTAATATCTTTGAGCTACTACTCCTCTTCCCTCCTCTTTTTCCCCAGTTTAATTTAAATTAGCAGGTTAATAAATGACCGGCTCACTGACAGTGAAATTGAATAATTTGTGTTTTCTTATGAAACTAGACCTTTTTTTTTTTAATTTAAAAAAAGGACGAATAACAGGGACAAAATAACACATGAGAGAAACCCAGTTTGCTAAGTGAAACCCTTCAGACTTGCCAACTTGATTTACAAACTCCCAGGCTGCTTTGCAGTTCTCCATCTTCTCTCCTCCCCTCCCCAGGACCCAAAACCCCAGACGCAGCTGGCCAGCTACCCAGTTAGCCATATATACTACTTATGTCTCATGGCGGTGCAG
>NW_008824544.1:343982-353672 GCF_000699105.1 Pygoscelis adeliae | reverse complement strand
CAGGAACAATGACCCAAATCAATGACTCTCATATGCAGAAGAATGTCTTGACCTGTCAACGTTTTTGTCAATACTGATGGAAACTGCCAATAAGTATCATAGGACCTCCCAGGAGCATTCAGAGATCCAGCAGAAGACTTCCATACCTCATCCGTACATAGGTCTTATCTACACAGAATAGCTGAAATTAGTAAAATTTGATCAATTAAAATATATGGACTTCAGAGCAGCCCTGTAGTCCTTCCCAAAATAACCTAAATCGACCATATTTTCCATGCCAAGCTGGGGGAAAAAAATGTAAAACTTCTGTTTTGTGAGGTACTGAGCACTATTTGTGAAGTGCTTTAAATCTTCTGATCTTGCCAGGTTTTTCAGAAACACTCTCCATTTCCATTTGGAAAACTGGTCCGTCAGAAAAGATATTTCAAAAGACTTTTTTTCTCCCAAACAAGTTTAATCAATACAAGCTTCATCTAAAGTTTTAAGTGTTCATGTAGGACCTGACAACACTTGGTTTTATATGTGTTTAATTAGACTATTAAAAGTCTTGTGGATAGACAAAACTTTAGTTTTTCAGAATCTCTGCAGCAATTAATTATATCAACAGTGTCAATGCCTCCATGTGATGAAGTACTTTACAAAAAAAAAAACTTCTGGTGAAATTACTGGAACAAATGTTTTTAATGCAAGTATTCATTCAGTGCTGTAATAATAAAAGATTCAAATAAACCCAAGTGAAACATTAAGCAGAACTTCGTGTATATGTAGGAGGGATGCCCCTGGGGAACACACTGCGGTTATGCAGCATTCAAATATACAGGACGTTAAACACACACACACACACACAAAAACGCAAAGTTAAAATATTGTAAAGACCTTGCCATAAACCTGCCAGAAATCAGAGAAATTCAGAGTAATGATAATTCACTAGAGGTTTGATTCTATTCTCACTCATGCTGGCTTCTCATCAGTATCATGCATTTGACGTCCCTAGCTTTACTATCAATTCACACCAGTTTAGGAAGAACCAGGTTCTGCACTATTAACTGTTGATGTCCTGCTACTTAACTGTGACCTCAGGACCACAATTACCATCGAAGGGGAATTTTCATTTTAAGCTTTTGTTTTGATTAGATCAATATCTGGAGAGAAAAAAGACCCCACGTGGGCAATCTTTCATGCTGTCTTTTAGTCCTTGAATTATTTTCATTATTAAAAAATGACATGCAGTTTAAAACATTTTCCATGAGGACTCTGAGGACCTGCAAAGACCAAATGGTTGGACACAAGGCCAAATAAGAGTATTTGATAAGCTCAGAAGGCTTGCTCACATGGCTGGGCTTTGGTTTCTACAGTACTGAAGCCTTCAAACATGCACAGGGATGTATAAGAGACCATTCCACATCCTACCTTGCAATGCATGAACAAAGCATGTAGGTGAACATGTTTCATGTGGAAGACCACACAGCATTCTTCAGATCTATGCTTCAAGAGTGTGTGGCTTGTTGAAATCTCCAGGGGCTTTGTATTGGGTTATCACTCAATGGAGACAAGCAAACAAGCCTTGAGTCGTTGCATGTTGTGGCATACAAGTGGCATCATTATCTCTGCATGTGATGCAGAGCACAGGCAGACTGCCCTGATGACCAGCTAGGGTCCTACAGCCTGGTGCTACGAGCCAGTTGGAGAGTAAATGGAAATAGTCAATAGCCATAAAGAAAAATCTGCTGGATAGGGATCCCTAGAATGATGTTTTCCTCTAAGCCCTAGCTGTATATTTTTTTAAGGAGGGCCTAAGCCCTTTTGACCGTGGGCCTAATCCAACATTGAATATGTCAGCAGAAGTTCTTGGTGGACTTTGGGCTAATTTTAATATGTTTCTCCTTGGAGGCCCCCATTAGTGAAGCTGAAGGCACCTGGACATGGGTACACAGGACCAGGAATCCCTGTGTGGAAGTTTTGTAGCTACATGAAAACAATGCATTACCCAAACTAATATATCTTACTTCTCAGCGTATGTGTTCAACAGATCTTATTAGCTTGGGCAAAGCTCCATCTTAATGTGATTTCTGACTTCCAGTTCAGTGCTGGCCTACATCCAGCCAGCTTGGAGTGTAGGCAAAATGAGCTTCATCCATTTTTGCCCATCTGTGTCAATGTGCCCTAACCGAGAAGCTTTGAGCTGACCTACTAACTGTCAAAGACCTTTGGAAACAGCGGGGATTTTTTCTCCCTGAGAAAAATCAAAATTGCTTCTGTGTGTAAAAGTGACTTGTGGTTTGTGATGAAGAGGCTCTGTCAAACTAATGGCCAAGCAGTGATTAAAAGCCACTTTCCATTCACTGTGCCGAGAGCTAGTGTAAAGTAGCAGCTGACTTTTTTTATTGTGTTACAAATTTAAGAAACTTTTTTTGCACTATTATGAAACGCTAAATTCTGAAAAAAAGACCTCTATAGTTTATGCATTTCTAAAAGTAAAAACTATTACTTGTAGGCATGAGACATTTATTACTAATTCTGGAGGGACCCTTTGTGAACAAGTGCTTCTCATTCAGGAGCTGGAGGTCTAGACCTGCTGTCAGGTAAGACTTTTGGAGAAAGAAATGCTGAGAAGAAGAGCTAAAAACAAAAAGCTCCTTATTGAACATGCTGAGTACTCCTAGAAGCTCTTGTGCTCTTCCTGTTCTTAAGGTGGAATTTTTCAAAATCATTTTTGGTAGAACTCATCTTACCTCGGTTTGGTCATCCAAAAGATAGAAATGGGATTCAGCTCCAGGTGCAGACACCCAAATTTACATGCCTGTGCATAGATGTTTATATGGCTTAATCCAGTTGCTCACACATAGATGTCCACTATAATTTTAGAAGTTGTAGGCTACCCAAGCCATCCATACATCTGCTAGAAATGACACAACCTATGGGAAGCCCATGCCTTTCTGGAGAGGTGCTCAAAAACCAAAAAAAATTACAATAGGGCACTTCAAAGAGTACTAGGCACCATTTTGGGGCAACTGAATTGAAGCACGTGTAAATTCACTATAGTAAATGGAGAGCAGGGATGTGATTCTGTTGCCTAAACATAGACATCTAGTGTCATCTGAGATGATCTAATATATCTAAGATTTCCATATGGCAGGTGTGACATGGTACCTGCAGCCAGAGTATCTGCTGGACGTGAGGCCAGACCCACTAGGATAGCTCAGACAGCAATAAACACCAACTAATCTGCAAACCTAGAGGTATGCAGCTGACTAAATTTGTCTACTGCAGAGTAAAATGAAATATAGGCTCCACAGACTGTCTTTACTACATCTCCATTTCCTCTTAAGAGAGATAAAGCACCTACCTCACATGTAGACTTCCAAAATTTCAGTCTCTAACTGAATCCTGCCCTAGACATCCCAAATAAATTATTTACTCTGGCTTCTATTAAAGTCATGAAGTGAGACAGTGGGTGATTGACCCCACTTATCTTGGATTTCTGCCTTAGGAGGGGATGAATCAGTCTCCAGAGATGCCTGTATCTGCCCATTGAACAAAGAGTAAGCCTACCCAACCAGGTTAAATGCATTGCCTGTCTTTTAGATGACTGAACAGCCCACCCTGTCTACTGGCTTCTCTTTACGTTCACTGGTATGAGCTTTTACTAACTTAGTGGAAAGACAGCCCAAGTCTGAGCATTTCTGGGAAGCCCACCTCTAATATCTTGAAGTTCACTAATGTAGTCTTCTTTCCCTCATCCAAGCAACTTGTGACTCAGAGACTTCTTGAGCCAGAAATGTACCTTTGTAATCCACAGCCCCAGATGATCTTTTCTTTCACAGATTTGTGCAATTGCTTATCTAATCTGTGTAAACTTATTAGCATCCAGACAACTCACAGCAGCAAGGAATTCCACTGCTCGGTGACACAGAGAAAGAGGAAACTTTTCCTTTTGTACGCTTTGAACTTGTCATCTCCCAATTTCATAAGGTTCTCTATTAAAGACCATTTGAATACATAGCCCAGCTGTGTCCTAGTTTAATACAGAATTGCCCTATTAACTCTAGCCAAAGTCTGCTGGGTAACTTTGATAAAGTTGTCATTGTTCGTATTGAACCTGAGCATTCAGGGCAGAGGGAGGACCAATTTCTCATTGTTTCTACTTTGGACCCTCCCTGAGAAAAGGATTCACTTTGCATACAAAGAAATTCAATGAAATATACCAGTGACTCATACCAGATGCACCAAAGTTGTAATGATTTGCATTATGAAATCAAGCTCTATGGCTTTGCTCCAGCTCAGATTCATGTGATTTTTCATTCCATAAAATGCAGTCAGAAACCTCATATAAGCAAGTGCTGTTCTGATGCCTGAACTGGGAGAATGTTGGTGGAGGAGAAACAAGAGAAAGAGAAACAAGGTTGCTTTAAACAAAAAATAAATCACTCTGAGACTTACTGAATTTATGTGATTTCTAATGAAACTTTCACCTTAGTGTGTCTATACTCCTTATAAGGCACTCTGCGTATGTGCATGTGTACATAAAATCACTTCTCTCAGCTCTATCTTTACGCAGAGACAGGAAGGATGGTTTTGTGGTTGAGAGAGTGATGCGGGACTTGAGAGATGAGGGTATTATTCCTACACACTTCCTCTGTGATTTTGGGCAAGTCGCATAGGTCCCGATCCTGAAAACACCAATGCGTCTACTTAACTCTGCTGTAATAAGTGGTGTCAGTGAACAGGCCAGATTAGACGTGTGGAAAAGCGTAGGCAGCAAAGAAGCTTTGATCTTTCCATACTTTAGTTATCCTTCTGTGAAATGGGGTTGTAAATTAATCCTCCTCTCACTATCCTATTGATTCAACTTCTAAGCTCTTTCCAAAGCCCGGCCCCTTTACTGTGCATTTGCACAATGAAGACATCATCTCAGCTGGGCCTTGTAGGACCACATAAGATGGTCACCAGAGGTCCATGATATTTCTATTGCTCCTCTGCCTTGTGTGCTCTGGTTCCCGTGCACAGCTCTATGCCCTCTATCTCATCCAACTTTTCTACTTTTTGGTGTTTCTCTCTACCAGGAGCAGAGATGACTCAGGACACGCGTAGTGCAAGGCAGATATTTCCTAGACATCCAACATAGAGTTGCTTACACTTTTTCTTTCAGTATTCAGAACTAAGTAGACAAGGTTATGTGTCTATTTGTTTTGTTTTTCTTTTTAATCATTATTTAAATGGCTGCAACAGTGCATGCCTTATGTTTAGTTTAGAAAGTACATTACATCAGTGGTTGTTTTTCCAGTCTTGCGTTCCGCTAAACGTCCTTTTTGCCCTTTCCTTGTCTGCTCTTTTATAAGCAAGCTTGGAAAGAGGAAACATTTGAGTTAGTTACATTACGAGCTGTTCAGTCTGGCTGGGAAGCAGAGCTATTGTCACTCAGCGTGGTTTACTCACTTAGACTTCCTCTACGAACCAACAAATATTTGGCAGTGACTGCAGAGCTGGGTTAATTGTTAATAATTTGTGGGCTCCCTATATATGTCATCTGGATAATTATTACAGCCTGCCAAGATGAAAAAAAGGGCAACAGCTAACAGGCTAAGTCCAGAAAATAAAGTTCTTATCAAAGGGAGGCCTTGTTTTGGGCCATATTCTGGCTACTGTGTTTTGTGATGCTGATGCAATCAGAAAGCTTACCAATTCTCCCATCAGGGGAGACCCTTGGGTGGCCATAGCCACTGTGGAAGCAATTCCTACTAATCCCATAGCCAGGGCTGAGATCAGGGGCCAGTGGTCCCCAGTTGCTGTCAGCAGCTGGTTGATCTCACACTCTGCAGCTCTTCTACATGATGTTAGAAGACGTGTGTGTGGAACTGTCCTTGGATCAGGCAGCACAAAACCCACTTCTCTCTCTGCTCCTTCCTGTTGATATTTCGACTACTCTGTCATCCTGCTTGGCTCCTCCACTGAGAGATTCCCAAACACAGGAATCCACAGTGCTGGATTTTAAAATGTGGCCATCAGTCCAGTGGCAACAGGACTGAGGGTGAAAGCCTACACCCATTAACATCAACGGCAAAACTCCCGTTAACTTCACTGGGAGGGGTATCCCACCCACTTATTTTCCCCCAAACTGCATTTTCTGCATTACACAAACCAGTCAAGTCCATTCATAAGAGACGAGGCAACAGAATAAGAAGTCTCTAATAATTTCAGTGGAGCTATTTTTAGCATAACCAAACTGATGGTCTGTCCACATACTGATATTCAAGTCCAAATATACCCCTTCTGTAAGTAATATTTGCATAGCAGTGTGGTATCAGTAGCAGATGTGGTCACTGGCGCTCTCATTTGGTAGATTACTCAGTAAATGTGAAATAATTACAAACTGATTTCATGTTTCATTTAGAGACACTCCCCTTGTGCCTTCTCCTGGTTTTCTGTCCTTTCACTCTTCCTGATAGACTCACAGCAATCTCCCACAATGTCGACAAAATGTTTCCAGCGAGTGCACAATACTGTCACAAACTCTAATGTTAAGCCTAACTTTTTGGCTTTCTGGCTACATATTTTGCAGTAATAACACCAAAATGCAGTCAGCTCTGAAGAAGAACACAGCAGCTTTTTGAGAGCGCCAAACAACACTGCCCAGCTCTGTTGTCCGCCCTGTGATATTCATTGCCACATTTCCCACCATCCGACATTTCTCAGTAAAGAAGATCAGGACATTAACTCTGATTGAAACATCAGGGGAAAAAATATGCAGACAAAATGCTTGTATCTGAACTGGAATATAAACTAAGCCCTGGGAATAATAGACTCTCCAACTAATTGCAAGGTTTCTTGTACTTTTATAATGCAAAGTTACACAAAAAACCCGCCACTATTAAGTAAAAATAAGATACTTTGCAGCACCCTAGCCTGCAGTAATCAAGGATCTCAAATCTCTTTATAAACATTGTAAGCATGAATTAATTTAGACTGCTAACAGCCCTGAAAAGCAGGTACTATTAATCCTTCTTAATGTAGAGGTAAAGTGAGGCATGAAGTGATGAAATAAGTTAGTCACTAAGTGAATCAGTAGCTGATCCAAAAATAAATATTTCTAAGTAGCTTTGCACTCTAAAATAAACAAGCTGGAAAAGAGAAGGTATGGGATGGCAGGGGGTGGAAATGAGAGGACAAGGGATAGTAGGGAGTTATAGTAAATGTTATTGTATGAAGGCAGCGCCTCTTAAAGCACCTAAATAACTAATACATCATTATTAAAAATTTCTTTCCCCAAGCTTAAGGGATTTTGGGAGATGGGGAAGCTAGTTCAAATTGCATCTGCTACATCTGTTCTTAAATGAACATGTTTCTTCTAAGATTTCAGTAGAGAGAACTTCAACAGGAAAAGCAGAGGAAAAAAACTCTCCTGGAATACTTTTAGAGGGAGAACCAAGGCAAAACGCATGGGAGAAGCTGAATGTGCTGTCACCTCTTGTACATTGCTTTCATCGTTTGGTGAAGTCGTGCAAGGAGAAGCTGCGTGCACTTTCATGCCGGTTTAGCTAACCGCAAGGACCATGCTGTGAGTATCAGCTTTTGGGGAATTCATTCAGGCTTTGTCTCTTGCTGATACATGCAGTGTCCGTCCTCCCCTTCTGCCTGTCATGGGGCAGAAGTAGTGTGCCTGACTTCCCAGCTACAAGACCACGTCCACCACTCATTGGAAATGCTTTGCCCCTATTTCAAAAACTAATTTTAGCCTCTCCAGAAGGAAAGGCAGGGGAGGGGATTAGCTCCAGCAGCTCAGTGATAGATTCATGCATGCAGCCTGCTTGGAGGAGGCAGTAACTCTGGAACTGATTAAGAAGTGACATTTATGGGTTTTGGAGGAAATCACATCCACTTTAGCAAGACCACACAAACAATGACCAGGAGAGGGGCACCTGACTAGTGTTTAACGGGGCTTAGTAAAGGATCCCTTAAAGGAGAGGTTTCCCCCAATCAAAACTACTGATCACACCTCTCTTTCAGGCCTCCTGAAACATGCTGTATTGGCATCGTGCTGCATCCTCACCTCGGAATAAACAGCACAAACAGAACGGGTTTCAACCTTCCTCTCCGACCCGTCCTAGCCACCCCACCCTGCAAACTGGCTCCTTCTTGAGCTGAGACAACAACGAGGTCTCCACACTGGTTTCATTCTCAGGTTAGCTGTTGCGATGAAGAACAAGAGACATTTTCACGCAGGCGGGTGCAGAGAGACCCAAGTTTCTCAGCCTAGGCTCAGAGCCGGCTCCAGTTCAGGCTATATATTCTGTTAGCTCATTCACAATACAGTGCTGACTGCACGACAGCCTCAGGCTTGGTGCTTGCCCCTGGTCTTGGAGCAGGGCAAGGTGAGTTTACATCTCTCGGTGCCCAGTGGGGATCTGGGCTCCCTGATACTCATCCCAGGAGAGGAGCTGGGAATGGTACAGCCTGCAGATGCCACACTGTTCTCACTCCTCGCGAAATGGCATCTAGAGAGGATGAAAGGCATTGAAACCACCTTCGGTCCTGCTGATCCAGCTCAGGGATAAACAGGAGACATCACACGATCGGGTGAGCAGAAAGCCTGAAGAAAGGAAAGGAAAGGTTTGAGCACCGCAGACTTGATCAGGGCTGCCTGTGCCCACTTCAGCAGAGGAATGCAGATGACACAGACCCTCCCTCCTCGACTGGCTGGCTGCTGTGTACAGGATGTTTTGTTCTTTTCCTTTCCTGTTTTCTCTTCTTTGTGGGCCAGTGTTTTTGTTTTGTTTCTTTTCTCCTTTTCTCTTTCCAAACCACAGCTCAGGCCAACATAAATTATTTTCTTTTTTTTTTTTTTTAACTCTGCTTCTAGGGCAAGCTACAGAGCATACACTCTAGGAAAAAGAAAGATTTTCGCTCTTCATTTCTTTGTCTCCTCCACTCACTATCTGAGAGTGGTGCTGAGTATGTGATCCCTGAATGTGATCCCACAGCTGAGATACAGCATGGAAGATACTTTGGACCAGACAGTGTGTTTTGCACTCTGCGCAGCTGATGCAAAGCTACTTCTGTGTTGGGATGTAAGAGCAGGCTTGACGATACCAGTTCCATCACTACACTCTCCTTGGTCACCTCGCTGGCTGCAGATTTGGCACAAAGGACCTAGCTACCCAGAAAGGCCCCATCTTGAAGCTGATGGCGATATCCTTCTCTACTTACACCTCTTTAATCCCATCTGCCTTGGGCCCACGCTAGGACACAAAGCAGACTCAAAGCATCACCCGTCACAAAGCCCTGAGGTGGCCTGTTAGGTCCAGACCCATCCCGCTCAACTTTCATCCCTTGTCTGAGCACCCACTTCTGTCCTTCAAGCAGATCCCTCTTTTATGCGCTTATGGTTAGACAGATTAGGACTTAGGTTTATAGCCCAGATGATGGGCAAGCAGCAAGCATGATCTGAGAGTGGGTTTTGACACAGCTCCGCTTAACCCACTGGACACATGCTCACAGTTTCCCCAACCTGAGAGCAGGGCACTGCAGAAAAGCTGCAAAACACATAAAAACAACATGCAGGTTATCAGTAATTCCTGGTTGGTTTGTCCAGGGTCCACAGGTCAGTATGAAGCAGACAAGTGGGACAAGTGGTGTCTTGGATGCTTGTGTATTTTCTGACCTTCAGTAGAGTAAGGACCACAGAAATTACAT
>NW_008824544.1:335598-343922 GCF_000699105.1 Pygoscelis adeliae | reverse complement strand
GTGTTTCAAGCTGTACCCAAAAACAAGACAGCTACAGGGGCAGACACCTACAGGCACCCAGAGCAGTAGAGAGCAAAACTTGGGTACGGGGACAGGAGCTTGTCCCTCCACATGTGCTGGCTGCAGCTCTCTAAAGAACTGTGGAGTTTTGGTAGCAGCTACCTCTCCCTTGAGAAACTGGTGGAAGTCCTCTCTTTATCTCAGCTTGCAGTGGTTCTTCAGATCTGAAACATGGCCACTCCTGCCCCCCTCCCAAGGGCAGCCAGAGAAGGAAAGGGACATCTTACCTCACCCCTTCCATCTCCTTGCTCCCTATCTCGCATGGCAATATTATGCATCTGTTCTCATCATTGCTCTTCATATTAATGAATGAAACAATCTCCTAGAACAATGAGGCCTCCATGATATCTTGACCGCCTGGTGTTTTTTATTACCTTCACAGCCAGTACCTTTTTTCCTCCCTATAAACGAATTAGTCAATCCACAAGTGTACGTCTGGCTTTTCACACTGCCACGGAAAGAGGGGGGGAAGGCAGCTATTCACCAGCGAGTGTTTACGACCTGCTTTGCCCCAGATGCCGTCACAAATGCTGCCAGATGAACCCAATCCTACGCATCCCTTTCACCTTCAAAGCCTACCTCTGCATTTCAGTGCACGGGCAGCAAACGAGGCTTCTGCAAGGCACACGTCGCACATAGGGATGAGCTACATGCACCGCTCCAGACCATCAACGCAAAAGTCGTTCTAAATGCTTCAAGCGTAACCGTGAGCACAAAAGCCCAGTCAAAGTGCAAAGATCAGCAGTATTTTTCAAGCCTGTTTTGAAGGTGCTTTTGAGTCTTCCTATCACTACTCAGATGCTGCTGCCTATCCCCATGACCACAATATATTAGCTCCAGTAGCTTTTCAGCGACTCAGCTTTGCCACAGCTTCCTGCTTTTGAGCATACCCTCTGCACTCGGCTGGAGCTTTGCCAGCCCCAGCTTTTGCTCAGGCTTGGTTCAATCTAGTGCAAGCTGGGGGGTGGAGAGGGGTGGCTTTTTGTATTGGAAAAAAAAAAGTCCAAATGTTGTACCTGAAGACTATATCTTCTATATACTTCTATAAACTGCTGTTTCCGATGAAACCTCCTTGCTCCTGTTTTAGAGAGAGTTCACAGACCTCCATGCACAAGTAACTCTAGAAAATGTGCTCCTAATTATTGACATTTTTTTTCAGGAACTGCTACCTTCCCATTTCCCTCAATACATTGGCTAAATCCTTGCTCATTTACACCAAAGACAAACTTAGTTTGAAAAGAGAAGAGATGGGTAGGCTCTGAAGGAATACCCACAATTATTTTTCTAATGCATTTAACTAATTGGCAGTGCTGATCTACCAAGCATCCCAAGTGAAGGTGAGCCCTTGAGCTAGGTCTACAGTTAGGGTTTGTCTTCACTGCTGAAAAAGCTGGGTTTGGGGTTTTTCTCTTAACCTCGGAATGACTGAGGTGCCTGAGTTATCCTGAGGTAATACTATAATAAAAAGAAAGCATTTTATTTTGACTGGGGTGAATTTGCTGAGGTCAGTCCTTCAACCCTGAACCCCACCTCACCATGAGTTTGCCTTGGGACAAAACTGAAGGACCTCTCTTCCCTTTATTTTTGCCCTGATTAGCGAGCTGAAGCAGCGTAGCTGTGCTTTAACACGTTTTACCTAACACAAGTTTAAAATCCTGAGGACACCAAGAAGTGCTTTACCTTAGGCTGAGAACCAACAGTTACGCAGTACCTGACCTAAAACCTCGTAACTATGCTAAAATAACAAATATAGAAATGTGCCTAAAAACCCCAGGACTAGACATGTCTTCACCACGTCTCCCTCAACGGCAGCATGGGCACAGTAGAAGGAGAGAGAAATGCAGTTTTTCCAGCACTGGCCTGTTCTATGACCTTGGGCAATAGTTTCCCCATTATTTTCCCCCCTTGACATCTTTGTCCCTACAGCTGAAAGCTCTCTGGGGCAAGGACAATGTCTCATCGCAGGTAGGACCTTGAGCAAGGCTTCTCATGCCATTGCAGTGGAGCAAATTACCCAGCAAGACGGTTGGGTAACCGAAGTACGGTGCAAATCAGTGTCCTCCTGTGTCACACCCACACCCACAGCGGTGGTTTGACATGCATTAGGGACTTAACTTTTTTGCCCCTGTTGACCCATAGGTGGGTACAAAGCCAAGCTTTTCACGTTGACTCTTGGTCTACGTACATGACCAAAGTGGGAGTGAGGAACCTGTTCCACCTTCTTTATTTTGCAAAGGTCTTGCTGGTTTCCTCTATAACAAGAGGGTGTTTTGACTACTGGGTTTTACGTAGGAGCTGTGCTTTTAAAGTAACTTCTGGTTTGGGTTTCTTTCTTCTAGAGGGACATTTTCTCAAATTTTGTCACAAGGAAAGCAAGACAATAAGGACAGAATTAAAAGTGGCCAAGATTAAAGAAGAATTTTGCAAAGAAATGGTGCTCTTTCAGTTATTGCTTGAAAGGAAAGCATCTCAGCAGCATTTGTCACTCCCCTGTGATCTCTCCCATCAACATCTATCAAAGTAGTTTATTGACAGAGAAGAAAATACGCAAATTCAAGTGAATACTAAGGAATAGTCGCCAAAGAAAATGCAAGAATTTCTTAGTAGTGCATGTACGAGAAGTAATGCTTGCACCAGGAGGCCAGGTCCAAATTTGATCTCTAACAATTCTAGTACCAATTTCAAAATTTCAGTTAGGGATTGTAGTCCTCGAAGAATTGCAGTTATATTAATATAAGGGCATTATATCAGAACAGCTTATATTTCTGCATCCATAGCCACTGCCCATACCAGCATGTACCTTTAGTTTGCTATGTCTTTGTCCACACAAGAGGGCTACTGCTTTTAAACATACAAGTTTCTAGAAATAGAAGCAGAATGGTATCAAAAACCTTCAAGGTTGATCATCCCCAAAAGGTATGCTCTGTTCCAGTCAAGAAACAGACAATGCACCATGTGACCAGTTCGTTCAATCAAAATAGTTTTAATATTGAATGAATGAAACAAAGGAATGTTAGAATGCAACAGAAATTCAAAGTAATTGCTCTGCCAGCAATTCCAGATGAGATAGAAGTAGGCAAAACTCACTGCTTAATATTATGTACAAATAACTAATTTATTGGTTCACTCGAATTTTTAAAATGCAGAGTTTGATAAAAATTCAATTCAGATCAACTCAGAATGAAAATATTCTGAATTTTTGGTGAGTCAACAGAGTTTGAAGATTAATTCCAAAAATATTGATTTCATTCAAAATTAATCCAGGTGTACATTTTTTCTCAACCTTTTAGATGTTATTTTTTAAAACTACACTGACACAAATTATGAATCAAAACTGCCTTTTAAAGAAAAATATCAATATACTTCATTTTAAAACATGAAAATGGAGTTTTGCAGCTATTTAATAATTCAAGATTTTCTCTTCTGGCAAAGTTGTGTGCTGTAACCAATACCAACTCACAAAATATTTCTGTCCACTTGTGTTCTTTACATTTTATAAAATAAAAAAAAAAATTAGGGGAAAAAAAGAGCTTAGCTTTAAGTTAGTTGTTCCACCATCACTAGGCCAAACTCTGGACCTAAGGCAGGATCTCAATGTTGTGCTCCCAACCCTGTTGTTTTCCGAGTGCCAAACCCACCTCTGCCACCCAAACACAAAAAAAGTTGATGGCTCCCAGCTCCTCATGGAGCAACCCACAATTTGCAGACAAGTGGTGTGATCTGGAGGCTTGCACGGTGCCATGAAGTGAGGAGCTGAGGAAGAGGCAATGTCCTACACCAGCGTAACAGTCAGAAGAGTGGTCAGCACCGAGGACTGCAAAGAGCATCCTTCGTGGAGGAAAGAGGTGGGTGGTGAGATGCCTACTCATTGAATATCTCAGCTTCAAGCAGGAAAATATTTGAATCAGTCCCCTCAGGAAAGCAATGAGCAAAAGCTGCAAAAATAGATACTATGCAGCAACAGGATCACCTCAGTAAGAAAATACCTAGTCGATCATATTTTAGAAGAATTCATCGAATTAAAAAGCGAGAGCAAAACTGCAGTCATTCTATTATTGGCATAAGAAATCATCAGTGGGTTTGAACCATAACCTCAGATCTCAACTCTGATACTAGGACCCTGGATCTCTGTTTTTCTGTTTCTAACAGGTGCAACTAGAAAGGAATGGGAATGTCCACACACCCCGAAGTGCCTGGATCGTGAATGCTTCACCTTGGAGATGGGAATCCAGGTTGGGAGACAGAGTCTGGCCGTTGTGCTGAGAACAACTGCTATTTCTATTTTTTGACCCAAGCTCTGTAGGGCACGGAGTGTATTTCCAGGCATCGAGGCAGCGTCAGCTTGTTCCACTCCTCTCGCGCAGCGGTTGACTTCTTCACCTGCTTAAGAGGGTCGCAAAGGAAACAGCTAACTCATCACTTTTTGTTGTCAGTTAAGACTACAAAGAGACCCTAAAATGTTTTATCCGCTCTTGTCAAACTTCAGTTGGGAGCAGCAGATAGAAGCTGCAGTTCGTTTTCTCTATTTCACCACGAGGGTGCTATAAATAGAAGCCTGTGTGTGGCTTTCTGGCTCTCTGAATATATGCCTCACACCTTCTCCATTTTTTTTTTTAACACCCACATAAACATTTGCATGTCACCAGACCCACAGAGACACACATTTTCCACAACATGCCTATCAAGAAGGAAAAAAAAAAAAAAAAAGAGTTCTTTGTATGTGTTAGCCTGTATGTATAGGGGTGTCTGTGCATGTGTGTGTTTGCATGCAGCAAGGTTTGTGCTCATGTAAATAGAGCTTCAGCAGCCCTTATATTTTGGCCTTTGGGATGCTTATAAATTCACTTTGCTGTCCTGAATTTCACGTCTCGCCTGATGTGTGCTTCAGTGTTTTTCTGTCACTAGGCTGTGACTTGGCATTATTAATACCGCTGCCACACATGGCAGAGAGGTTCCTGTGTTCTTTCTGTTGTGCAATTTTCAAAGTCCTCAAAGTGTATGAGGAGGGAGACTGGCCTAATGCTGAGCCGCTTTGCTGGCTGAGCTGGAAGTCCACCCTGGGAGAAGGGGAGGATTAGCAGAAGCTGTGACCTTCCCTCTGGGCCAGCACCGGGGAAGCTGAGACAGGAAAATCTGGAGCTGCAGAGGCTGCAGCAGACCGGACCCTCTGCAAGCTGGGCACCGGAGAAGTTGTGGGTGCCTCCTGCAAAGGGCTGAGTGCTGAAAACACCGAGAGCCTTCCAGCATTTGAAGGACTGGTTCCCTGCCGCACGTCAGGGCTGCTTCCTGTTAGAAGTTTCAAAGAGGTAAAACACAGTGCAGCTGCTCTGCTTTCCGCTTACTGTACCCGGGCATTGCTCTGTCCTACATCAGCCCGCAGAACATGCCCTCCCTTCTTGGCATTATTTCAGGCTTCAGATTTTTTTTTTCCCTTCTTTTTTTTTTTTTTAATTTCTCTTTTTCATTTTTATATAGCCAGTGCATCACATAGCACTGGCACAGGGCAAAAATCAGCCATCGAGAAACTTTTTAAGTCACGCTGGAATTTTATTTTTATGCCAAAAAGTGCATTTTCCTTAAGTCATCTGCCAGACTGGATTGTGTAAAAAAAAACTTATGATACTTAAGCTGCCTGGAGACTTGCGTACAGATACAGACAGTTGCAAAATAACAGGAGAGAAAAAAATTGTGAGGTTTTTCTCACCACTCCCTCCCTTTCTTATTTTTGCACAGGTGTTCAAATTACAAAGATCCAAACAAACCTTCAAGTTTGGTTTGAAAATGTGAGGTTATAAAAATAAGGGGGTAGGATTCTAGTTTAATTTTTTACTGAAAATTCAAAACTTGGTGACCTTTTTATAGACGTTCTGAAGTTCAAGTACTGACACAGTCCATTTAGACTCGGTTTACCTCTTTCCTCACTGACCCAGTATTACGTACCAGTATTATATAGCAGTTCATGTTTTCAGATGACAGCAGCCTGTCATGCAACTCTGCTGCCATAGCCTGTTTTTAAGAAACTGTATAGATGCATATAAGTTACAAGAATTGCTTCCTTTATTGACTCATGTCCATGCACTGTGGTTTAGGCATATATCTTCTTAAAGGAAATGTGTACATTCATGAACAAGACTATCACTAAAAAATTTGCAAAATGTTGTCACGGGTAACGATGTTAACTTCCTTTAAAAGTGAGTTAAGTCTCTTTAAAAGAAACAGAAAAAAGCATTTGACTCAGCTGGGTTATCGTAAAGCCATTATAAGCCAGTAAAATAAAAAGTGTTGCAATTACCTTTTCAGAATAAAAAAATGATGAACATCATCTGCATGCCAGCCAAGTGGCCTGCCAAACCTAAGACTGGGCTGAGCCTTGCTTGGCAGAAAGTTTTTCATGATACATGGCTAACGCAGCTAGCCGAAGTGGTTCTCAGTCATAGCGAAATCGTTAGCAGGGCGCTCGAAGGCGCAATGGCAGAAGAATCTGCAGCAGCTGGAGATTCTGCAAGTGATGGGATGACGTTAGCAGCAGCGGCAGAAGCCTTGATAGAAACTACATGAAAAGTTTCTGTGTTCACCATGAAAAATGGGTTTTGGAAGTGAATTTCCCATGGCACTAAATTGATTGCAAGGGAAGGATACAGAATCACACCAGCCGAGGCTCTGGTCTATCATTCAATTAAGGAACTGAATGTATGAAATGTCTTGCTTTGTTGTTTTAACTAGGCTGCAAATGTGTTTACAAGATAAAATAAAAGGAAACTTGTTACCTGGTTTCTTTAAAATGTCCATCTTTTTGACCTTCCCAGGTGCCTTGTGGGATTTCAATAGCAATTACTGCTATGTTGGGAATAGCTCTGGAATGAAAAATGAGCTTACATATAGAAATAGAAATAAATCCAAGTGAATTCGCTCATCTTCAGCAAACAGTACTCAGTCTTTTCTAATATGACCAACTTTCTACTGTGATAGTTGCCTCCAAATTCCTCCTGCCAGCTGGACAGAAGATGTAGGAAGGCTGATGTCTCCAGCACCTGTATGTAAACTCCATTCTTGGTGTGTCCCATAGAGAAGGTCCTTCACTGCTGACAGGTCCAACCACACAGTGTGAAAATTTGTTCATCTGGACTTTTACAACATTATTCTGAAGTGTTTTTTTTTTAAATTCAGTCTTCTTATCATTCTCCTGAAGAGAGTCAGATCATCATGGCCCCAGAAGGAGAGGTGGCAGCTGGGACTACAACACAGGTGTCCTGATCCTCAGCCTCTGATCTCAGTGTGAACAGCACCAATGGTATTAAAAGGAGGACCCTGTCCATGCAGCACAGTGCAGCACCAAGTTAAAGCTTCAGCAGGGAACATGAAACAAAAATGAGAAGACATTATCACAGTGGGTGGTATTAGCTAGCGCCTTAACAGTGTGGATAAGCTTGAACTACCCCAGAAGAAGGAATAAGCCAAGGAAGGGCTTGTAGTGCTCAGAGGAACAAGTGAAGAAGCTTTTTGAAAAGGTGTTTTGGTGAGAGCCGAAGCATCCAGAGATGTGATGGAAACCAGACAGTATAACTGTCTAGAGGTCAAATTGGGGGATGGTTTTAAACAGGCAGTGGATACAATAGCTTAGATTTCCTTCCTCTAACTGAAGGTACATAAAATTAAGGATAAAAATAACATTACATCTTCAACTATTTAGGTTTTAGGCACCCAGTCTAAGATAATCGTCTACATTCCCTCTGTTGTCATGGCAAAGAGGCAGGGACATCTAGAAGGCAATGAGGGACAACCATTTTAGGATAAACTAATATTCCTTTGAAATCACTCTCTCTCTCCACAAAACTGAGGAGTACATTCATGCTGGACTAATTCCCCAACTTTTAGACGGCCTGAGTCTGGGGTTATGCAATGGGAAGGCTCCTTTGTTGTACATCCCAACATAAATGGGATGTAAAATAAATCCTCGTTTCCAATAACAGCAATAAAACCTTCTGGATGATGTCAATAGGTACAAGGGAATACTGTCATGAAGAAGAATCTTTCTGAATCATGGTTAAAAATTAATACCAAATCAAATGTTTTGTTGTTGTTGTTTTCCCACTTCAGCAGGTAAACCTTTTCATTTTCTCTCTGGAAACTTTTCTTTCCATACCTGGCCAACCCCAAGAATTTCCCAAAAACTAAGAAAAAAAGAGTTCCCTGCAGTTTTTTTGACATAATGGTAGTTTCCTATTATTATCAGCAGCATTTTTCAGCCAAAGTATGTCTGTGTA
>NW_008824544.1:324225-334620 GCF_000699105.1 Pygoscelis adeliae | reverse complement strand
AGGTCTGCCACTTCGCTTCAGATCCATGAAGCTTTTTTCTTCACAAGGCAAATGACCTGGGACTCTTCTCCTTTCCTCATTAACAAAGCATGAATTGCAATTGAATCTGTTGATATGGATTAGATACCAGCCTATAATAAGTAAAAGGCGGCTCCAACTATAAAACTTTATTACTGATTTTTCCCAGCACAGCCAATGGAAAGCATGTACACTGGACTGCCTGCTGATGATGTAGGGGAAAATTAATCATTTGTTATTTGCAACTCTCCGATTGTGTCTTATACTCTTGAATTGTCAATGGTCAATTCTGAACCAAGGTTCTAAAAAGCTTTTGATTATTATTTTTCTGTAGATTGTTCATTTCTGAAAGTTACAACATTCCTTCTTCCACATCGCCTTGATCCATGACCTTCACTAGGGACAGAGATTGAAACTCTCGGTTTGAAGTTTCTAACCACTAAAGACGGATGGTATTAGTGTTGTGTTTTCTGCTTGAAGCAATCCAATTTCTGCGCACACAGTTGTGTGTGAATGGCTTTTGTAGCATACTGGTTATGCTGAAATAGGTTAGAGGAGGTATTCCAGATTTATTACTGTGTTTTTGGACTGTATGAGTGTGGTTTTGCAGCTTCCAAATTTTTTACTAACATTTATCAATTAATAAGTAAAGGCATTAGTGGAAGCAGCTAATAAAGCATGTTTATGAGCCTGCAATAACACAAGTTTGGACTGACACCCTCTATTTTTTGATCCCTGTATACTTTGAATTCCTGAGCAACTAAGCGCAGGGTAGGTAAGTGTGGGATGTCACTTATCTTGACCCATCTGAGTTATGCATCTCATTTATGTTGGCCTTCCAACCATCACCTGGGAGATAAGTACCTTCAGAGGATGACTCATCTTAACTTTCTTAACAAGCCAGCTTTGTCAGAATTGCCCAGCCTGAGCAAGGAGGTGCCTGACTTCTGCCTAAAATGTGTCAAAACCTGAAGATGGATAGAGCAAAGAGAGAATCCCCTGAAGACGCTGATCCCCTAAACATGTGAATCATGCTAGCAGTATAGGACCCCTGATAAAATGCAATCACATTGCTTTCTTTCTCAAAGTCAGCACCATCCATCCCTTAAAGAGAACTCTAAACCATAAATAGTGAACCAGAATTCTCTTTGGGGCCCATAAACCTCTCCTTAGCCACCATCACTGCTGAGCAGGTGTTTGCAATGCTGATGTTATTAGCCCATCCCAGGACGAGACCTTTGGGAGCCTGGCTTTGGAGATGGCCCAAGGAAGGCCAGCAGAGTACTTTTGTCCTATGTTTGGTTGGGATGTGCGGTCAGGCAGTCATCCCATGCTCTTCTGGACTTGGCTGATTCTCAGCAAAAGCTGGATATGTGCAACGTTTGTCTCCAAACCTTTGAAATGCAGGTCACTGAGGAGTGTTGAGAGAGCTACATGTGGTTTTGTGGGATATGTGTTTAAAGACTCTGGATGCTCCGGGCAGGTAGCTTTCCAGATTTGGAGTTGTCCAGAAAAGCACATTAAGAGATCCTGGAGGATGTTATGAAGGCCAAGAGGACCTAAATTTCCCTCCATGGCATGCAAGCATGGTTATATCCCATGGTGTCCTCAGGGTATCCCAAGCCCAGACCAATGCAAACAGTCAGAATATTTGGCCTTGTGGGGCCCATGGGAACACTGTAAAAGCACAGTGTGGATAAACCTTTCTAGAACAAAAGTCTCATTAATAAAGATCTTCAATATCAATAGTCCCCAAACTTCACTGGCCAAAGTCCACCACACTCAGCAAGAACGTGCTGAGGGAAACGTTAAACGCTGTTCTTCCTCTCAACCTGAACTGAAGCAGCAACGGTTTTCTGAGGTGTACGCTATGGGTCCCATCAAGCCATGAGGCACAGGTTGGGTCTGCTGTTTTCCAGAGTTCTCCAAGTCAGTATTTGAAATACGGGCAGATCAGATTCTCTCCTAATTTAACGTAAAACCACCTGCTTTGGTTACATTTTTCATGGCATAATGTTCAGAGAGTTCATACTTCACCACTCTTGTGTTACACACTATCCAGTGGAAAAGAAGGAAAGAAGGGGAAGGTATACGTAAGTTTGCATAATTTCAGAATGGAGTTTAATGAGGGAGATCGTAACACTTAATTCAAAACCAAAGTATCCATTAGTACATTACCTTTCCACCGTATCAGTGCAATACCTTTCATTGCCTTTTCCAAATACCATTTAACATAAACCATTTATTTTTTCAACTTCTCCCACAAGTGTTTTAATGCAGGATTTGGACACCTTTCAGAAGAGTCGTGTGATGTAATGCATTTGAGAGACATAACAATATATGTGGAGTTTGGAAAATCTTTTGCAACATGAATAAAAATAACTGCTCCTTTCAAAAGGCAAAATCTGACTTGCTGTCAAGGGTTGTGAAGAAGGTGGGGAGAATGGAAATTGCCTTCATAATTAGTATTTCTAGATCATCATATACAACCAGATTTTCACAAAAGCACCAGGTATGTCTACAAAGCACAGCACTATTTTGGGTACTGAAAGGAGCAGAGCTCCATGCACTTGTTTTCCTCCTCAGTAGGGTCCCATGTTCCCAAGGGAATACCGTTTCTAGGACCCAAGCAGTATATTTTCATGTATTTCCACACTGTGCTGTGTACATATCTACCCAAAAATATGAATGAGTTCAACAAATGAGATTCATCTGAACTAAATGGACATCTGACCCAGGGTGATTCCTCTCATCTTAAATGAGACATCTTTGAATGTCTAAAATGGTAACCCAGGGACACTGGGCTCAGCAGCCCCTGTCACCTTGCAGCCTTCACAGCTGGAGGTTCAGGTTACTCAGCAGCCCATGTAACACTCCCCTCCAGCTACAAATTGCTGCCATCAAGTACTATAGCCCTTCATGAGGGGACATCTCAGCTACTCATGAGCTGCATGCTGTTCCAGAGCCATCAGCTGCCTGCACTCGCCCGAAGAGAGAGGACCTTTCTTTGACTACAGCCCTGCTCTGAGTTTCAGGACAATGAAACTGAAGTCTTAGCCTTTGTGGTCTGAAGTGAAGTACCCCACCGGTAAAATTCCCTGTTTCTCATTTCAGGTGTACCTGGACATCCCAGATGGTCAGTGTGGGGCAGCTGTCCTTGTATGCAGTAGTATCAGAAGATTTCTGTTGGGTTTTAGTGCATGTGAGTTCATGGGAATTTGCATAAACACAGCCCGCAGCCCAGCCTGTCCTACACTGCCACAATCCACAAATGGGTTTTGATCTTTTCATCTTGTTTTCTTAACTCAAGAAAGTCCTGATTTCATCTTTTCCAGCTAGTCACAAATATTCACCAATCATTTTACCTCCTTCTGGGTTTGTTTAAAAGCAGGGTACACAGGCCATGCACCGATCAATATTTGCAACCTGTGTGGTCTCTGTGTCACAGGATATGTAACCGTGACCGGCTGACCAAATCCTTTAAGCATCATGGCTAATGGCAAATGCATAGACATATATTTTTTTAATAGAATACAGTTATAAGGAAATACAATAAACTTTGGGGACTCAGCAAGAGTTTCAGCACATTGGCAGCTTTCTGAGAATTTGTTATCAATTAGAATGAGATACGGTCTACTATGCTTACACATGTTAGTAATATTTAAATCCACACGGACGTCCCGTTGAAGGCAACAATATTTAGCTGGAGTCAAAGAACTGAGATATAACTGAGTGTGATACTATGAATAACAAAGGAGGAAGGCTATCACAATTTTTCATTATAATTTTTAGCGGCCAATTTAGTTCTATGTACTCATTTTTAAGAGTCCCAGATCACAAGGATTTGACTTGAAGTATATTAATTTGTCATGAAATTAAACTTTTGACTCAAATAAGATCTTAAATACATAAAAATTCTCAAGAAATAATTTTAATGTCTTTCTGAGAGAAAAGAATGGAAACTATAAGAAGAAAAAAAAAAAAGAGAGAGAGGAAAAAAAGGCTACATTTGACCAAAGTAAGGCAAATATCTGGCTAGAGAAGGATGCACTTTCAAAAATATTTCTTTCCCTGTATCCGGGTTCATCTTTGTTAGCTCAATAAAAATTATAATAATGGGGTGTGCCTGTGAGACAGATAAATATCTGTAAAACACTGAAGTAATGCTCACACTGTGCTGCCAAAGCCCAAGAGATTAATTTTTAACAGGATGCCTAATATTCTTCCCACCCCAAAATCTATTCAAGCACCATCTACAATTTCCTTGCTTGCATTTTCTTAGCATATGCTAAGCTTATGAGACTGTATCAGGATGCTGTCATTAACCGAGCAGAAAAACTGGTCTCAATATTTCAGATAAAAGCATCTTACCCAGGACCGGCTAATGGTAGATGAGTGAAACAAAGGCAGCAGATCTTTCAGGCCACCCATTAGACTATCGTTGTTTCCCTCATTCTGCCACTGTTGCCTGGGGTTAGGCTGGGTGATTGCATCTCATACCAGTCTTTGCTGGCGAAGTGCAGTCTTCTTCAGCCAATGTTGCTCTTGAAGGAAAACCCCTATGGTTGGTTACTGGATGCACTCCCATTTGTTTAGCACAGGAATAGATAGGGAGCAATGATATTGTGGTGAGATGGGAAAGTTTCTGTTTTCCCCACGAGGGAACAGATCCTGTGCTCAGCACAAAAGTAGTCTAAGAAGAGCAGCTGGGTCCTTGCCCGGGTGAATTTGGAGGTGAGCTGGTGATAGTTACCAACATGCCTAGAGAATAAAAGGTGTGTGGGCTCTCTCTGATCCCTGTGCTAATGTTGGGACAATATGATAGGAAGGGGAGTAGATGACCACAAAAAATAACCACGAAAACTTACTTGGGAGTGTCCTTTTCTTTCAACCTGCACAAGAAAATACCATATTATTACTGTATTGTCCTTTATAATCAAAGGTGATGCCACTGACAACCTAATTCCTTTTGTATACGTGTGTGTGTGAGTTAAAAAGTCCCCCGTGTGAATGGTGGTTTGGTTACACAAGCAGATAGAGGAAACTCGAGCTGCTGCTTACCTCTTCCTAGTTATCCTATACAGCTGTGGCACTGAATCCCAGGGGAAAAGGATCTCTCCCTTGGAAATGTAATTATATGAAAGATCAATCAGCAACATCACCTAAAGGAAGGCTTGGTCTCACAAAAATTGATATGTTTGTCTCTGGCCCATTTTTCCAGCCAATGTAATTATATGAAAGATCAATCAGCAACATCACCTAAAGGAAGGCTTGGTCTCACAAAATGTATGTACAAAAATTGATATGTTTGTCTCTGGCCCATTTTTCCAGCATGTCTCTGATGGAGGTGATGGGGATTTCCATCACGAGATGCTGAAATGGCATTCCTACCCATTGACACCCAAACTGCTCACCTAGCATGAGCATTTGCTAGCCCCTCTTGTCCATGCTGCAGGACACTTTTCCGCTGATACCTGGAAGAAGAAGTCTGACTTCTGCCATATACAGAAAGAAAGGAATTCACTGATCGAGTAATAGATTTTTCCATGAAATTACAAGATTTTGTCCATGTCCCAGAGCTGGCATTAGGTCCAACAGGGGCAAAGGCACCTGCACCTTGCGTGATCTTAACCTATTGCCCAACTTAACCTATTGCCCTTCCTCTCACTGGCCCTCAGGCAATCAGCTCAGATCCACAATGCAGATGTCCACATGTGGGCAGATAGGTAAAAACCACCTCCCAGATCCTGTGGTCTTCACAGGCATGCCCACACTCACCAAACTGCACAGCCTGAGAACCCCAAGGCAGCCTCCCTGCACCAGCAAAACACCATGCCAAAGAGGAAGGGGTAGACACCTGCGTGAGTGACGCTTTTCTTCTGGTACAAACACACACATACTTGCAGGGATGTGCTCCAGTGCAAGGGCATCACTTGCCTATAGCGTCTTCTCCACATGCAAAGAAGAACGTTGTAGCCGAGTTCCCTGCAGGGCACCTCTCATGTTAAAGAAAACTTGTCATTTCTCCCAAACGAGGGAGGAAGGAAGAGCTTGTGGTTAATGCAGCAAATGGAGGCTCAGGAAATCTATGTTCATATCCTGGTTCTACCACAGGCTTCCTGTGTGACCTTGGGCAAGTCCCTTAATCTCTCTCTCCACCTCCCTTCCCCCATGTGTGAAATGTGGATAAAATATTTCCCACTCCTAATGGGACTCACATCTTAAATTGGCTTACAAATGCTACCATACAACAAAGGAATAATTATGTGTGTGGACCAATCCTTACTTACCTGCGTGTGATCAGCTAACAGGACTCACGGCTTTAATGTTCATAAATACTCTCCATTATCTAGGTTACCATAAGTTTCACCCCATCAACCATGTATTAATGGGTATTAACAGGTAATTCTAAAGCTTTAACTGACAAAACCCCATTGATCAAAATGGGTCTGCTCTTTGCTCTGTGTGCATCACCAATTTACTGAGGTGGAGGCTGAGAGACTTTTTGAACTGTGATTTGGTTGTTTTATAATTCTCCGTAACAAAAAGCAAGACCTAAACAAAACTAGGCCCTAATTTCTGCTTGCAACGGTACTTTATTGTTTTTAAAGAGACATCCTGGTTAGTCTGTTAGCAGTCCAGTGAGTTCCCTGTACTGAACTCCTGTAGCTGACCAAAACCATGATGTCCCATGCTCTTGTTTCTATACAATCATGGATGACCCCTCTTCTCGCTCCAGCCAGTCCCACTCCACCCACCCACAACTGTGAATGTGTGTTAGTCTTCAGTATGGCAGATGCCTGGACATTTGAAAATAGAGGCTGAGTCAAGTTGGCCTTATCATACAGTCTACTGATGTTTAAAGCAACTCAGGAGAAACCAAAAATCAAAAGTGGGTTTTCATCCAAACCTTTTCCATTTAGAGGTGAGAATGTGACAAATCTGGGCCATAAAATCATAGACAACAGGCTGACAAGTCCATCAAAACCAGATGTGCTCACTCTAAAAGTGAAAAAAGGGCTGTGAGATTTTATTTAAAACATACGTTCTGTTCTCACATCCCTTTGAAGAGATCATGTGGGATAATTCGAAGTCTCCTTACACAAACATTGCAAACATTTCCTGTTGGTAACTATAAAAGGACAGTCTAGCTAAGTAAACAGTCCTCTTCATAGTTGTGTCTAAGCAGGAAAGCGCTGTATTCTTCACCAATAGCTCCATTGATGACTACAATTGTTCTGGTTATTGTTTGTATTCGTAATAACACTGATTATAACAAAAGATCAAAACAGGAACTTCCTTAAACTTATTAAATGCTTGCAATGCGAGCCTGGATGTTGCTGGCATAAGGATGGTTGTGTGTCAACATACTAGAAATGGGGAAGCCAGGTCATCAACTTGTGTAAATCACGGTCTTCACCAAAGTAAACCTGAACAGCTGAGGGCCTGACTTCATAGTGGCATCTTGTGCTACCCAAGAGCTCAAAATGCCCTGCTGTTACCCACTAAATTTCCCCACCATTTTCTTGTACCATGAATTAAAGGAAAAGTGAAGTTTGAGAAAATGCAATAATGGGACCAAGAACATAAAAAGAGTTCATGGCAGAGTTTAGGATAGGACCCAGACCTCCCGCCTCTTGCTGTGAATGTTCCACAGTAGTGTCCCTGAGGCATTCTGTGACCCTCCACCAGCCCATACACTGTCTCCTTTTCTGTGTTCTTCTCTTTCATTTATCAATTATTATTTTCTATCATTATTATCTTATTATTCTACCTGCTAAGGAGCCTACAGATTTCTTTCAGATTTACCACAGAGGAAAACCTTGATCAGCCACTGAGGTGTAACAAACCATCTGCCACTGCCACTGCTAAACAAACCATTCACAGTATTTTCAGCTTCTACTGCACCACCAATGGACAACCTCTTCAATATCATATGAAGAAACATACCCACGTTGGGTTAGATATTGGAGCTACAGCTTTGAAGTGGATGACGTATGCTAACATCTTCCTCTCCCCAACAGAGCCCTAGAGGTTTTTTTGGCTCCTCAAGCCTATGTCCTAAGTGTGTGAGTCCTCAGCACTTAGGTAGAGAAGCAGTAGATATACCACTGATAATATCATACCATCCTAAATTCTGGTTGGCTTGCTATTTGTTCTCTCTCCTTGTAAGACCAAGGTTAAACCACAGGTCTGACTTCTTAGAATAGAGAAATTCCACTGGTCCAACCAACAAACTTCCCTTCTTTATCAGACTCAGGAGAACGTAGTTCCTAGCAAGACAATATGTGATGTTTAGAAATGGCTCAAAGCTCCAAAAGCATGACTTGGATTAAGGGCAACAATAAGATATTTTAGCAGTTTATAAATCAAGCTCGCTACTTTTTTGTCTGGTGGCATTGAAGTAATTGCATGGGGAGGCACTGCTTGTAGAGAGAAGGATCTTCTATCATAGCTGCAGAAAGGACAACCTCAAAAATGAGCAGAACAAAATGTAAGGTGATGCTGAAAGGACCAAAAAATTCTGCTTCAAACTGCAAACCTGAATTCATTTGGAAAGGAGATGTGCCATCAAGGAGGCAGGGAAACACGGTCATTTCTGCAGTTTCCTGATGTAGGCAATGATCTGTTATGCCTGAGCTTGAGAAGGGAACCTCAGGTTTCTGGGTGCAAGCTGATACCTGTGGATACAACAGCTCGCTGCTAGCTTGCCCAGAGATCTCCATGCCATATAAAGTATGCAGATGGGCTGGTCCGACTTTCTAAATCTCCTTCCTAAGGCTCCTTTCTATATCTCTGTAGGCAGACACTCAGGATCCACTTTGCAAGGAGAAGGATGCCCAAGAACACAGCGCAAAGGCCAGGGAGCCAACCTTCCTGCAAGCCCCTTGCAGTGACTGGATGGGGATGAGCGTTTACATTTTTCTTGCCTGTGTTCTCAGACAGTATCACCATGTTTTGTGAAAACCATGACACACTCAGCGCCAGCATTGCCTCTAACTGAAGAGGGGGCAGAAACCCTTTTGTTCAGCTTGCAGAATAATTTGTGCTGCCTGTGTGTAAAAGAGGTTTCACATGAAGTCAGGTGGACCATCTTCCAGTTAACACAGGGGACTTGCTAAGGAAAGTCGTGTTCCTCTCCCAGCTGAGGCATGTAGGTTTTGTTTTCCTGGGTGGCTCCAAGGAAATCCCTTGACATTTCCTCTAGTTCTCCATCTGTAAAAAGGCAGTCACAACTCTCCCCTTTTCCATGTGGGTTACAAACATCCAGGACTTCAGGAGAGCAGACTTTGGCCTCTTCAGGGATCTGCTTGTTATGGTGCCATGGGACAAAGCCCTGGAGGGAAGAGGGACCCAAGAAAGTTGGCAGAGCACCATGGGATAAAGCCCTGGAGGGAAGAAGGGCCCAAGAAAGCTGGTTAATATTCAAGGATCGCCTCCTCCAAGCTCAGGAGCGATGCATCCCAACAAAGAGGAGGTCAGGCAAAAACACCAGGAGGCCTGCATGGATGAACAAGGAGCTCCTGGACAAACTCAAACACTAAAAGAAAGCCTAGAGAGGGTGGAAGCAAGGACAGGTAGCCTGGGAGGAATACAGAGAAATTGTCCCAACAGCCAGGGATCAGGTTAGGAAAGCTTAAGCCCTAATAGAATTAAATCTGGCCAGGGACGTCAAGGGCAACAAGAAAAGATTCTATAGGTACGTCAGGGATAAAAGAAAGACGAGGGAAAATGTGGCCCTCTCTGGAACGAAACGGGAGACCTGGTTAGCCAGCACACGGAGAAGGTGGAGGTACTCAATGACTTTTTTGCCTCGGTCTTCACCGGCAAGTGCTCGAGCCTCACTGCCCAAGCTGCAGAAGGCAAAGGCAGGGACTGGAACAATGAAAAGCCACCCACTGTGGGAGAACATCAGGTTCGAGACCATCTAAGGCACCCGAAGGTGCACAAGTCCATGGGACCCGATGAGATCCATCCGTGGGTCCTGAAGGAACTGGCGGATGAAGTTGCTAAGCCACTATCCATCGTATTTGAGAAGTAGTGGCAGTCCAGTGAAGTTCTCACTGACTAGAAAAGGGGAAACATAACCCCCATTTTTAAAAAGGGAAAAAAGGAAGACCCGGGAAACTACAGGCCAGTCAGTCTCACCTCTGTGCCTGGGAAGATCATGGAACACATCCTCCTGGAAGCTATGCTAAGGCATATGGAAAATAAGGAGGTGATTCGAGACAGCCAGCATGGCTTCACCAAGGGCAAGTCCTGCCTGACAAATTTGGTGGTCTTCTATGATGGGGTTACAGTGTTGGTGGATAAAGGAAGAGCAACTGACATCATCTACCTGGACTTGTGCAAAGCATTTGACACTGTCCCGCATGA
>NW_008824544.1:313883-323534 GCF_000699105.1 Pygoscelis adeliae | reverse complement strand
TATCCTGGGCTGCATCAAAAGCAGCGTGGCCAGCAGGTCAAGGGAGGTGATTCTGCCCCTCTACTCTGCTCTTGTGAGACCCCACCTGGAGTACTGCATCCAGCTCTGGAGCCCTCAGCATAAGAAAGACACGGACCTGTTGGAGCGGGTCCAGAAGAGGGCCATGAAAATGATCAGGGGGATGGAACACCTCTCCTATGAAGAAAGGCTGAGGGAGTTGGGGTTGTTCAGCCTGCAGAAGAGAAGGCTTCGGGGAGACCTTATTGCAGCCCATCAATACTTAAAGGGGGCTTATAAGAAAGATGACAGCAAACATTTTAGCAGGGCCTGTTGCCACAGGACAAGGGGGAATCTATGATTCTATGATTCTATGAGTATCAGGAGCAATACTTTATACACATGTACAGCACCTGGCACCATGGCAGCTCAAGACGTAACCCACATATCCACAGGACCCACCACAAGGAGAAAACCCAACCATTGCACCCTTATGGAAAGAATCCCCCAAACCAACTTCACATAACACAGAAAAATTGTTGGGGATTTAAAGCCCAGCACAGGAACTATGAACTTCTCAGCCCCCAGTCTCACAACAGATCTGCAGGACTCAGCTGCCCAGCTTGAACTTTAAGTGCTCGCTGCTGCAGCTGGTGGCTCTGTTATCCTCCTCCATAAACAACCCATAGTAAAACCAGGGCAGTCAATGGCACAGCCAAGAAACCCTAATGCTTCTCCATCTTTTAACTGGGATTTGCTCCCACTACAAGCCATCTCAGCCAGTTAAGTGGCTTGCCGTTACTGTTTTGCCCCAAATGACATCACCATTTGGCTTTCTGAGCATACCTCTTTGGCTCTAACCCCCCCCTTGGCTCTTTTCCCTGTAAACAGGGCCTGATTAATGTTGCAGAAGAAGGGCTGTGAATCACGTATTCCATTCTCTTATGGGAAGTCAGAATGTCAATTTTTCCTAGTTTTAAGTGCAGAGAATTGGGATATTTAATGCAGAATCCCTAGCAACAACACAGAAACTGCAGTCTGAGCCCACAGCTGCAAGCTTCCCAACATACTTTCTGTAACAGCAGCTGATGAATCACCCACTAGAAGACATGCACTTAAAAAAAAAAAAAAAAAAAGAAACAGCATTCACCGATGCTGCCTATTATTACCCAGCCCCAAACACATTACAAGGATATTCTTTGATAAGGAAAAGGCCCTCACACGCACATCCACAAATCTCTGCTGGGCTGTTTAAAGGCTGAATGGAAATAGTCCGACAGCCACAGATGTCCTCTCTTCAATCCTGGGTGGCAGCATTTTGCTGCCCACGGTACTCATCACTACTAATGTTTCCAGCTGGTGGCCAAAAGCTGACACTCACTCTGAGCTTTTGCTTTGCAAATGCAAGGAAATTAAAAACAAGAGTTTGCAGAGCATCTCAGGGACCTTTTCTTTCCCTTCCCTTTTTCATGGCAATCCTTCTCAGCTTTTCAAAATAAAATGACAAATGAAAAAATAAAGCATGATTTGGACCAGTCTTTTAAAGGGGTTGTGTACATACTGAGCTTGTACAGTATGATAGAGCTCGAGAAGAAGGACGCTGTATAGGAAAGGCTCAGGGAAATGAGTGGAGAGCCACACTGTTCTTAAAAAGCATCTACTTGGCAAGTGGCACAACTAACTCTCTGGTACATTTTATTTCCTGCTAGCATTATGACTAACAATGTAACAAACAAACCAGAAAAAACAGTCAATAATTAAATGAAATAGAGGGGCACTTCCTTGCAGGAAGATCATTTCAATCATAAATAGAATTTACCTGACCTGGATGATCCACCCCAGAGATTGACAAGAGCATCCAGAATGATTTAGGATCACACAGAGCCCACCGAGATGTACCGAGAAACAAGCTCCTAAATACCTTAAACCCAAAGGGAATTCTCCCCAAGAATGAACCTTCCCCCTGACAGAAATTAACTGAAGTCAAATATCATATAAATACATGTGATGAGACATTCACAGATAACAGGGTCAAGAGCTGAAAAATAATCCACGTTAACCTCGATACCATCACTGAGGATTGCTTACAGCGTATTATCAGTGTTCATTCAGGATATGAGCCCTATTGTACTAGGTGCTGTAGAAACACACCAAGAATGTCTGACCCAAAGGTACTTCATACATCAATATAAATGCAAGATATTCAGATGCTTATTTCCTGGCTGTGGCATAAAGATTTGGGCTAGGATGTAACTTCAGATAGGTCCCTTCATTTCTCTATACCCCATTTCTCATAATGAAAAAATGAAGAAGAATTCTTCCCTTCCCTGTTCAGCTTGCAAACACCTGGGAGCTGGGGCAGCCTCTGATGGATTTATTAAGCCCTCGTGCAAACCCACTCAAGATCCAAAGAGTTGTTTCTGAGCATGCCAGGTGTGTTCCACCTCATGTGATGGGGAGAGGTGGCCCAGCTTTTCACCCTCTCAGTGTTGTGGTTGTAGCTAGTCCTATAGGGCCTGGCAGAGAAATGAGGCTGAAGGAGAGAGCTTCTGAGATTTACCCCATAGCAAAGCAGGAGGCAAGAAGGCAAGTCCTAACTGACTCCTTCAGCTGCACAGGAGTCGGGGTAGTCTTGGACTAGATACAGTGCATTTCGTCCTCAGGGACCAAGCGTAGGAAAGGATGTAGGAGGGGAGGTGGAAGAGAGTAGGGATATAGGTACAAAACCAGAACTGCTGCTAAGTATCCTCATCACTCAGAAGAAGGTCTCTTATTTTTACAGCCCCATGTAAGATGAGCTGGCCATATTAGGACACCTGAAGTCATCATCTCCAGAATCTGTAGCTCAGGACTTGAGAAAAGGCCTAGTTAACTCTCTGTCTCTTCAAATATGCAGCCTTGCATGGTTTGCAGGTTCCATTTGCATGACAGCTTCTCCACTACCAAAGCCAAGAGGGACTCAAAACCTTGAAAGGAATAGCTAGAGATGCCTCAGAGAGACAAGACCAGCTCACCTTTCAAACCTGGGTTACATAGCATCTGCACAACCTAAAGCCATTCCCTCCCTCATCACATCACCTCTTGTTCATGACAAGGTGAGCCAAGCAGACTCATCTGTCAGGAAACTGCTGGTAAATTATCTGTCCTGAGAGGTCTTCCTTCAGTGCCTTTGAGCTGGCCAACAGGATGGCTGTAGTGGCTGCGGGACCAATCTCAGAGATCCAGGTTGCTGGGCTAACTTGCCCACTGCTCATCTCAGGATGGTTAGATCCTGCTAATGCAGGAGCTGCTGTGTCCTTATTGCCAGCCCAAGACATTTGAACTAGTTCTACTAGGTGGAATTGCAAACCAGTTTTTCTTTTAGCATTGCCTACCAGGAAACCCTCCTTTGCTACCTCTGTTCCTAGCAGGAAACCTTCCTTTGCTTCCTCTTCTCCTAGACAGTGACCAGTCCAGACTGGGTATGCAAGAGCGGCATAAAACCTTTTTGCACTAGGGAAAATAATTCTCAGTTTTAAGAACAAATAACACCACATGGATGCGAAAAGCAGCACTACTGTTCCATGCTAGGGATGTAACTGTGCTGCTCCCCATTTGCATGACACCCTGAGTAACAGAGGCGGCATGAAATGCAGCCGCTCTTGAGTAGGCGGAGGTGAGTATCCAGTTGACTCAGAGCATCGTTCTGCACCAGGGTGAAAATTTAAGGGCAGCTGGAGAGACGAGAGGGGAACTTGCCTGACTAAAGCGTTTGTTATGATGATATTGTTGTGCGGGGGCAAAAATAGCTGTAGGGTTTTCTTTAGAAGCTCTGTGTTCATAGAGGGCTATGGAGGTGGAAAGAGGGGGAAATAATTATTAAATCATGATTGCTATCTTCAGTATTTACACAAGATAGGCCACACAAGTGTCTTAATAGTGGAGGCACCTCAGTATTTATTTATTGTTATTGATTTGTATGAAGTGATTTAGGAACCACACGGTCTGGAAAATGCTATAGAACTGATTGCAAGCAAGCCACCAAGCAGGGTCCATCAAACCGCTACGACATGGGTTTTCTATTACGTGGAGTATGCCAGGGACCACCCCATCCCCTCTCCCCACCACCCACTTTGCCATAGCTAATTTGGCTATAAAAGTGAACGCAGAAGTGAGCAACCAGGAGGAAGGTGGCAAAGGTGCAGGACGCCTCATGGCAGTTTTGCTGCTGATCTGCTACGTGGTGGCTGTGTCCCTGCCGTGCCTTTTTCCAGCTGTAAGATCCCGTGGGCAGGCAATGCCTTGTATCGCAAGTGCATCCACCACCTGGAGCAACGGGGCCTCACTTTTGGCAGCAGTCTCTGAGCACCAATCTTAATGACAGTAATTTGAAGAACCAAGGTATCTTTGAAAGGACCTGGAACAAGGGGCTGTTTTGCATCCCTCTGGATTGTTTTTGACTATTGGCCACTAGTAATAAACTATTAGGGAACAAAAAGCAAATGGAAAACAATAGAAGTAATTATATAGCTGGATGAATGTTTCACTTCAAATATTATTGTCTCTGTGAAGATATACAGCATGGATGTGTTATTGCAAAAAGAAATATGCATTGATCTCTTTACCAGGAAACAGGTATGACTGTATTATGTAAATATTACTTCATTTACTGTCAACAACTGTAGGCTTATTTTCACTTTGCAAACAGATGACAAACGTGCTTGGAGTCATACAGCATCAATCTTAAAGCTGACAAGGATCCCTTATTTTGCAGCCAATTTTTGAAAGTCAAAAGGCCAAATTCAGTCTTGGGCTAATGCCATTCGCTCCAGTAGGAGTGAGATGCCAGATTCTCCGCATTAGTGTAAATCAGATGTGCTCTATGAACTTCAACGGCCAAAGAAGTGGTTCTAAAGCTGTTGACTTCAAAGCTAAGTTTGGCCCACAAAACTGAAGCACTGGGTGAGCAAGAGGTCTGAATTCCCCCCTGGTGGGAGCAAATGCAGCCCAGCAGATTTCTATAGAAGTTAAAGATCAGTCATGATACTCCTTGATAACTCATCTGAAAACTCAGCTCACTGATGCGGTTGCTAACACCAATGAAAAACAGAGCTAAAATGAGAGGACATAACAAACTGCATCCTTTCAGGCCTGCAGCTTGGAGACCACCGTGGAAACGGTTGCAGCTCCCTCACTCAGTCCACCGCCGCCCACTGGCTTGGGTTAGACTTCCTGAAAGGGATGACTCTAGCTTGGCCTTAAGCTCATTAATCCCCAAATGATTATTTTGGCAGTCATGTAATTCCAGAGGGAATCATCCTTTAGATTCTCTTCCTGCTCTCCTCCCTGTGCCTTTTGCCAGGAAAGATAATTAACCCTTCAGGGTCTCATCTGTGAGAAGGGGATACCTCTAGTGACTAATCACCCTGTGATATCACGGGCTAACTGAGATCTTCGTTCTCTCTTTTACAAGGATTACTCTTGCAAAACAGGGCTGTCCCTAGGCTCAATCTTAAGCTCTTCAATGAGACTTGACTGGTCAAAGAGTAACACTGCTCAGATCTGGATGTGTCTTTAGTAGGTCAGACTGTAAACCAAAATAATTCTCGTGTAATTTTCTTACATGGTTTTGAAATGTTCTTGCATGATGCTAATACAATACATGGGCCTAATCTAACTTTCAGGGTGTCCAATTCCCAAAATGTACTATTTGAAAGAAAGTGAGATGACAAGACATACCAGGGTGTGCACCATGCCAGGGTGAAACGCTGGGAGGAAACATGGTTAAAAGGAGGGGAGTGAGATACAGCTCATGCACAGGGATAGAAGAGAGGGCTATACCATGGACCTATCAGCTTTTATTCTAACCTCCAGTATGTGGTACGTTTGACAAAGCCACAAGAACCATGTGTCTCTCTCTGATTGCAAATTCTGTTTCAATATGGGGTTTCCTGGCTATTTTGAGCCATAGACTGCAAGATACCTGGCACAGGCTAATAAGACTTACATCATAGTCCATTCAAACAGAACACACATGGACAACAAAGCAGCCACCTCCTGAGGCAAACCAGTGTTTTTAGTTGGAACTATGGGGAACTCGTAACTAAGTAATGTATCCCCGGTAGACATCTGTCAGAGCCCATTAGGAGTCTGGAGTCATCCAAATGTGAGAAAGTCGAAGGCAGGTTGAAATCGGGACTGCAAAGGAACAGTGCTGTTTGCAGGAGGACAGACCATGATCTCCTCATTGGGCTTAGGCACAACCCCTGGAGTGCTGAAGAGGGTTAAGAATGGGCAATAAAGAGGGTATTGTTTATCTTATCCACATCTTCTAGTAGTTTAAATACACTGAGATGGTTTTCAGAGCTTTTGAAGCCTTCTGTGTTTCTTTGCTTGCACCATCATACATCCCAGAAAAGATGAGCAGACATCACACCAAGGGTGCCCATGGTCCTGAGAGGGCTCCAATCTATGCCTAGAGACTGCTTAAGAGCACAGCAGAAGTATTGTACCTTAGGAATATTGTTTTTCTTGTATCAAAGTAAGCAGTGATTTGTTCATTGGGAACTTCAGCAATGGGATTAATCTGACCAGATGACGGTATCTACAAGGTTATCATCTTGGCTGGTCTCCCTGGGTCTTCTTTAGAGTCCATGGAGAGAAATGGACATTTCTGCCAAATCCTTAAAGTTAGGAGAAATTAACTCTGCTATGGAAGCTTTGAGGAACAGAACCCCTGTTTGCTTCTGTTAGCTCCTGTACCCTTGTAACACAGAATGGCCAGGAGTTTGGAGGTCAGAAGGCACAGGTAGGATGTGGAAAGAAGAGGGGAGAGAGGTTTCTCAGTGAACATTCAGCTGAAGAGCAGTAAGAGGCAGTAGGAACAGGAATATGTGTGATAACCCTGCTGGGGGCTGAGTTGGGACCTGTTTGAAGAGAATTCTGTGTCAAAAATGCCACTCTCCAACCCTCAAGGGGGGCTAGTCTGTAACATATACAGAATGCTATAAATCTGCTCTTCCCCTGTCCTTGAAATATCCACAGCCACTTCTGAGCCAATGCCCTTGCTGGGAACATCACTCCACCATGAAACAATGAATAATTTTCCCTCTTCCTTTTGCATTCCTTTATCTCTAGTATTGAGGGAACCACAATACATCACAACCCTTTTACTGAGACCATGGAGTTTTCTCCCGGCCACTTATGACAACCAGGATGTAGTTTGGAAGAAAGCTGGCCTCTCCTCTTGCTGGATAGGGACATCTAGCAAGGAGGGCATTTCTGGTCTGGAAGTGACAAGTACGTCATGCACAGCTGGTGTTTGCAAGAGGGAAGGAATTCTTGAAGACAACTGAAAAACATTGGTCTGAGGGGGCCTCAGGTCCTGGGTGGCCACCCCCAGGACAGTGCTCACTAGAACAAGACTTTTGCATTTTTGCTTTGTAACATGGATCTGTCCATGTCACACCACTGCAGTTTGCAGAGTTCAACACTGTCAAGACGTGACATTACAATTTAATAGTTGAAAGGCCACAGAATCCCAGTCTCCAAGCGTCATGACCCCAAGCAAAACTCAAGCCTTATCAGTGACGTTGATTCCTACAACCACCCTTCCTTACCTTCTTCTGCTGTCTGCCCTTTTCCTTCTTTCCTTCTATCTCTCCAGCTTCTCACTTTCTTCCCTATCATCACCAGGCTTGGAAAAAACAATTAATACTAATTTCTTGAAATGCAGTGGGTACCACCACACTGTACAGCAGGGGTTCAGAATAGGTCTTGGGAAAACAAAATGGTCTCATCTCTCAGGGAAAAGTTGGGGGGGATTTAGCAAGGAATGACTTAGCTTTTGAAGCAAAGCCAACTCACTGGTAACATTTCTGTTAAAAAAAAAATAAAAACACATCTCCTTAACATGAGCCACTGTGACTTGTGCATACAAATAACAGGATTTGCATTGGCAGATGTCACGTACGCCTGAGTACTGAGCACAACTAGGTTTGCAAAGAGATGGGGTTGGAAAGCAGAAGCCTCACCCAATAAAAACAGTGAGGATTTTAGGAGGAAGCTTCTTTTTCCAGGACATTGGGTCAACAGTGAAATAAACTGTGCTAATATGGGAAATTTTTACCCGCTATTCCTATATTGCCACAACAAGAAAACCAGAGTGTGGGTACACCTATTCTAGAGCAGAGCTTCAGGATTTCAGCTTATTTTAACGTAGCAATGAGGCTGGTAGAAAGCAGAGTTATCTGTAGAGCATCTGCACGGAAAGTGAAGACCACAGCTATTTAGTTTAATCTCTTCAGATAGATAGTGTCTTACAGGACAAAAGGTCACTGATAGAGTCAGCAACCAGCCCCTTTTCTTGAAACACACTGGCTCTGCTTCCTCAGTGACCTCCCATCCAGATAACACCCAGCCTTGCTCCTCACTGCTTCAGGCTGTGAAGAAAATTGCACCTTGAGACAGCACAGCCATATGATGCCAAGCCACCAGCTCAGCTGGCATCAGTTTCCAGGGCACAGCTAAGAAATACTACCATGACCCGGACGCTGCCCAGGTAGTTGCCCCTGCCCCTGCCCCTGCCTTTGTCCATCCATCCTTTGTGAGCCAAGCTAAACTGTGATTATGAGATGAGGAAACTCCAGAGGCCCTAAATACCCTGTGACATTTGCCTTTTGGTCTGAAGCACTAACACTTAGCCCAGGTGTGGTTCAATACTGTGCTAAGGAAGAGCTGACCTCAAGGTGGGAGCTGGTGGAGCGTGGCACAGCCTGGTCTGTGTCTCCACTGGTTGTGTGCTTGAGCTTTTCCTCACCACCATCACCTCATCCTTCCCCTCTGCAGAGACCTCTGGACTTCAAGACAGATGTGTCTGAGTTTGCTGAGACAGCATGGATGGGTCAGGCCTCAGCAGTAAACTCAGAGTGATGCCCAACTTACCGCGTAGACAAACACTGCAACCACCAAAGTGGCACTTCAAATCCATTCATCAAATTTAACAATTTTCCCTGGCTGCCCTCTGCCTTGGGGCTTCTTATTCCTGCCTCAGCCATGAGCCCCAGTGCCTCCCCCTCCCTTCCCAAAACACTCCCCAGCCTCCCTCCTCACTGAGGTTCAATCCCTTCTGTGGGCCCCCCTAGGTAAACCCCGCCAGTGATAACCACCACCACTCTCCAGCTGCTTGTGCTGGATTAAATACTTCAAGGCTGCTCTGAAAGCCTGCCTCCACATATCCCTTTCCCTCAACTGGGTAGCAATAATCCTTCCCCAGCTTCTAGATCCCCCTATGCCTTGGCTGGGGAGTTGAGGGCTGGAAACTTGCTACCAGCACAGTAATCTTTTCCCAACCATGACTGCAGAAGGGAATTATAATTCCCTTGGTACAGCAAGGTCTCAATATTATCATCTTCTGTTTGTCCTAAACCAAAGACATGCTAGTATGGCTGAACTATTCTGTTTGTGCGTGTGTGCATATAGTGTAGAATAGTATAATAGCATAAATTTTAATTTTAACTACACAGATATGCGTGTTGAGGTTTTTGCATGTGGGTGCTTGCCTGTGTGCATACACACAGCCATATACACACAGCTCTATGGTTAATGTGATATATCTATATGTTATTTTTCAGCCACGATAATAAGAAAAAATTCTTCTGATTCCTTTCAAGACCT
>NW_008824544.1:279358-313758 GCF_000699105.1 Pygoscelis adeliae | reverse complement strand
TTTGCCTCCAGGGGTTGCCAACAACCCTATAAAGTAGCAGTTTCCCCCCCCCGCCCCAGGGCACCTCTGGCACTAGCACCTGTGGTTTTTCAAGGAAAGCTCACTACAGACACACAGCCATAAGGACCAGGCAGTCATCGTGTCCAGAGAGAGCATTAAACTCACGTTGACTCCAAGGCATCAGACTAGAGACACTTAATTTTAGCCACACAAAGGTGAGAGTCTAAACTAAGGTAACTTGTTTTTGAGGATTTCCCTGTGATTAATGGAAGGGAACAAACACTTGCAGATGGCAACCCACCATCCGCCAGTCTAACAAGGCTGGAAGCACCCTGTGGAGGTATCTGTCTCTCTGCAGGTATGATGACCAGCTGAGGTGACACATCAGCCTTCCAGGTAGCTATGACTTAAGATCAATCCTACCTTGGCTGGCAAAGCATGGGAACCACTGAGCAGAGCATAAGTCCCCTGAAAGCCACTGTATTATTTCAGCTTCTAGATCAAATTCTTTTCCCCCTGAAGAACACTTAGGATGAAGGATGAAGAGGGGTTGAGCATCCCCATTTTTCATTTGCAGAGCATCCTCAGCCCCCTCCAAGATTGGGCCCTAAAGTCGTCTCACTCCTCAAGCTGAGCAAAAACTGGGTTGCCAGCCACCACAACGTACCCTGCAGTAACAGTATTTTCCGTGAAGTTTCAGCGCTCCTTTCCACGGGACTGTCTCACACTTTACTAAAAATTGATACATGTTTTAACCTTCTTTTGTTGCCGAGAAATCCTGAAACAAGCAGGATGCAAACGTAAGTCTCTGAAGACAGAAGGCAAAGAGAAAGATCCCTGAAATGTAATTTTTACAGCAGTTTCATGGCTTTTAACCCAATCTTGTAATTTTGGAGAGCTTGGCTTGTGATTTCTGGATCACAGGCCAAGTGAGCACTGCTGAAAGTAAGAGGTGCGTTCAAGTTCCTCTGGATGTCACAGCTCTGAATCATGCCCCGAGGAAAGAGGGGAGGGGACTGGTAGGGTACAAACCAAATGAGTGAGAAATGTGTCTTCCTTATCCCTCTCTCTCCCCACTCAGCCCCACTCCTGGCACCGGTTAGCCTCTCTTTTGAGAGGCGATACATTTGTTTGAGCTGACCTTCAAGCAGATGTCCCTGCAAAAAGGTAACTCTGGGAAGAAATGCCACAAAACAGAGCCCCACTATTGAAAAGCAGGTCTCTGAAAGGCTGAACAGATGGCCCTGGAGTCTCCCAACTCCATGGTGAGGACGCTTGGCAGCAGAACGAACGCCGAGATAAAAAAGAGCTGATTTCATCGGCTGCTCTCTCTGGTTGAGCCGTATAACTTTGCCTTGGGTTTCTGCTTTTACCACCTCCATTCCTGGAAAGTGCAATAGCTCTTTAAACAAACCCCCAGCAACAACAAAACCCTTTCATAGGCTTACGCTCATTAATCAGGTAGCCTATTTCCTATATTTCTTTTTTCTCCAGGCCTATTTTTACCTTGCCAGTGTGATCAGCTGCAAGACACTATCCCGGATCACTGCAAGTGTTTTCTTTTAGAAATCATCCTGCACGAGAGCCTGTGCAGGCATCACTGTAGATCTGAGAGTGAAAATGTGCATATGTGTCAGTGGATGTGGAGACTGATAAAAACACCCCTCCCTTTTTCAAACAGTTAAACATTTACAGGAGACTGAGTGTGATTTTCCCCATCTACTCCAGGTTTTTCTGAGCCACGTGAAAAGGTTGCAAGGAAGCCTTAGGCAGATGTATCGTGAGTATACAGGGCATGCTGGTAGCGTGCATGTACCTGTGGTTTGCAGGGTACTCTTCAATGATTACCACTCTGTAGTTGGCTTGCTCATTCTGCCACTGATTTTCTCTGTGTCCATGGGCAAGTCTCTAACACTTGCATTTCATAAGATGCCACCTAAACATTTTTGTGCACTGGAGCTTTGCTCTATTTCTCTCTCTCCGTGGCAAGCATGGGGAGGACTGGAAAACACCCCTGCTTCTCTGGTGTCATGGGAGGGTAAATATACTTCTAAAAGAGTGGAAAGCACCCTGTAGGGAGTGGAGAGAGGGGGAATAACCCCCTTCCTCACCCCATCCCTGCTAGCAGAGGTAAGCACTGCATGACATCTGCAGAGTCTGGTGGGTAAACCAGGAGCTTGGGACTCGGCAATTTTGGGGGTGCTCCTTGCTCTGGTGGTGCCCTGTGGAGTGACCTCATCCCCTTCTTCTCCCCACTGCGTGATGGGTTTTCCCAGCCCCCGGCCACAGCGTTTGCTGATGCCTCCAGTGCATGAGACTCCCTCCTGCTTCAGTGCCGAAACCTCCCCGAGGAGAGGTTTAATCCCTGTCACCAAAACAAAACTCTGTGTGTTTGTTTTTTCACCCTGCGTAACTATCAGGATTAATGCTGTTTAAATGATGTCAAACAGCCACTGGTTGGTTAGCAATATATTTACTCCATGCGACTTTTCAATGGGGCCTTAATATTTTACCACAGGAAGCAGAAAAAGAAAAAAAAAAAGTGTCTTAAAAAAGAAGACAAGAGTAATAAATCCCAGAGTTACTACCCCTAAACTGTTTTTTTTTAAGCACAAAAAAACAGAACCCAGAGACTCTGCTAATGAACATAAAATATGGTTGCTATTAAAAAAATTCTCCTTCCCATCAATTTCAATTTACTCCACTATAAATCAATGAGCTTCTTAACCAAATATTCTCCCACTTTAATTGTTTTATCTTGCTTTTATGTTAAATTTCAGTGACTTACTGTGGGCACTAGCCTTCACATTACAGAAAAAAATGTCAGTGAATTGGCCCTAATTAGTATAAAATTCAAACATTGGTTTAGAGCATTAGCCATATTGAAGTAAGCTCCTGCAATTTAACTGGTTCAGTGAAACCAATCCAAGTAAAAGAGAGTAGGGAAAAAGAAGCCCTAAGTTGGATTAGTAAAGTTAGCCGCTCGTCTATTGTCAAATTCTGGAATGAGTTCCCTTTGTCTTCAAAATAGGAATAATTTTTAACAAATCTTTTAAAAACTGTCACTTTGTGTTATCCCATGAAGCATTAAAACTCAGTTGGGGTGTCCTTTCAAAATTCCTCAGCCTTGCCTCAGTCCACTTAGAAATCACAGATGCTTGTCTGGACTAGTCCAGTCTTTCCCATGAGAAAAATATATCAACAAAAAGTCTATAAAAGTCTGGGCTCAAACTCCAGTGTTTGCCATGAAGGGCATTACCCTTGTATTGTGGAAAGACAAGAAACTATCCCTTGTGAGTCATTTTCTTCTGTAAATAGGAGGGGAAGCGTTCTTTTATGTTTTATTTTGTTTAATTCTCTGTTATCGATCGATACCTTCTTGAAAAGGCCGCAAGGGATACTTTATTAGTTAGCATTACTGATTAAGCATTTGTGATTGTGATTTAAGGATGATCTTGCATGATATAGATGTATGTAACATGGAAAAATATAGACGGAGGCATGAAAATGCAGTCCTCTGCATTGAAGGTTGAGCTTGCATTTGCCCTGGTTCAACAGCTAATAGAGGGTAAATTGGTTTTTATCACTGATATGCTCATATGTCTGAGCTCCTTATACAGTAAAATTGCCGTGAATAAGTCACCTTTGCAGATCTGGTAGTCTACACAAGTTTCTAGTGGACACCCTTCCTGGAGAAGGTGTCAAGGTGTGATCCAGATCCAGACGTAAGCATGCTTCAGGTGTCCTATCTCTCAAAACAAGGGATGCCCACCAGATCACAGGAGCGACCGTGGTAGCCTGCACCTGGGGAAATCTGCTTTCATCTGCATCAGATGATGGAGAGGGTCAGCGGACCAAACACTGCTTGTGCAGCACACAACGTCACAGAGCTGGAAAAAGACCAGCGTGCAAGCATCTGCCATACTCGCCTACCTCCAAGCAAATGGACCAAGATAAGCCAGTTTTCTCTAACAAGCTTGTGTACGATGGAAAAGTTCAAACTCATGAGTCTGAGGGACATGGTGGGGACCCTCATTTCAGCCATTGCCAAATTTTAGATCCAGACCAGGTCTGGGTTTTAACCAGCAGTGATGTGTTGAGGTGCTTGGTTCCAGGTTCTGGTTTTTTAAGCCACCCAAGTACAATCATCTGCATCAGGGGAAGGAAAAAAACTCTCCACAACATTTACATGGAAGCTTTTCAATTTCAAAGATCGTTTTTAATAAGGCAAGAATGAGGAAGTCTAAAGATGTGCATATCTGCTTTACAGTTGTTAGCCTAATAAATGCAAATATTTCTAGCAGCCAAAGGTTTTACCCTGCAGTTTTACCTGCTAACATTTCCTTGTTTTGAATTATGTAGATCAGAAATGAAGGAAAAACATAACACTGGTTCTAAGGGTGTAGAGCTGTCATCTAATTTTAGCTAAATGTTCTCCAAAGCAGAAAGATGCATAACTGTGGGGTAAATTGCTAGTGAGGTTTTTATTTTTTTAAGGATCTGTTTACAGCTTTGCTAGCCAAACTCAGGGGGGAAAAAAAAGAAACAAGAGAGGCAATGTTGAATATTTCAAAAGAATCATCAGTAAAAAATACTGGTCTCAATTTCCAAAATGATTTGTTTTTTCAAATATAGGTCAAATTCTCACTTGAAAAAAAAAAGTGTGCAATATGCAAGATGCCAACTGGATGTCCTAGGTGCGTTAAGTGACCCTTGACCAAGATTTTTGAAAGTAGTCAGAGATTTGAGGTGTTGATTTCAGAAAGGGGGCACTCAACACTCAGAAATCAGGTTCATGAAGGCATCTAAGTTCAAGCCGTTCAAAAACAGAGACTCTGAGAATCAGTAGTTGTGCTTGAAAATTTGGACCTTTGTATTCCAACATTCAAAGTTTAACTTCCAAGATGTTACTCACATCATTTTATTAATCCAGAAAGAGGTCACAACCTCGAAGTAAAACCCTGCAGACGCCAATCTTCTTGGTAACACATGATCTACAGATCAAAGTCATATTTATATTGCTATCATTTGAAAATAGCTTCACAGAAGTGAATGAATTCTGCACTAAAGTTGATGAGATTAAAATTAGGTTGATAAGTGAAAGTCATTAAGGATGATAGGTAGTGAAAATCTTCTATTTGATGGATCCTTGCATCAGGCCTATGGCTGTTGTTGCTGCTGTTATCATGGTTATTGCTGTTGTCATCATCTCTAGCGGTTCCAGCCAAGATCTACCAACACGGTAATTTCTACTCTACACATCCATGGCAAGACACAAGCTCTGTACTGAAGGCTGTATGGTCTAACCATTCTGCAGGCAAAGAAATGGGTGGTATTTATCTCACTTAACTTTAAATGTTTGTATATGAGCTAGTAGTCAAGGTTTCCTTTACTGGAGGGAAACAGGAACTTTTGGATCATGATTCCTCTGCCCGAAGTGAGGTGTCCACCTTAGGATAAAACACTCTGGATTCCTGGATGGTCTCTTTCTCCTTAGTGACTACAGTGGGAATCTAAGATATTTCCCTCTGTGTTGTAAACTTCTAAACATAAGATGAATCCGGTGCAGGAATTAGTTCTAGGCCTGGGCTCAAGCAAGATGTATGAGAGAAAAAGGGTGAGGTCTTGCTTCCAGTCCATTGTTTCACCTATATATAAAAGAGAACAACAGGCATGAAAGTGCCTTAAAAACTAAAAATTCAGGATTTATCAGCCTTTATGGAGCAGTCGTAAGGCTATTTGCAGAGGAAAACCACTCACCTTCTTGAGCCATGTGTACCAGAGAGTGAAGGCTAGTAGCAAGCAGTGGAGTCTCAAGACATGTGGATCTCATCTGCACCATGGGAGAATATGCCTTCAAGTGCACTCATAAATTCACACTCTGTCCAGGGCCTCCCCTTGACATTTTTAACATAGGCCATCCTAAAACTACCCTTTTTATCAAGGTTGAGGGTCAACAGCTGGGCACTCATCCTTAAAATGCAGAGTGGACATCACCAAAGGCATCTTAGAGCTATATAATCTGTCTCATCGGGCTTAATCATTTTTATATCTACATAGTGTAGCTGTAGAGAGCTCTGTGCTAAATGCATTTCCTCAGCCTAGGTAGCTGGGGTGGCAGCAGCAATGAAGAAGATGGCCCAACCTTCAACGAGACCTTCCCACCCATCACCTCTGCTGAAGTCCTTGTTACCACCACTGTTTTTCACCAACTACTCTAGTCACAACTCATCAGCTCCCTGCCTGAGGCAAATCTGTCTTTTCTATGTAGAGTTCCTGAAGGGTGTAACTCAAAATCCCACCCCATGAGAATGAGCACACTCTACTACTAAACTGTACTTGTTCTTCACCAAAAGTGCCTGAAATTTATCCATTTTTCAGCCCTCAGCACTTCTGACCAGGAGGAGTCATATAACTGGGGGAATCAGACAGGTTCTGCACTGTAAAGATGTTGAAACAGTTTGGGAAACTCGGAGATAAAAGCTCTAGAAATGCAAGATATGATGATATAAATTATTCTTCTTAACGTGTCAGACAGGAGCAGTAAAGCCCATATATGGTCATAATTACCACATCCATGCATATCTAGCAAAAGGAGGGTGAAACCATATTATAAAAATTAACCTGGGGGACATTACAAATGTTGTTTCTAATGGAATTTTATGATCAACAGCCATCTATTATAATATTTGAATAACTTTCAGAAAGATTTGTTCTTCCGGCAATGCTTATATTTTTTCCTCCTCTAACCAAAACTAGTCTTTCAAAGAAAGTGCAAGGCAAAAGAAAAACTGACCTTTCAAGCTATAGGAGTTGGAAACTTCACACTGATGCTGTTAAAGCCGATTTAAGAAATGCAAAACAATTATTTCACAAATGCATATGTTAAAACTGTAAATGGATATATCAAAACCACAACCTGAATATAGCAATTTGTCTCTTTTTTTCTTTCTTCCTTCCCCTCCCTGTTGTAGTATATTCCACAGCTGCCTGCCAAATAATATACTGATTGCAACTTTCTTAATTTACAGAGCCTTTAAGTCTAATCTCATGAGCCAGCCTAAAGGGCTTCTTCATCCATTGAAATGCCAGAATAATTGAAATTGTCTTCAGCTGACAGTCAGGCAATAATGAATATTTTACTTTGCTGATTGCATGTCAAGGTTACGTATAGCACTGCTAACAGACCTAATCCTGTGGATCTCAAGCCAGGCTCCCCAGTACAGCATGTGCTTCAATTTCTTTTGTTTCCTCTTTCCATGGATCAGTGTGAGCGGACTAAGACCAAACCCGCTGGTGAGTGGTATAGGGTGACCCAGTTGCTGTTTGAACAATGCCACTGCGGGTTTTCAACAGCGCTCTAGAGGCAAATGACAGTCTGGGAAAGGTTTTATTTAAAGGTTTCCCTGAAGGGAAAAAGGAGAGGGAGGAGGAAATGCACAAGTAGTCAGTCAAAAAAGGGGTTGGGAGGAAATCTGTGGTATGGCATGAAAGAGGCTTCTGTGTGAACCCATCCTGAATAAACTCCTCAGACTTTCATTACAATCACACATGGGCATTTCCTGATCCAAAGTCAGTGCCTGGTCAATAGAGTATTAACGATATCGAGATCCATAGGGGCAACAAAAAGGATGATCGTTACTCTGTTAAAGGAAATGGAGCGTGTTTGAGAATTGTGCACAGAAATAAAGGCAATATGGGCACAGGGGTGATTCTGAGTTGCTGGGTCTGCATGTAGCCACCCTTCAGCCGTGCATATCAGCAAATGCACCATATCAGAGATGCACCAGCCACACCCAACACAGTGATTTCCATAGGAAAGAAGTTCAAGGCCATGTTCCGGAGATAATCACACCATGCATGGGCAACGGGGAAGCGAAGATCCAAGGGCATATGGCAACTCATCCCACCAGGCAAATCGAGATAAAGCCCAACAAGAGAACATAACAATATTCCTCCTGCCCCGTGCCCCGTCTATGACAACCCCTTACAATGAGTACGGTATAAGAAAAAGGAAACACTGTCATTTTCCCTCAAACAACAGCAATTTGTGGTTTGTGAATTTCTTGAGCCATGAGTGATTTACCTGTTGTGAAGGACCTCCATGGGTTTTCCTCCATGAATTTATCCTACCAGACTCTGAATCCAAGGAAACTTTTAGTATTCATAAAATCCATGCAGCAAGGAATTCCCCAGTTTAAGTGACTTTCCCCCATGTTTTAGGAGAAATAAATGGTTGAGTCAGTAGTTGTTCTGTGATATCTGACCCTGAGACCACACAACTGTCTTCCCCACATCTTGAAAAGACAAATGTCAGTCACCAAGCCACATGTACCCGGATATTTCACTCCAACAGAAAACATCTATTTTTATATGTTTTTATTTCAACTATATACAAAGACACTGACAGAGAGAGAGAGAGAGAGAGAAAGGCTTGTTTGGAGGAAAGGAGGAGGGGTGAGAAGGGAAAACAAATCCTGTTTGGGGAGAAATAACACGAAACTTGGGGGCAGCCTAATTTGGCAGCATGACTTCTACATCCTCAACGGCCTGGAAGGCTGGAAGCTGCTGGGTTTGATGGCCAGACAGATTTGGACCTGGCCACCCAAGGAACCAGAAAGCCCAGGGTGCCAAAGGGCAGTACAGGAGAGCAGCAATCCCTGGATAATGCAGGCAAATATCCAACAGCCCATACGCAGCCTTAAGCAAGCTGGTCTGAGCTCATAGTTGACCCTGTGCAGAGCAAGAGGTTGGATAGAGATGTCCTGAGGTCCCTTCCAACCCGAATCATCCTATAGTCCCATGATCCAGGGAGGACCAAGGGCACTTGGCTGCCAGGCAACCTGCCAGGCCAACATCCTTGGAGGCAAGGAGCTCTGGCAGGAAGCTACTGGGGGAAAATGGGCATTGGCTCTGGGAAAGCCGTCACTGCAGAGGCACAAGGTCTCTGCAGAGAGGCCAGCCTTTCACTGAGATGTCCTGCAGCCTTACCACCAGGGAACAATAAACCTCTCAGGAACTCTTACAGAGAATTCCTTCTTTCTTCAGCGCTTCTATGGGACCAGCAGTTGGATCCATCACTTCTATTCAGCCTTAACACTGTGCTTAATCATATGCCTTCCTCCAGCCAACCCCCTGCCCCGAGCAGCTTCACACAGCTCTGGGGCAAGACGTTATTCACCCATCTCTCACCAGTTTGCCAGCTCAGATGCCAGTGTGAACAGCCCCCCAGCCCACTTCAGCTGGAACAAGCCCAGTCGCTTTTCACTTTTTCCACAAGAGGCTTTTGAGCTCAGCTTGTCTTGAGATCTTCAAGCTAGGGAATGCTTACAGGAGCTCATCCCACTGACCCCACCAAGGCCATAGCATCCAGTGGGGGCAGTGACAGTAAGTAAAGATCCTCTTTCATAGCAAGGCAGTAACTAGATGAACATATGTATGCAAGCCATGGACTAAGAGTCCATGGGTGAGTTTTTCTGAGCTGGAAATTGGGTAAGAATTGTCTCTGGAACGGGTCCAACAAGTAGTAAAGGACTTGAGGAAAAGGCAACCTGCCACATCCCTATCAGCATCACCACCCAGTTGTTCCTGTAACCCCCAAGTCTCCACTCACACACTGTGCACTGAGCTGAACCCATCCGTGCGACAACCTCCTGTGAACATTTGCATCAGAGACAAACACTGCAAGTTCATCCCTGCCTGACAACATTTTCTTGAGCTGTGCTCTGCCAGGGGTGAGCCTGGGCCCCAGGAGCTGTAATCCTCCCTTCTCAGATGCGAGGGGTGAGAAAAAAAAAACAGGCTCTGTGAGATGCATGGGGAAGGGAGGCATGTTTACAGCTAATGGCAAGACACTGCTTTTGGGTAGCAGAGACTGAGGCTACAAATAGTAGCAAAAGCTTTCTGCTTCTGGGACATCCTGGAGGACGCTTGTTCACTAGCTCTGCCAGTGGCTTGGAAAGGAACATATGAAGGAGCAAGGTCTGTTCTCCAGGCAGCCACCCTGGTTCCCTGTGAGAAAAAGGGGTACAGGACATTGGGGAAACCAAAATAACTGAATAGTTGGGTATGAATAAAACTTTTTTAAGAACTCCTTGCTTATAGAGCCCAAGGAGTGGAATTAAACCTATAGCGAGTTGTTTACTGATAAGATCTGGCTTTGACCAGATCTGTGAAAAGGAGCCAAATTATTTGCTGTTGTAACTTCATTGACTTTACATCAGTGCTTAAATTTAGCAAGTTGCCTTGATAACTAAGTCATCTAGGAGAAAGCTGAGAATGCAGTAAGGAGTTTTGATTATTATTAAATCATGACAATAGCAAACTCTGTGGATGTTCAGCACCCGTCATACAGGGTGCTGCACCTAGACAAGCTATGCTGTAGGCTGATGATGCCTCCTGCCAGCAACCTTCCTGTTGGCCAGAACAGTTTAGGCTTAAGCTCCAAAATTAGCTTTATTTTCCAATAAGAATAAGGGACTTGGGCAACTCCACCCAAAAGAAAACAATTCTGCCTTCCTGCAAATTAGGCAGCTGGACCCCTCAGGGAAACAGTTCCTTCACATGCCAAGTAGCTCCTGTCTGAGCCCTCCTTCACCTTCCTGAGCTGGAAACCTTTTAAATCTGTGATCTGGGAACCAGCCCATGTCCCCCCTCCTCCCTCAACCCCTACCTTCCTCCAGGGCTCATTCCCATTACTTTTACCTACTTATCCTAGCAAATAGGGTCAACTGTCTTCATGGGTCCTGAAAGAGCCCCTACCCTCTGCTGCAGTGAGATTATAATTAACTTCACAAAAGATAGACGGGAAACAGACACAAGAAGGGAATTACCCCAGATCCCCAGCACGGCCAGGAATGCAGCCCCTGGGTCCCAGCTCCGTGTACCCTCCACCTCGCTGACGGTTTTTTCTCTCCCACCTGCTTTACCCTCATCTTGGGCTGCACTCCTGGACATGCCATGTTTCACATCTCTATATTTTTAAGTTTATAATAAAGAGACTGCAGAATAACCCAAAAAGCCTATAGTCAAGTCATTCTGGCTCTTCGGTTCGGCTCTCCAGCACTCTGCCATGTAACAGCACTGAAGCATGCAGGAAGATGTTGCTCCACACAGCTCTCAAAGCCGTCAATACATCTCTATACCCTGACTATAAGAATAAGAGACTGTAACTAACAACCTTGCCTGTTGTCTCCTTACTGGATTCAGTTCAACCCAACCAGTGTTTAAGGACGTTTTGGTTTTTCTGGAATGACACCATGGTTGTTATTCAAGGCTGTAGCCCATGACTCTGAACAGCTGAATGGTTAAAACTGAACCAGACCTCAATAAGCATGATAGGAATCCCTAAACACAAAACACAGTGGAGCATGTGCTCGCCTTCTTAATGGATTTGCCTTTCCCTCAGATTTTGATTTGGAAAACTCCATCCAAAAAGATTCATAAAGTGCTGGAGGTGCTTGACATACACTTGAAAGCTCCAGGCCAGATCTTGCAGCTGATATAAATCACTGTCAGCTCCAGCAGCTTCAGCGGCTCAGGCCTTGCCTCAGAATATAGCGAGAGTTAGTGAGAATAAATCAGTGAATTTATCAGTACGTCCCCTTCTCCTTAAACCCAAACACACTTGAACTGATGGATTGGTCCTTTCATATGCCTGCATTATTGTGTCTCAATTGCATACATTTGTGCTCTCTCCACTGTATAATAGACACAAATAATGAACAGCTGTAGGAATGCAAATATAGGTGGCAAACTTGTGTGTAGTCATCTATGCACACGTACATATGCTATCTGCAGCCAGCAGCTCAGCCCTGTGGGTCTGTTGACCCTGCACGCCAGTTGAGGATTTGATTTATTCCTGGAAAAAAAAAATCCTCCTTTTATTTAGTTTCATATTAATAATGATGAAAAAGGTTCCAGTGCACCATTTCTAATACAATTAAGTACATTCAAGACCACAAAATAATATTACAATAACCAGACAATATATACATAAAGAACTCCCTTTAATCCAACAAGTACAGAGCTAAGGCTGGAATTAATGCATTATCTGTGCCCATTGTGGCTAAGTATTAAAAGTTATATCCTGCCAGAGGAGGAGAGAGCAACAACTGTCTTACATTGCACCTCCCCAGGTCCTCCAGGATGTGATGTCCACAGCACGATGTTCAGCCTTTTTGTGGTGACGCTTCATTCAAGGAAGGCAGCTGCTGTCTTTGCCTCACTGGGTCCAAGCTGTTTATCTCCAGGAGTTTATAAGCCTGATTCATGGCTGTCAGGAACCTCACTCCTTCGTACTTCTCATTTCTCACCTGGGCTCTGGTTCTCACCTGTGTGTGCTTGTACCTCTACTTCCATTGCCGTGTGACATCTGGTGATGGTGCCCTGGCCTGTGGGGTCGATGAGGGTAGAAAGAGCTGAGCCTTGCTTAGCTGTGTCATTCACAAGGCAAATTTTCTTTCCACTAGTGAATGGGGAGACAACTGAAAATCCCCAAAAAGGGAAATAACTGAGATCAGTGCTAATGCTGGGTCATAAAAACACCCACCTTATGAGCATGCTAATGTGACCTCACCTAGAGGTCTGTGCACCTCATGCTATAGGGCAGAGTGGACCTTCCCCAAGGAAGCAAGGTGGTGGCAGAGTCACAGGGCACATCTGAGGTGCAGGTCACTAGGTATGGTCTAGTGACCCAGCTTGGAGAGGTGAGAGAGGTGAAAGAGCCAGGCCAAAACTCAGCTGGGACACATTCATGCACCTCTGCTTCACCGGACTCCAGAGCCAGGAGAGGCATTTCAACAAGACATATAGTGCGTGGATAGACACTTGCCCACCAGAAATATGAGCAGAAAAGAGGGAATGGCTGTCATAGGAAAAGGATCTAGTTTAATTGCAGGACCAAATGAGAAAGAAGGAATCCAGCTGCAAAAGAGAGGCAGAGTCCATGGTCTGGAGGAAAGGAACCCTGAATGCCTGGGAGAAGTCTGACTGGCTATATATAAGAATATATGTTTTCTTTGTGCTGCCTAAAGTAACAAGTGTTTTGTTCCCCAGGGCCCTCTGAAAAGCCTTCTCATCCATTTGCTTCCAGAGCCATGTGTTTCTGGGTTCACTATAGGCCAAGATGTCTCTGATGATAAAACACAGAGGATGGTCCCAGTTTTGCAGAGGGATAAGAGTCAGTGAGCTTGGATGTGTGTCAAGAATTCAGAAAAAGCCACTGTTTTTCCCTCCATGGACGAAAAAAGGCATATCTCAAAGCCTGGTATTGGGAAGATATTTTCCAGAAGTGTAGTAGAGCCTGATTGGGATCATTTACCTCTGATCTGGCTCTGCCCTACTTCAACATCAAGGTTGGACAGTAGCTCATCTTTGGCCTATCTCCCCCACATAGAGCCCCCCAAAAAAGGTGCTCCTCAGTTCTCAAGGATTTATTTTTAAAGTTGCAAAATCACCAAAAAATCTTGGTGCCAGATTGCACTCCTTACAGGAACTCACTTAGCAGATTGGTTCCTCAGTTTGACTTCGTGTTGCTGATTTCAGTGATGACATTCCATATCCATCCACTCATAACTGAGAGCAGAATTGGGTCCCAGACTTAAAATTGGAGCATGCAGCAATCAGCGGGAGGCACAGCAATTGCAAATACATCTGAGCAAATTTTAAAAATGCAAATCAGCATTCCCATAAGCCACCGCCATGGTCTTCAGGGTAGATACGCATTTAGGTGATTTAAAAAATGATCATTATTTACCCAGTAAGCTGTGGCAACTCCTTCAGCAGCCGCCATGCTCGACTGACTTAATACATATTTAGAGTATGCAGAGTAAGAGTGGGCAATGCAAAGCAGAGCTGAAACATCTCAGTATTAGATACCTCGGGGGGGGTGTTTCTCCATATGCCAAATGAGACAATATTGTGGATTAGTCACTTGCCAAATTCCTTTTCTTTTTTTTCCTCCTTCTTCTCCTTTTTTTTCCTAATTTTTTAATCCAAGCTGTTTGAATTGAATAAGAGCCAAAAAATATAAGCATCTTCATCCAGGAGACGTCTTTGCATCAACAATTACATATATTTCTTTCTAAACTAATGCGTTGCTTCATCGTCGTGTGAGAGGGGGCAGGAGGAAATGCAGCCCCACACCTGACACTTCGGTGTGTCAAATTTTAGGCCAAAACAAATCTTTGCTCTCAAACTCTAGCCCTTCCAGGGTCAAAAGCCCCTTCCAGTCCCAACATTAAGCTTCAACAGAAGTGCTGGCAGTGACAGCCACTGCAATATCATGCCTGGTGCTTAGCAAGAAGGCTCCAAACCTTGCTTCCTTTTGATTGCTCCTTATGTAGGATGAATCCAGATTAAAGGCTAATTTCTTTCTGACTTTGCTGGGTTTGGAGCCTGTCTCTTACTCTGGCTTTGTTGTGCAGTGAGGTAGAGTGTAATTTTCTGACTCTTCCCAACTCCTTAGTTTGAGACAATAATCCACTCTGTCTCCTCTTAATTAAAGTAAATAACCCAGGCTCACAATAGCAGTTCAGAAAAGGGCCTTAAGTCTAGTCATTCCCTCAGTGCAAGGAGCTAATTGATTTTCAAATGATAATGGTGTTTACATTAGAAAGCCCACATCCCTCCCTCCCCCTTCCTTTTCTCTTCTTAAACCTTCTTCATCTCATGAATATCAAATGGCCGGGATCCCTCCATTGTGGCTGCCAGCTCCTAATGTACATGGGGTCACTCCAAAACGCTTAACAAGCTAATGGAGTGATTTCTGATTTACATGCCTGCCTCTTGTGCCCTGTTTGTTATCCACACACGGAGGACCTGCAGGTATGTCCCTTTTTTTGCCTCCCTCACCCCATTGTCCGAGGATACAGAGGCCGCAGTTACAGGCCTGGAGGCAGGACTAGTTTTCGGTTGGGTGGAATTTTAAGGGTGAATGGGAAAGGTCACTGAAACCAGAAGATGGAAATATATGAAAACGGGAAAGAGCCGCCAATGTAGCAGAAAGAGAGAAACGAACTCAAACCTGCAACTGTGCCAGCTGGAGCGCAAATGAGGATGCCCAAAAAGACTGAACGGGTTGTGAAAAGTGCTGGTTTCACAGTAATTTAGAAAAACGTCCAGCTACAACTTCATAAATCCGGAATGTAAATATATGCTGCCTATCTAATGTGTTTGTGTAAAGAGATGCAAAAAAAAGTACATCAAACAACTCTAACTCAGATCTCCAAGTCAAGCATCCAACATTTTGGAAGTTCCAGGATTAAAGCTGCTATTCTGCACACATCCACTCTGCAAAAGAAATGCAAATACATGCTCACTTATTTCTCTTCCCATAAAGCCTTAATCTGTGCAGAGGCTGGACAGAGCTCCCATAGTCAAAAGCTCTTCTAGATTTTTTCTTCCCCGTGTGATGCATGACCCTCAAGACAAATTTTTTTGCATGTTAGCACAGTTTTGCCCTGAGACAGAATGATTCATTTCCACATGGGCTTTTCCTCGATGCCCATGACTTTAATACCTGAAGGTGCTGTAGATATTTATGCCTTCCTCTCTGTAACACCTCTGTGTGTTGAGAGGGTTTTCTTAGCCTCATTTCTTCCGAGATTGAAGTACAGAAGGGTTAAGGTGAAACGTGGTTGCTAATTTGGGGTGCCTACTCTGTGGTGAGGAGAAAGCTGCTTTCCAATGTCATTTCTAAGGACAAAGCTGAGCTGTTCGGTGGAAGAGCCTCAGCATCTCTAGGTTCCCTCCAAGATGGGAAACTCGCAATAACTGGCCACTTGTACACAAAATGGTTTGGCTGGAAACCTTTGGCAGAAGCAAAGCCAGAATCCACTTCTGCAGTGCAAGAGCCCCCGATACCCACAAGGGCTGCAAATGAAACCCTCCTCCCGGAGGCTGTAACAGGGTCTCCATTGCTTGACCCTGCTCATCACTGCAGCAGGTCCCTTCCATGCAATAAACAACACAGTTTGTGAGGAGGAAAGTGTGCTATATCTTTTGGGACTCTACCAGAATGCATTGATCGCAGGGAGCTGAACCACAGAGGCAGAGGGAGCTTTATTTCCCAGCTAGGGGAATCAAATTTTCCATTTCATGGGATTTTTTTTTAATCACTCAGACCTTTTTTCCACCTGGAATACAGACTTTTTCAACTTTTTGTCATCCCACAAATTAAATTACAAAATTTGTTAACTTTGAAATATTTTAAATTTTCCAAAAAGTTATGTAAAAAAAGGCATTTCATATAAAAAAATTGTGAAATTAAAAAAAAAAACAGTATTTTATCCTGCGAATGATAAAATGGGACATTCTGCCATCGCTTAAGTGCTTGTCTTTGACGCAGCTTTTCAAAACATGAATTTCAATGAAACATTTTTTTGTTAAAAATATTAATGACAACTTCTAAATCATCTGTATTTCCAGGCTGCGATGGTAGGCCCATTCCTAACTTAGCCATATTATTTTAAGACAGGGCAGGGTGTGTGTGTGCATGTGTTATTGTATATACATATAGATGTAGGTTAAACAAGTAAAACACTTTATATGTATATATTTGTAAATATACACACATATACATACATGTTCTCCTTACAGTGACTTAATGGCAAATGTTGTTATTTGGGCATTAGATTATAGGCTCAGAGTTTTCTAAGACTAACTGGCTCTTTAAGTGGCTTGGGATGAAATAAGACATCCCCTGGAGCATCTCAGTTAAGACCAGTTGTTATTAGTCATTAAACAGCCTGGCTGTGAGAGACACAATCATATACATCCCTCTCCCTCCCTCTTTCCTTCCCAAGCTCTTTCTTCTGTTTATTACTTTCCTGTTATATTAAAGACTCATCATAGTTATAAGCTCCATCTCGTAGTCGTCCTTAATCAGGATGTAGGAACACAGGTTCAGCTCCTGTCTTTGACACAGCCTACGTGACCTTGGGCAACTCACTTAGTACCTCCGGGTCCCAGTGCTCCACCTGCGAAAGAGGGAGAATAAGTTCATTTTTCCTATTCTTAATTCCATCCATTAAAAATGCAAAAACTTCAAAGCCAAAACTGTGCATTAATATATGTTTCCCCAACGTAGCGTGATAAGGTTCGGATCTTAATTGGGCCCTGCAGGTTATGCCACAGTACTAATAATTAATGACACTAATTATTTGGGGTGTGTGATCACTGCTTTTTAATAGGCACTGGTGTTTTCTACAAACTGGGAGCTACGATGACAGAATCAGCCTGGGCCAGTGTTTCTCGCTGTTGCAGAGAAGTTGAGCCCAGGGCATGAACTTCCTGACACTGAGACGTCTGACCTCTAGAAAATAAGAAGAAAAACATTTTCCAGCACATAGGAAGTGTGAAAAAGAGGAAAAGATGAGTCGGGGGGTAGAAAATGAAAAGAGAGTTTTGGCTGGTATTTTATCGGATGAGAAAAGAGAAGAGGGGGCAGAGGAGCTTCCCCCTAGCAACACTTTTAGCAAAGTGATGAACACTGAAGTGACAAGCCACCACTGCCCTTTGCTTGGACCCTGTTTCTTTCTGGTATTGCCTGTTCAATCGAGAATCCCACCTGAACTGGATGGAGCCTCTTCCTTTCTCATCCCATCCGTGACACTGATTTAGTCTCTGGCCTCAGGCAAATCACTTAACCTTCCCCTGCCTTGTAAAATAAAGGTGATCATATGCACTTCATCGGTCCTCTGCTGATTAATGCATTAAAGCATAATATACCTTCTACCACATAACATGGTGTTACCATCTATACACAGACTTCATAAATATTTATATGTACATGTGTATATATATATCATATTTTCTAACTCTAGTTTCCTTCTCTCTCCAAAAACACCAGTAAAATCTAAGGGGATTTATAATCTGACTGTAACACCAAATTTGAAGTTGTCCCTTGCAGGAGCATTGACCCTATCTCTCCCAGCCATCTCTCCCAGCCACTACCTCCGTCACTCCCACCACTGCAGTTCCAGCTGCCAGAGGACAAGATTTCTTCAAAGGGAATCTAAAGGATCTGGGGTTCATTTATATAAAGGTTTTGCTTATAACTGATACACTATGGGATACAGAAGTCATTTGTAGCTTTTCCTTGTGGTTTATTCCTATGCACTTTTAAGCGTTGAGAGAGGAGAGCGTTGCTCAACATTCTCCTGCACCAAAGCTGCTCTTTTTAACGCCATAGAATAAGGTAAAGTAAGGGGTCACTTCCTCAGATAGGGCACATTTAAAGCCAGCTCTTTTGAATTCGCAGCAAATTCATAGAAGATCATCCTGTCTGAAGCCAATATAGCTCCACCAAACAGCCCCAGGTGCCGAGCAGGCACTTTCCAGGACATTGGGACGGGGAAGAATCACCCGCGGCTTCATCAGCTGGGTCTAAGCTAGGAAAGCAGGACGTTGCCGCTGGATATACCCAAGGTATAAACTTTTTATTTAAAAACAAACCCAAAAAATGGGGAAATTTCAACAGATAGGCACACTGGGGGCTATTACGCCTGGTTGTCTAAAAAGTAGTCTTCTGAAAATGTCTACATCACTGATTGCTGGAGGCACAGACTTTTTTTTTCTATGAGTATTTTATTTTTCTCTTTAACCACTTACTTTTGATTGCTGTTGGAAACAGGGTGCTGGACCAGCAAGGCCCTCTGGCTTGACCTAATATGGCCACTGTCATACACTTTGTGTTTAAAACCACATTAGCTAACATGATTTTGTTATGATACAACTAAAACTTTAATATGGAAATATCATAAGTCCTTTTAAAATGTATTAACTGGGCTCTAACATCTTTGAACCTCTCTAAGTCAGTTACACCAGAAAGGATTCATCTTACCTTTATTTAGACCTCTAAGATGTGGGTATCCACATATCTGAGAGCCACCTCCAGCTCCATCAACAGCCCTGAAGAGAAATGAGAATTTTTAAGACGCAATTCCTCTGCAGATGTCTGTGTCAGCGTGATGCTTTAAAAAGACAAACCCTACCCTAAGTGTCACCACTGCCCGTTGGAAGAGCTACACCCAGGAATGGGCTGCCAGGGGCCTGAGTTGGACCACCCTCCTCTCCATTTGTCTTCTTTCCATCCACACCCAGAACAAGGGCATATCTCCGGACCAAGACATTGAACCTGTTCAGACTTTCCTCCTTCAGACAGCCTTGGTGCTCAGGTAGAGCATGCATCTGAGTGCCCACCTGCACACAAATCACATTGGCTGTAGGCAAATCTGGATGCAGTTTGGGGCTTGCACCAGTCCTTCACCAATCAGTGGAAAGCTGGCATGATTTCTCCCCTTGAATCTCATTAAAAGCGGTGTATTTCTGTGCTGAGGACCACCTGAGCTATTTCAACATCTGCTTTAGCATGAGAATGCAACCATGGTTTGTTAGAGGCATCAAACTATGTTCTGCTGACCCAGACCTATCTGGGTAAAGAGAGAAGCAAGGGCAAAAGCGAGTTGAGCCTCTGTCAAGCAGCGAGCCAAGAGAAAGAGCACATGAGAGATGTGTTTATTTACGTACTTACTGATGTAGTGGAAAGCGGCGCTGCTGAAGGCTGGACCTCACCCATTACAAACAGACCCACCAAACAAAAAACCTTCTCCCAGCCACTCCCCGCCCCCCCCAAAAAGGGGGGGGGGGGGGGGGGGGCTGAAAGAAGGGAGCACAGCAAATGGGGATGGAGAAGGAAAAGCAGAGAGCCTGCCAAGGAAGGACGAAGAGGACAGGAAAAGCACAGAAACTTTGGGGGAAGGGGGGCGAGCGGGATAACAGGCAGAAGCAAACATTGGCCTCGGCGATTTTAAGAGACAGAGGAACTCAGAAGTAATTTTCATAAACTTTTAAATATAGCTTTAAATATTAGTAAAGCTTAAGCCAGTGCACACACAAAGGCAAGTTCCCTTTGAAAGAGTTCCAGAAAACCATGAAATGCTGTTGATAAGACTGTGCCAATTTGTAAAGCCTGCCACAATCTCTGGCTCACGTTTTCTCTCTCTCTCTCCAATTCTCTCTCTTTCTCTCCCCCCCTCTATTTTTCTCATTCTTTCTCTCCTTCCAAAAGCTCACTGTGCTTTGTGAGTCAGAGGAGCTGCAATGACAACAACAACGATGACAAAAATCTTTATTTCTGAAACCGGAGCATCTTCTCGGCAAGGAGGAGAATGTGTGTAGTGTCCACGTTTGATTGATTCGGTAAAAATAATGTCAAAGTGGCATTTGCACAGGCAGATAAAAGATTCTGATGGAAAGTGCCCAGTGGGGATAATGTAAGTAAACTCAACCCAGAGTTTCTTAGCTTTTATTAGCAAATTGTGTTCAGCCTTAATTATAGCTTCGCCAGGGCCTGACACTTGTCAGTGTATTTACATGGAAAGATTGAAACGTTGATAAGGGTCTTTCTGAACTGAAGGAAAAATAAGTTCAACATGGAGGGGGATGGGAGAAGTCCCTCAGAAGGGGTTTTTGACAGGTTCACTGTGTCAGTAGTTGAAGTTTTCGAGATTTTTCTTTTTTTTTGTGTGGCATTACTTAGAGGATGTAGCTGGGAGGAAGGTTTCAGTGTGCTTGGTGCTGTACATAGAAAAAAATTATTTACTAAAGGAGAATATAACTGAATAGGCAATCAAAAAGCTGGAGGAACACAGGCTGGAGGGACTCAAGGTCACACAACAGGACCATGTCACATCAGCTGCCACAGTCCCAGTTTAGAGTTTTTCTGCCAGACCAGTCCTCAGCTTACTCCTCCACAACCTCCTGGGAAATTTCGCTTCTGCTTTTACACCTCCCCGGCTGCCTTTTGGTCCCAGCATCAGGTTGGTTCCTGTTCGCTCAGATCACCCAGGTGATAAAGCATGAAGAATGAAAAACAGATTAAAAATGTATTAAAATCCAATATAAGAAAGGAATTAACAAGAGGTGATTAAACTGATGCTTGATCTTTCTGTGATATGAGTTCCCATGATGTCTCTCCCCTGGGTGGGATGGTGGGGTGTGCCGCAGACTGGGAATTCTTTCTTAAAACTTTGATTTTGTCAGCTCCTGGAAGTCGACCCTGCCCATGGCCCAAGGTCCATTTGAGCAGGTTGGTGGGCTTCAAAAATTGCTAGAAAAACCTCTCGAGGTGATGAAAGCATTTCACTTCAGCACATTCAAAGACCAGGCTTGTGCTTTTGCTGTTGGAGTTGATTCTTTGGTGAGAAAACATACTCAGAAAAATAAAAGTATTTGTTCAAACAAGAAAGCTGGACACAAAGGGAACATTTTGAATTATGTGAACCAAAAATCCAGCAAAACCTGAATTTTGCTTTGTGGAAATTTTGTGTGAATTTCATTTCATCCCTTTCCGAGAGGTGACTGTACCATTAGTTCACCAATTGCAGCATTTCTATGAGATGAACAGCCTCTCCGCAGCCAGCTCAAGCATTAATCCTGGAATTAATTTTGGCTGCGTGCAGCTACAGCCTGAACAAGTCATTTCATCTGCAACAGCACCTCAGCACCCAGACCACACATGGTGCGCTGGACCAGGCTAAGGGGGATTACAGTACATCCGTCCCTCCTCGCAAGAGCAAATCCTCTCCCAGTATACCACAGTGACAACAGCTAAGTACAATCTGTTCATACAGGGGTCAAAAATTTCCTGTTTTGTCCCATCTTTGCTTTTCCAAAGAGATCCTGAACCAGCATGGAGAAGGTGGCTCTGCAGGATACACCAGCTCCTGCTGGTCCTTATTATGGAGACAAAGCTGTGAGGTGCAAAAAGGTGCTAAGCTGGCCCATCTCTGGGGGCAAAGGGACAAGATGCAGGTGAGGCCTTGTCAGAGGATGAGTAAGGAAGGGATGGTGGAAACAGCTCTTCTTCTTGGGGCGAGCAGTGACAGGCAGCTGGGTTAGACTTTACCACACACAGTCCATGGGCTTCAGATTCAGAAAAGCCATCAGAATGCTGCATGGCCACCCCAGAGCGTGGCCCACCCTCTGAAGCCCTCTGAGAAAGCCCCAGCTCTCAGCACCCGGTGATGTCGCAGCCCCTTCCCCACCGCAGCACCCAACATGTCCTGCAGCCACACCGTCCAACCTCGACCCATGCCCAGGCAGGCTGGCCCAGCCCCGTTTGTCACGTAATGACTATCATTACACGACAAAGACGTCTAGAGGCAGCCACCTCCCCACCCTGCGTCACATGAAATTTCACACAATGGGTCAGGAGAAAGCACAGGAGCCTACCCTTTGCCTAAGGCTCCCAACTGTAATGTATAAGATAATTATAAGGCTCCCTTCACACAATGTAGAAATCTGGTGTGCATCCGTACCCCTCCTCTCCTCTGGGGCAAATGCAGCAGCCTTTTAACAGCCAGCAGCAACGCTCCCAGAAGATCACAGGCCCTCCAGAGAGGAACGTTTTGTACCCGGCGCAAAGCAATGGCTGGAGCTGCGCGCGACACAGTGCAATAGCACAAGGAACAACCTGTGCTCAGAACGGCAAAAGAAGTCAAGATCCTTTTTAGCCACCAGAAATCATGTGCCAGACGCATTGGGCCTGGGTTTTGCTGTCTCCTGAACAGCTACACGGACTTGTCCCAAAGGCAGGCTCAGCCCCATCTTCGTAATAAGCCACCACTCCCTTCCATAACCTCCTCCTCGTATAAAGACCTTTTATATCTTATGTAACAGCCACCACTGGCAAGGAGCCAGCTCCTCACCTGGTCTAAATGTATGCAGCTCTAACCGTGGGTGGTGTTATGCTGATTTACACCAGCGAAAATGCAACACAGGCTTTGACCACCATAGTGTCCCTGTCACCTCTAGATTCCTGCAACTTGCAGGATATTAAAGGCCGGTACGTCTAGACACATTAGACATGTGAGGACATCTTCAGGGCATATTAGGTGTGATGCCTCCATGAAAGCAGTTGAGCTTGGTGTGAAGTTATGAGTGGCTCAGCCTCCCCACAGCTACCTTCAGGCATTTAAATGACCAAGGCTATCTCCATCCAACTGCTCCTCTGGCCCTATCTGTCTCCTCTGTTGCCTAACCAAGAAGGTGAGGGCCTAAGCCTTGGACTTATCTGTGCTCATAACGTTATGCAACGGGCCTTTGTCTTGCAGATGGGCCAAAGTCACTTGTCTTTTGTGGCTTGGATTTCTCCTCTCTGCTGATACATTGCCTTTCATCCTCACCTCCGCCCCACAACACACACACAGAGCGTCCACAGAAAGTTAGAAAAGAGAAGTTATTACTGCATAGAAAACATGGCCTAGTTACTCCAATATGTGGGGTCAAAACATTTATGAGGAACTTTAGGACAATTTCATGAAAAACATTGTAAAAGGGCACCGAACATTTAGAGCTCCCCTACCATCTCAGCAACGGCCACATTTCTAGAACGGGACATATTCTTATGCTTGCTATAGGAAGTACTGAATTCCCATTGTACAGTCAAAGGGACGATAGTCTTCACCTAAGCAATGGCTGTTCTAGGAAAAGGTCTCTCCCTTCCCCCTTCAAAGTAGCTTTTTCTGTTAGTACTGGAGATTGTATCAGTTACACCCTATGCTATTTTGGTGTGTGTATTTGGTTTGGACTTCACTCAAATGTTTACCTAAGATCAGGGAGGCAAAAGGAAGACAAGGTTCAATGAACTACAACTACTTTTCTGAAGAGAACTGCTCGCTGTTCTGTTTTCTTTCTTTTTCTGCTCCTTTTCTTTATTTATTTATTTCTTCTTCCCTCCCTTCCTTCCTTTCTTCCTTCCTTCCTTCCTTTACAAAGTCTATGGAAAACCTCCTTAATGATGCTGTAAATCTTTGTATAATTGGTCCTCTGATTGACATCTAAGGATGCCCAGATGCCCGTTTCCTATTGTGAGTCTCCATTCCTGTTTTTCTGTAGCCAACAGAGCAAAGATACATAGGAACGCTGGTTGATTCAATATTCTGTGGGCCCACACAAGGACTTCACAGTCACAGGTAACGAAGTAAAGATGCAGGGAGTGCAGTCACTGCAGCCATGAGGGCACCATGCAGCAGGCACAGCTGAGTCACTCTTCGAAGTCCATTTGTGTATAAATATAAATGTCTGAATCTGAAGGCAAGCCCCTTCCACTACAAACACCTCGAGTCTGAGCCTGTGTTAAACCCAGACTTGCTTCATGGCCTAAGTTTAATCAGCAGCACACATCTGTAGCACAGACAGGATGGGCAAAAATTGTTCCGTTTCTCCTGTGGCAAAGTCAGACGACTGAGGGTGTGCAAAGCAAATGATCTGAGGTCTTTTCCAGAAGGGACCCAAGACCACATGCGGATGGGCTCTGTAGGCATCCTGAACAGCTTGGCATGCTGCATTGCATAAAGGCATCTTGAGTCCACAAAGCTAGGTAGTGGAGGGCTGGCAACTTCAGTTTGTTCTCTGACTTATTTCCTGAGATACAAAATAGACGTAGCCAAAAAGAGCAGTAACAAAGGCCCGGCAGCTATCCAAAAATCCGACACTGACCCTTGCTATTTAATCACAATCAATAGGAAAGAAATGGATGATGATTTTCTCCCAACCACTAGCTTTCCCATTTCTCTCTCTTTCTCAAAGCTTCTACAAAGCGGAGAAAAGATTCAAGTTGCCTCATTCCAAGCATTTCTTTTCTGCAGTGTCAAAAAGTAAGATATGCCTGAACCACTGGTGCTTCCAGTAGCAGAACGTGTTTCCATGAAATACAGGTTCTGAGCCCAAAATTCCTTTCTGCAATGCAAAACATGACGGTCTCACGTTAAGGTATGCGGCAAACTGAAATGCAAAGGACTATGCCAGGATTAGCACAGAGTTTAAGGTGCAGAGGTCATCAGTGCTTAACAATAACTTTCTCGCAACAGTCAGCAAGGAAAAGTGGGTTATGAAACAGAAGTAGGAACAAGTCGTAAAAACTCAGAATTATTTGTATTTCTCTAGTCTCTAGCACAAGGAAAATCTCAGATGGGAGTGCTCCTATAAAGAATATTCTATTGTGTTCTTGATCGTGTTTATGGTATTGGTACAGCTTTATAGGTGCTTATTTGCTGAAAAAGAAAATTGTCTGCCTGGAGTCATGTGATGTATGATTAAGTCTCACCCTAGATTTGTAACAAAGGCCACCCACACCCTTCTCAGACCCAGGCAGGTATTCGGTGACCCAGCTCATGCAGTCCAAAATGGCTGGATGTGATTGTATGTTCCTCAGCCCTCTGTGTGGTCACTGGCTACAAAATTTGGACCCCAGAGATCATGTTGTCTGCATATGCCATCTAAAGTCTTAGCGATGATTTGAATTATCTAAATCAATTCAGATAATACACTAATACACAATTATTCAGTCATTAATCTTCATTATTCTATAATCACACTTGACTTCTAAGAATGCATCATCCAAAAGAATTTGGCCCAGTAGTTTATGTTAACAGATTTTAACCTATTGATAATCATTACCTGCTCAACTGGATTATTTGCCAATTACGTTTGATTTGGCATCTGGGTCAAGTGGTATTTTCTGTGTTGTCTAAGTACCTGATGATGTGAAAATTTAAAAAAAAAGTAATGAGGAAGTCATGAATGGCAAACGCTCTCACTTGTTTCAGGTGCTTTTGCCTGGCTCGATGGGTGAGCAGTCAGAGGTATAACACCCACTCTTTCTTCTTTTTTTAATTTCTTCTGTGCTAACAAAACCCATTGAGATATCCCATATAATCAAGCCCAGGGCCAGTTTCTCCCACCTAAGGCACTAACAGGATCACCTAATTTAGGCAGGTAGTTGCTCTTGAGGTAAGATAGTGATAACCACAGAACAATTCAGATATGAGATAATGTGAATCACCCTCAGCAGGTGACTGTTGAGCTCTGTTGACTATAGAGGAAACACAAAGTGCCCATGCACCACGCTGCCAATTTAAGCACCTCTAGTAAGAATTTGAAGTTTGAAGAAGGTAATATGGGTCTAGAAGGATAATTCAAACAGGCAATTTTTGCAAGGGCTGTTCTGCTGCGTGCAGCCAGCTCCAGCAAAGGACTCTGCAGCCTGATATTGTTTTTATGTAATATATACACAGTAGCTGTCCTTTGGAGACAGTCAGACTAGAGTCCCACCAGATGAACATTCACCCTACATGTGATGCACAAGTGGGCTGAAGTAGAGAAGATGGGGTAATAAATATATAAAGGCACGATCAGTTCTTAGGTAATTGGGAATAGTAACTATCTAGCAGTTCACCAGCAACTGCACAACCAGTTTTGCTCACCTGAAAGATTTATTGATGGCTTGCTAGTAACCTGGGAAATAAGCTTGGGCCAGAGGGAAATAAAACACATGCAAGTTCCCATCCTAAATTGCAAAGATTATAAGTTCCATCATGAAGGACAGATTTCAACACGCGCTCGAGCACTCCTGTGAGCTGCCTTTCTAATTCTGAAATCTTTGCTCTAACCCCTCTGTTCAAATCAGCAAACGTTTTGCCTGGATACTGACTTCAACCTTCGACCGTCTATTCTACGGGTTCAAAACACCAAAGAAAGGGAATTCCCTTGTCCCTTCAATGGACAACAGAAATTAATGTCAAACTTTAATCTTTCTGCCATCCTTAGTCTGCAGACTGAAGCCGTGGTAAAATTTGGAGACAGAAATATGTCTGTATTCCAGTGGCTAACTGCTTCTGCCAGATGACTATTCTGCATTTGGCTACAGAGCTTACACACACACACACACACACACATTGGGAAGCAGAAGATGTGAAGAGAACCAAGAAAGCTGAGAAATGGAAAGATCAATTGTTAATCCCCAGAAAGTACCGTTTGTGGGCAGCATGGCTAAGTTTAGAAATCAAAACCTATTTCTCATAAAATAATCGTCACTAGAACAAAAAAGCCTGCAGCATAAATTATTTCCTTTGGACCCTATAATGCAGAAATGCTATTTTTTAACTCTAATGTGTCACTCGTGTTTTCAAACTGTGTCAAAGTCCTTCATAGCAACACAGTATTAGATAGAGGTTATTCCTCTCACTGTGGAGCTAGCTGCAGATATTGTATCTACATCGACATCATGGTTTCTACCTAGCAAATTAATTCAGAGCATGTCGGCAGTGCGCAATTTTTTCCTCCTTTCTTCTCTCATATTTTCTTTGTGTTTATTTCTGATTCAGTTATCACTAAAATACACATTTTAATTGTATTGTACAAGATTCAAACTTCCCCAGCTTTGAACATTCACATAAACATTTTCACTCAACTTACCTTCACACCCCCTGGAATCCTTGCCGAATGTTTGACTGCCTGGCTGCATTATACAACAGAGAGGATTTTTGCAAATATACACACAGCTTTCTAATGCACATACACTGCACAGACATGCTACACGCACACACACATTTATAATATATAGATATATAGATCTCTATAGATGTAATATATATATTATATATAATGTACAGATATATAGATAGATTGTATAGTCATACATACATATTGAATAACCACATGGATCTAAAGAGTAATAAAGAAGTCCAGCTGCAATAGCAGGGGCTCTTTGCCTGTGAGACCTCTAACTGGTATCTGTGCATACTGGGAATGCAAGCCATCACACAGAGTAATAAAAATCTGCTACAGATATACCTATTCTTTTATTGTTATTCTTCAAATGTGCCTTAGACAGAAACTTTACAAAGAGCCAGGATCAAAGCCTGTCCAAATCCCATTTATTTCATTGGGCATTGAGTTAAACACAGAGGTTCTGATATTGGGGGGGGGAAAAGACTTTTGTATGTATTTAATATTAAAGTAATTGCTCCTAAATCAGCAAGATGGCTTATGGGCTTAAGAGACCTTTTATGACAAGGTGGAAGTCAGGTATGTTGGTAGGTAGATAGATAGACAGACACACAGTGCTTCCTCCAGCTACTCTATCATCTGGTTTGTTATTTATTGATTTTCCCTCAAGTAGTCTTACACCAGTGTTCAGTACAGTATGGAAGCGCAAAGTATCAATTCATCTATCTATCTACCTATTCTTTAATCTACTTATTATTTTATGTGTGTGCATATAAATACGTTGCACTGAGACATGATATTACCTGCATGTAAAATCAATAGCTATATGACAAGCAGATGATAGATTAGCTGAGGGCAGGAGGATTTAAACTTTAAAAGCTAAGAACAGAAGAGCTGGCTTAACCTGGCTTTAGCTGGCCCTGCTCCACCTTCCTCTTCTGACTCCTGAGCCAGGCCTCCTGGGGCCAGACTTCCCACAGCGTCCCTAGGCTGATGCCTTAAAAGCACTTTTCAAATAAATCTGGTGTCAGTCATCCCTGTTTTCTTCCCTGCAGCGTTATGCGGCAGCACTTCCCTCGGAGGGAAGGAGAGGATGTGTGTGTGGGACAGGGAGAGGAGGAGGAAAGGGATGTATAACTTCAAAATTAACCCAATTCAGAGCACTCAGCCTAAAGCAAAGAAATTAAGAGCTGCGCTTCTCCCAGCTGATTGGTAGAGGAGATGAAATCCATATGGTGGTCTCAGCACACTTCCTAGCGGTCAGGTGCCTGTATGGTAAATAATGCAGTATTTATATCCTGCGTAGTCCATCCCAAACCCATTGAGACCTGAATGAGGCACCCCTGCATGGAGTAGCCCCGAAGGAGACACCTACTATGCAGACATCATCCGGACTGGGAAAGCAGAATGACTGCCTTTCCCCGCTGCTCTTGGTTGAACAGCATGGGCCAAAGCCTAGCCTTGGAGAAATCATTTGGTTTTGACAAAACCATCTGTCCTTTAAGAGGAGATGGGTTTGCATCTGAAGGACATGGATATGACACTTCCTACCACACCACAAATTTGTGAATTTAACCCTTGCGTGGTGCTCCTTGGTAATCATCCCCGACTTGTATGTGAGGCGTTAGAGTTTTTCTAAAAATTCCCAGAAAAAATAAATTGTATTCAAAACCACCATTGTATTCAAGTCACCAAGGCAAAGGAAAAGAAACCAGACAAATACACTTCGTATCAGTGCAGCTTGAATCTCCTCCTACATTTCCAGTCAGCAGCCTGGTACCCTCTGATGTCTGGAAGGGTTTAGGGGCAGGGATGGACTGCAACCATGCTGCATGGACACAGGCAGGAGCTGCAGAGCTTACACCTTACACCCTATTACTTGGGAACAGCTGAGGAGTGACGACTGCTCACTGCAGAGGAGAAGAGGGACCTCCCCTGTTCAAAGCATGGCTTGCTCGAGGCTGACCCAGGACTCTTACCGAGTACGATTGCACCCCATGGTAGAGCGTCTGCAGCATGCTCTCACCACCAGGTCACATCCACATCTCGCCTTTTGGTTCCACCCTAAACCTCCATGGAAAAATCTACCTAACCTGAGGAACACATGCTCAGCTGCCACCACTCCTTCGGCTTTGAGAGAGTTGTCATGTTCATTGCGACCTAATGACCTACCTCAAAGGTAGCCTCACCATCTTCAAGAGCCAGCAAACATGTTATTATTCCACATTATTAAAGATGGTCCTTAAAATCCACTCCTACGAAGGTGTCCCGAGAGAGCCTTCCCTGAAGGAGGCAAGGATTCCCATTGACTGAAGCAGCCTTGGAAGCAGGCCTACAGTCAATCTCACTGAGCTAGAAATGAGGCCCTCTGTTACTCCTTTTCTTGGTTTCTATCTGCAGAGGCAACACACAGCTTCTCCCCAGGGACCCCAAGGAGAAAGAGTTCCGCATGGTAGGAGAGGGGCTGGAAGGAAAGCCCGGGGATTAGCCTTGCAGTTCCCATAGCTGCAGGGGCTAGCTGTCTTTCTCAAGGGTTGTAACATTCATACATTCTTGCCCTTCCTCTGCCAGCCTGCTTTTGCACAGGCGAAGTAGTTTGCAAGCCCATGGCCATTTTGCCAGTCATGGCAACTTGCTATCCTAAGCAACCCCTGACATTTTTGTGTTAGAGCTGGCCTTAGCTTCCTATTGCATACAGGTAGGAGACATGGCACTGTGACTGGCTGATGCTTTCACTGCCGCACGCTTAGCGCATCGTTTCTGCAACCACAGATAAATAAGATATCCTAATAGTAAGAATAACATTTGTGATACAGCTCCCTCGCTGCCCTTTCTGGCGATGCATTGCCAGCTGACTACATATTGCTGCTCCAGTCACTGAAAGGTAATGTTAGCTCAAACAATGAGTCAGATTCACAGGAAGTTTCACAGCCTGTCATATACATTTTTTTCATTGCTTTGGAGCTGAACGGTGTTTAATAGCACTACCTTTCTCCCACCCACACAAGTGAAAAAGGCTAACTCATTCTTCCTCTCTCCTACCCGTTCTACCAGCTTTACACATCCTCTCTGCTTTGGCTCGGGTCCACAGCGTCTGACATCCTCTACTCCTGCCACAACCCTTCCTGCTTGAAAAGTGGGGACAAGGAGAAAAGGTGGTTTGTTGGACTGAATTCTATCAGTTCTGTTTCTAACTCATGAAGAAAATTTTAGTGGAAGTTAAACTCCTCTGGCATGTGCTCTCTTTTAATTTCAGTGTTGAGAAGCTCTGAAATGATATTTGTAGCAATTCAAAGTCACCTGCAACAGCTGCCAGATTAATGCTGGCATCATTCATGGACTAGCTTTGCCAGTCCTGATGACACCATATGGAAACACGCTGCCAAAATGTAGCATAGGACCATACCATAGTTCCTCTCCCACCTAGCAAATTCAGATGATTAAACACTAATCTACTACCTGTATCGATCCACTGCAATGCGCAGGGTGGGGAGGAAGCTGTGCTGTCTGGAGAGAAATGCTTGGGTCACGAGAGATCCCAGCCTCCAAAGTGCCTCTTAGACCTTCTTCTTGGCGTGTGCTCTTGCCCTGCGGCAGTGGGGGCTAGTGACCAGCTGGTCTTTGCCAAGATGTCAGACTCATCCAAACTGCCCTGGTACCACTGCCCCTAGAGACAAATGCATCAACTGCACCTTTACATTTTCCCTAGTCATGGGCCAAACTACCTCCAGGTACAGAACAAAAGAGCAAGGAGGCTGCTCCGCCTTGCACCAGCTAAAAAGAAATCCCCAGCCACTATTCAGCCAGCTGAGAAGGGGGAATACATCATTTTCTTTCTCCAGGAGAGCTCCTCCTGCCCCTACAGATCTCCTTACTATTTACCACTGGGCCAAAGCTGTTCCCAGCAGCAGAGACACGTTATCCAACAGCCCCCACAGCCAGCTGTGCATTTCCCTCATAATAAGCTAGGTAATAACTGAAGGTCTGGCCTTGCGCAGCGAAGGATGCTGACCTCAGAAAATTCTTCGCAAACCAACCTGTACAATGGCAGTGATGTATTGCTGGAAGTGCAGTTTTGTGTTCAAGAGGAAGTCACGTCTAGTAAAAGCTCTGACACCTGATTTGCCTACAAACAATGCACCTCCTTCTGCAAGAAATGTTCCCTGGAGAGGAGAAAGACAGCGAGAATGCTGTGACATGGTGAGCGAGCTGAGGAAACCAGCAAGGAAACCGAGAGCCAGAGCATGAAAGAGTTTGAACAAAGAACAAGGTCTGGGCAAAATGCCTTCAGATTTGTCAAAACCAGGCAGCCCCACAGGACTTCTCACAGGCTCAGATTCAATTTGGGAAATCATCATTTCAATGTATTTTAATTTTAATTTTGTTGTTGTTGTTGTTGTTCTTTTTCATTTTCAGGTGGGGTTTTCCTTTCAAACTGGACTCAGATACTTTTTGTGTGACTGTTATTAAATTTAGCATTCAGTTATTTAGTGTAAATACACTAAAAAGTTTCCTCCTGCTCAAACTGCATGGTTGTGGGTTGAACAGCCATGCACTTTTTCTTTTCACTTCCTTTCATCTCATTGACAAAAAGCACTGAAAGTTTTTGTTTCAGATCAACTGAAGGAGATTCTTAAAATAATTTGGCTTATCCACCCCCTCCTACCCAAAATCCTTTCTTCATACATTTTCGGTAAGAATTTCTGGAGGCCTCAGAAGCCATAACCTGAGTATCTGTACCTGCTCTGGGTATCTGTACCATCTACTTCTAGGAAAGCTGCCTGTAAACTACTACTAGACAAGATCACAATCAGATGTTTCCTTCTCTGGTGTCTGTTCTTTACATTTCTTACAGTACCAGTAATGCTGTTTCCTTTTGGGTCTGCGTATTGAAGAAGTAGCACAGCTATGAGAAACTGTGATTTCAGAAAAGGAAGCAAAAACTGTTTCCAGTCTGTAAACCTGGAGCTGAGCAGGGTAATAAAAAGAAGACACAACAGACTATAAAGAAATAGTCAGTGCTACTCTGATTAGACCACTCATGCAATTATTTCTGTATCCTGTTTGGGATGTTAATAGAAATAGTTTGTGATGTTAATAAGAATAAAGGTTTTGACAAGGGATGCAAATAATTGTGAATTGTCCAGAAATCTTTCTTCCTTGTTCATTAAGTAGAAATTTGCTTATGCCATCAATTTTTATAATCTTTCTAAATTTATTCCTTGTCGACCTAACTATATGTCCACCTTGTTTCAGAAAATAATGTGAAGTGCTGTATAAGAAGTTACTGTCCCTTATCTAATAGTTACCATTTTTCCACTGGGGAAACATTAACTGAGATCCCATTTCTTTCCCCTTTAAATCATCTAAGAGTGTTCACTGACCAGTTACTGTTCGCACCTCAACTGAGGCCTCTTAACTTCTGGCATTAGCTGGTAAGGTTTGCAGTATTTAAACACAACCTGATTAAAGTCTGGTTTATTAAATAATTATTTCTTGATGGCATTTAGTTTTCTTTTTAATCCTTCTAGGATCTTGGTCTTTGTGAGGAATACGGCTTTTGGTCTCCAGGAGGAATATGGTTGGGATAAGAAGTCCAACATCCATCTCATCACATTGATATCATGTGACAACACACTGTAGAGAATACATTTTCTTTGATATATTTTAAACTTTCTGCCTTTCATTTTTTTGCTGAAAGTCCCTTTGCTTTACTGTTGTGATAGAGGATAGGTAGTCCAGCTCATTTTGGTACTCCAAATCACAGGGAAGTGATTGTGCCCCTGTACTTTCTTGTAGTGAGGGGCCCAAAACTGAACACAGTATTCGAGGTGCGGCCTCAAATAGTTTTGTTCTATCAGGTTTTCATGTTCCCTCCATCCATTATACCTACTATCCTGGCATTAAGGGGAATTAGATTGATTTGACATTTGTTCTTCACAAACTCATGTTTCATCTTATCATTCTTTGGCTTGCTTACAAATGGTTTGGTAAATAATGTGTTCCAGTATGTTTCTAGGCTTTAAAGTGAAACTGGGACTGGCTCATAATCGCCTGGCTTGTCTTTTTATTAGAATAAGTCCTATGCTTGCCCTTCTGCAGTGCCCTTCTCTTTCATTCTCAGATGCAATTTCACAAAGGAAGTCCTGTGAGGCTCATAACCACATAACTGTCCAGCTTCATATCTTCCCCCAGCCAAAGCCAGACTTCACAGTGTTCTGGTACACAGCTGTGATCTCCCTTCACCCTTGACCCAAAGGCTTGTTCCACCAACCATCTGCATCTGGCTGTCTTTGGCCACGGGTTGGGATGGTCACCTCCTCTCCAGGGGTGCTCTGACATGGGAATCTACTTTCTCCTCCTTCATGCCATGAGCTCTCTGGTTGCACAGTCCTGAACACTATCCACTCATGCATCCTCATCCATCTGTCAAGGACCATATGCAAGCATGCCAAATGGGCACTGGAATCATAGAATCATAGAATCATTAAGGTTGGAATCATTTTCCAACTGTGGCTTTTTCTTATGCCTTTCTTTGCTGGATTACAGATGCCTTTAGAACTAGAAGACCTTTTTTCATTGCAATCAAGTTCACCTGAGGATCTGCTAAGAAGAATAAGTCCTCCAGACTCTGACGGTCTGGGATAAGGGCTAATGCAACTGCAGAAGTATAGTTACATTATTTTTTCATTCTTGGCCAAGGTTCGATCTAAGTTATAGTGGCTAGAGGCAAGGTTAATTATCTCCGTGTGTTCAATGAAAAGAAATCATTGGAAGACCGTCACTCCCTTGGCATATGACTTCTTTTTCACTCTGTAGTACCATGAGGTCTTTTGTTCCATTTCACTTTACAGTCTCCCCATTGAGGAGCTGTGATTTACTGGCACAGGCAAACACAATATGAATAAAGCCTTTATGCTTTCTCATCTGAGATGTAACTGAAATGTTTGATATGGAGCGAAAGTCTACATTTTCGCTCTAGATCACCCAACAGAATGTTCCCATAAAGTGCTAGAATGTTATTTAAGGTGAGTCAGTACGAAAAGAAAGCCAAGTATCCCGGAGGTGTGGGGGGGGAAATGCAAAAGGGGAAAGGGGAAGGGGGA
>NW_008824544.1:273976-278849 GCF_000699105.1 Pygoscelis adeliae | reverse complement strand
GAGGAGAGGAGAGGAGAGGAGAGGAGGTCTGGAGATCCAGGAAAAAGGATGCCTCTGTCCATTTCAGATTGGAAATGTACTGGAAAAACACTGATCAGAGAAATGAAAGAGTTACATACAAATCTGCCATGCAAACTTTGGGAAGAGTATCTGAAGAGCAAGAATACGGGTTAATTTTGAGAGAAGAGAAGGAAGACAAATGGCAGCACCAGCAAAGAAGGATTTTTAGAACATCCAATGAAGATTTAGAAAACAAGTTCATATCCTTGCTTTAGGCTGCTGTTTCTTATCAGAAACTAGGGAACTAGAAATTATACCAGCTATCTAAAAGTGAGTTGGAAACTCACAGTAGAGCAAAGTGACCTTCCAAAAGATGTAGATTTGCTGTTCAAGCTGTATCCATTAGCAGAACCAAAGGGGGCTTCCATTCAGAGCCAGATCCTGACCTGTGACAGGTCCACTTGCAAAGGTTACTCCTGGACCTGTGTTTTAGATCTGCTCTGCACAGAGCTTTTGTAATTCACAGGCCACACACATCTCTGGGAACACAACTTGTGTCGAGCCAGAGTGAACCTAAGAAGGCTTGCTTCCATCAGGCACTGGCCTCAGTAAGCAGAAGGCCCTAAACTCTGTGATTCCATGTGTCTTTGGAAGAAACAGTGAGACAACAACCTGCTGAAATCAAATATTTGACTTGGAATCACACAACCAACCTATCGCAGCCACACCCAACATGCCCACATGAAGACAAATTTGCTTGAAAGGAATAATGGAGGATTGTTCCCACCCTCTCCATCAGAAAGTCAGGAAGGTCTGTTTTGGTTTATACCATTTTGTTTCTTCCCAAATGAACTGAGTTACAATAACTCAGTCAGGTAGCCTAGAAGGAGTTCAGCAAAACACAGAAGGACTTCTGATATTAGCCAGTCCTCAGACCAGATATTACCTTACAGCATTTTCCTGAGAATATGATAGCTTAGCTTAAAAGCATAAAGAGATATTGAGGTTTATTCTGAATATATCTTAAATATAATCTATCCTGTAGCACAGAAAAAAAGTCTTTCAGGGTTATAAAGACATAGTCCTTGGGGTCTTTTGGCATAAATACCTGCTACACAGATTTCACCACCCTCCTCAGAAGCACCTGATACTGGACACAGAAATTATAGGATACCAAATATTTAATATTGTCTATATTCTGGCATATTGACCCAAGCTGATTTATGTCTGTGCAAACACATTAGGACTACAGGAGATGCTGGGCTTTGCAGTCAATGCACTGATCTCTTTTCTATCCTCATTTGTGGCTTGACCTTTAGCGAGTCACTACCTTGTTCTGTGCTGTTGTCTCCCCATCTCTACAACAGGGACCTGACTTTCTATGGAGATCATTTTGGACTCACTGCTAATCAAAATGAGCATTACTAATATTGTTCCCTGGCGTCTCTTTTTTTCTCCCTACAAAGAACATACCCAACCTGTGAGGACTTTCCAAACTATATTCTCAACCTTTGAAGACTTTCCTTGGCAAAATTGTTATCAAGAATGAAGAAAGTTTTTCCACATAGAAAAATAAAACTTAGCTTTCCAGTTTGAATGCAGGTGAGGAAAGTGGCTGTGATTAGAGCAGTGAGCAAAGTTCATTCAGGAGCATCAAAGGTGGCCAAAAGGGATTGAAGAATGAAGTAGAAACATCCTTAAAAAATTCAGAATGGATACAGAAAGTGCACAGAAAGGAGCTGAGAGGTGGAGGTAATGACAGTATTGGAGGGAGGGAGGGAGGGAGGGAAGGAAGGAAGGAAGGAAGGAAGGAAGGAAGGAAGGAAGGAAGGAAGGAAGGAAGGAAGGAAGGAAGGAAGGAAGGAAGGAAGGAAGGAAGGAAGGAAGGAAGGAAGGAAGGAAGGAAGGAAGGAAGGAAGGAAGGAAGGAAGGAAGGAAGGAAGGAAGGAAGGAAGGAAGGAAGGAAGGAAGGAAGGAAGGAAGGAAGGAAGGAAAAAAATTGCTGTATGCTCTCTTTCATTTAAGTTTCATTTTCCCGACAACCACATTCATGGAGTTACTGAAAGACTGTATCAGATGAATAACAAGTATGCTTGTCGCCAGAAGTAAATGTCCAGCACATCTGTTAACACAGATTGGGCTGGACAACAACAGCAGGAGAAAAAAAACAGCTGTCCTGGAAATAGCAAAGACTTCTGAGAAGTCAAAGACCTCTGTTAGGAATATACCTTGTGTAAGACAATGTACAAAGTTCTCTTACATTACATAAACTGTCCACTGTGGAAAACATTGATTTGTGCAATGAACTACAGATTTTGCTTTGCTTATTAAAAGGATGACCTTTTGTGTTCTCTGTGGATATTACAGATACACAATAGTATATATATGTATAAGAGATGGCTATTATATATAAAGTCTGGATGCCTGTAACATACAGATCATACCTGTGATGTACACAATCAATACGTAATTTGAATTTACCTTCAGAATGTCTTATCGTTCTGAGACACAGCATCAATGTCTTCAGAACCCAGGGGACCCCACCATGTTTTGATGGAGTCACTTCATTATACTTTGGTGTCTTGCGGACAAAAGACTGGGCTGGGGACAGGGGGAAGAATGGGCCCACTGAGGATTCCCAGAAGTGTGCTATATTATCTATGATAGAAGCACACTGCTTCCTTGAACTTAAAATCTTTAAGAAAAGAAGTAAAAATCAATTCATCCTGGAAGAACTAATAATAAGGGGCAAATCTGTTCTTTCTGGTACTGTTTCTGTGGTACATGTGTCCCAGTTACATTTCTGTGTCATTCCTGGAGTGTGAAATTGAGAGCATCAAGCTATTAGTTTTGTGGCCTGTGTATCAGGAAAGGGATGAAAGCTGTCTGATAACTGTCCAGAAAATTGGCCTCTTTCGCTATGTGTTTGTTTGGGGAGAGGAATTTAAAAAAGAAAAAAAAAATCCCAGACTACCAATGAAATAAAAGCTTAAAATCAAGAGGCACTCACTGTTAATGAGGGTGAAACACACTCATTTTATTCTCCCACAGCAGTAGGGGTTTGGAAATGTGAGTGAGACCTGAGCATCTTTGGAAACAAAGGAGTGGGAAAAATAAGGAGGGAGGAGGAGGGAAGTGATAACTGGGGAAAGGAAAAATCCTGTGAGAGTTAAACCCAGGTTGGCCGACAAAGAAAGGCTGTCCACTGATGTGGTCCTACAAGGTTCACTGTAGGATGCATGGGTTTTTTCCACTGAGACACAGGAGGCAGAGGTCCCAGCTCTGCCCTCTGCCACGCCACCCAGTGATTTAATACAAGAGACGAGAAATGACCTACTGGCCTGCAAGGGGTTTTGTTTTCAGAAGAAAGTACTTCAGATGCTGACTTGTATTTCCCGTCAAAACGGAAGCGTTGAAGTGTGAGTAACTCAGCTCTGGGTGGATCATGAAGTGCCTCTGTCAGAGATGTGGAGGGGTCCAGAAATCAGATATATTATAACCCCTGGCTGGACCAGCTCGCTCAGGGAATATACACAACAGGGGTTATACTTAGAGTCCTGCACTGCAAACCAATTCCTAAATACCACTTTGCAGTCCAAAGGGCTCAGTCTCCCCAGGACACCCGAAGAGAGCTGGGTCCTGGAGCCAGCTCTCTGTGTACTTCACACAAGGAGAGACAGACTCAGACTGTGAGTGATTTAAAATACAGAAACAACCCCAGGAGCCTGGCTAGCCTTGGCTTCTGGGCCTCCTTCAGAGCCAGGGACCTTAATGCTTGCTCTATATCCTCTGGTGCCCTAGTCTTTAATCTCTGTGGGTCTCATTTCCCCACCCATCAGATGAGGATGCCTTTGCTCTTCAGCTTATCTAAGATTTAGCCCTAATGTAGCTCTATTTCCTGCCCTGGAACTAGTCTCATTTTATGCCAGAGTTAGAAGAAGGTAATTAAACTCTACGTGTATTTGTCTAGCTGTTTATGTATATCAAACACATAACCCTCAAGGAAAACTTGACAACTTCTGTTCTCCTGACTATCTTCTAGTCAAACTAAGGAACAAAAATGCTTTCCATTTTTCTGTCTTTCTTCTGTCTTTTATTTCTGAGTAACAGACAAAGAAAAGAGGAAATGACGACATTCATACCTTCAGAAAGGAATCCCAGGACAACTAAGCATTTCCTGCCTCAGAAATTCACCTTCTTCACAAGTTCTGTTTAAGCATCTGTATAACAGCTGTGAGTTGCCTACATAAACAGGAGAGTTGGAAGAAACAAGTATTTCCTTGGTCTTTAGCAGTGTGGTATTAATACATGAGAAAAAAGATATCTGGTCATTTATATTGACACCTACAAAAACTGCAATCTCCCTGTTACCAAATGACAAGAAAAAGAAATTATTCTGAAATACAGTGAGTAGCAGAGAAGTGTCCTTACTCAATGCTGCTTAGTTGGTTTTGAGTCATAAATACATACTTGTAAAGACAAAAAAAAAAGTCACCCTTAATTCAGGTACAAGAAACTAAACTAGATACATTTTTATTTTTGTTTTTCTATGAAAATGACTAAGAAAGAAGAAATATTTGCATCTTAAAGACTGGGTTCAGTACAGAGTAATGTTAACACAATCACCTGGAATTATTCTTATTCCCTAATGAGTCTTGGCTGTGTAGTAAGTATTCATCTGACCTCAATTTCTTAAAATAGCCTGCCAAAAACAGAGACAATGACAACTGTAAGGTAACACTGGTATGTAACTACCATTAGTGTCAAGGGAAGCTATACAAATGAGGGGAGAATGAACCTCATATTATCTTGGCTCTCATCTCCTGTCTGATAAAAAGAAACATAACTACCAGCAAGGCAAGCTACCAGCAAA
>NW_008824544.1:257774-273943 GCF_000699105.1 Pygoscelis adeliae | reverse complement strand
GATTAACCAGTGATGGTGGAAACAATACCAGCAGTAGAGCTGGTGAAGTATGATCCCTTTGTACTCAGCAGAGCCTTAATGAAAAGCTGGAATGACACCTCTGATCATAACATCTTTATCACTTCTCCAGCAGAAATTTGCCTCCTTCCCTGCAGACATACACATTTCCCATTGTTTATCCCCTCCAGCACTTTAAAAGCTAGATGAGAACATGGACATTACATAGAAGATTTAGTCTTTGGTTGATCTAGAATTTAGTTATCTAGTCAAAATCTATTGTGTAGGATCTGTCGATACTTAAAGGAAGAAAGGGTCATTCATCCTATCAGTAGGTGTTTTCCCCAGGAGAAAGAATTTCCCTAATGAAGTGTCTGAATACAGAAGCTTAATCTCCCTGCTGAAGAGCTTGACTGTGGGAGATAAATACCCTTGGACAGGTTCGTGTAGCCAGAGACTAGGAAGACACTGTATGGGGGTTATACTTAGACCAAATCCTTTGATTGGATGGACCATCCTATGATGGACCCATATTTCATGGGTCCTCTGACTTGAATCCGTTAATCAGAGGCAGATATGAGTAGGAAAAACATAATGATGACACTGCACAGTTTTTGTCACCAGGACAAAGGTGGTGAATTGACAGGAATTATTACTGCAGAGTAAGCAGTGCATGAAACACACCATCCTACAGCAATATACAGTACCAATGTCTCAAACATAGGTACCAACACTTTTCATATGTGTTGATTAGGATTTCATGGTCTTCATAATAAAATGCTGTATGTTTCATGCTAAGACATCCTAATTTCTTTTCAACCATTATTATTAGTTCTGCAACAAGTTTTCTAGAATCATTACCCATTTAGACTTTCAGGACTGGGGTTCCCTTGAGGTTGGATTTATCTCCCTATCTTGAAGCATCTATAACACAGATGCCTACATCTAAGCTACTCACCCTCAGTTCCCTTTACAGTCAATAGAGAGGAAGAGGCGTCTAGAGAAGGTGATTCATCTCATCCTAATATAGATATCAAACAAGTATCAGATTAATTGCTCTCTGGAGAGATCTGTTTATCTCTATTGACAACAAAAGGAGCCTAAAGTGACTAACTCAGACTTACCTGTCTATATTTTGGTTGCCTACAGTTAGCTGAGATAAATCTCAGCCAGAGCTTCCTTTGATCAAGCAATTCAACTACTATCATGAAATGAAAAGGATAAGAAGGGCGAGAGTGGATGAACGGGAAGGACAGAGTAGTTGTGTGTTACCTGATCAGAAATAAACACACCAGTGGAGGGATTCATAATCTTCCACTAGCCCAAAGATATCTTGCTTTCCATTTGTCCAGACTGGACCTGAGGGAAAGACTGTATCTGCCCTCAGGAACATGCTCATATCTTTTCATGGTAGCCTCTGTTGATAGATCAGAGCTGGGGATCCCCTGAGCTGACTGGGCTCATCAAAGCCTACCTCAGCGAGTGTGAACACCACGAATTACATCCACCTCAAGATCTAGCCCCTGACCTTCTGTTTCTTAACTTGACTGATTTACGCTTGGGGCTCAGATTTTCATTTATGATTCAGTCTCATTGTGCTGTTACTCAGATGGGGAAAAAAAAAAAAGATCTCAGAAATATGGAGGTGGAATGGGGGTTTCCCTTTCTTAGCTTGTTGTTACACCAGTATTTGTCCCTGCCACAACTTGAGATTGATGCTGCACTAGAGAGGATAGAGCTAATCCTTAGCTTTGTATGCAGTTCCTAAGGGACAAACTTACAGGTCATACTGTCCAGTCTTGGACCAAAACAGATCCAAGATCAGTGAGCATATCTACCTCAAGTGCTTTTCAGGTCTCAGGGAAAATCTGCTGTTTACCCATCTTTTCTAAACCTTGATTGTTTTCTTTAATTTCTTCTCATCCTACCAGAGAAAATCAAACCAAAGGACCCTCAGCCTGTGTTGACTGTTTGAAAGAGGGGAGAAGGAGTAAGTCTGGCTTCAAAAAGATTTGAGAGTTGGCATGGTAATGAGCCCATTCTGACTGAAGTGACCTCATTGCTGCTCATTTTTCCTGGCTACCAATCGATTTATGAACCTCTTTTAACATCTAGAGAAGTGTTAATGAATCAAGTGTTTAAAAATAACATACACCAGGAGGTTGTAAATTACAGCCCCAGCATCCTTTGAATGAATTCACATCCCACATTTCCAACACCCACCTGGTACCCGTCTGCTACGACATGGGTGTTCATTCAGGGTCTGAATTTATTATCTACAAATATGTGTTTGGGGTTCCACCAAGTCTTGACTCATCAGCATCCAGCTCAGCTGTCAGTTCTGACACAGCGGAAGAAAGGGGAGAGAAAAAGGTGGTCAAGAGGGGGTGTCACTGCTTGAAGGAGAGGAAGTAAATGAAGAACCAAGGCCAGCTCTGGCCATCCTGAAGGCAACGATGTCAAAGGAGTGGCACACAGTGGTCAGTGCTGAATCAGTGCACCTCACGCATTTCAGGGTCTGTCTTGAGCAACCAATCAGGTCACATACTGCTTAGTGTGGTTAACTAAAGCACTGCCACTGATAACATGTTTGGTACGGACTGTTTGTGGGAGCCAAAATCTGTAGAGTTCGTTCTTAGTCTGGAATTCAGTTTGCCCGGCTGTCAGCTATGCAAACCTAAGAAGCAGAGGTCAGCTCACAGACTGAGATGCCAGTAACCTGATATTGTGGCAGAAAAGAATAAATGTTTTTCTGGACATCAACATGCGTGTTGTGTGTAACTTAAAGAAGCAAGCTATGCAACCGTACTTAGGATGCTGGACTTGGGCTTATGTGTTCAGGCTGAGCATCATTCTTTAAAAATAATGCTGACAAACTGGAATGAGTCAAGAGGAGAATGACAAGAAAGGCTAAAAGTTAAGAGAATGTGACCCATAAACAAAGGCTGATGGGGCTGGGTTTCTAGGGCTGAGAGTGGTCATCTCACATATTCCCCCTGTAGTTGTGACAAGGAGCAGTAAGTATATGTTTGAGCTGGGTTTAAATAAACTAGCTCAGACAGTCTGAGCACAACAATGTGGGTCACATCTACTTCACCCTGCTTCTCAGAGGACCTTTCAGGAAGCAAGTTTTGTATTGCCACAATAAACAACACCCAGTATCATACTTGAAAGCTAACCCAGGTACGCTTATCCTTCTCTTCCATCAAACTAAACAAACCTTATGGACTCAGCCCAGCCAAAAATAAAGATAAATCAGGACTGGAAAACTATTCTGCAGGACTCCTGGGAACGATCAAGTCAATCCTTCTCCTAATGATGTCAATGGCAAAGCTCGCACTGACTGAGGTGGCAAGGAACTAGGCTTTAAATCTCTTTAATTAGAATATAAGAGTAATTTTTGTTAACACTTTGCTGAGTGGTGTATACATATATAAAAATATCTACTTCTTACTGAAGCAGTTGGGTTCTCATTCAGAACCAACAGACTGGCACTTAGGAAAGCAGGCTACACTAGAAATGTTATTAAGGGGAAAAAAAAACCAACCCTGTGGAAACAGCTGTATTTTGTGATTTGGTGGTAATTAAACTCCTCATCTCTTGGCTGAAAAAACTAGTGCTTTTCCTCCCACCAAGCACTATGTCCATTTCTTCCAGTGTCTTCTCCTTTTGTTCCATCATAAAATTGAATGGTAATCAATGAGTTGAAACAAAAGGTCATCTCATGCTCACCTGAGTCTTCACTTGGCCACAGAAAACAGCTTATGCTACTAAAATATCCAGAGGATCTAGGATTATGTATGAATAAGTGAGGAGCACCTTGCCATTAGGGTAACACCACCATCTCAAAACATGAGAGCCATCAATTCTTACCTGAAAAGCTCCTGGTTTCAGACTGTGAGCAAAACTTTTCTATTTCATCAAAAAAGAAAGAACCTTTCCTAAACCAAAAAAGACAGCAGTCCTATGAAAACCAGGAGAGACTAGATTTCATGCAAAGTGTCATAACAGATTTTGTTTCTGCCCAAAGGTAACCTTCTGCTTTCACACAGGTAGATGCAAACGCTGAAAAGTTCTCTCAACTTTCATGACTTTACTACAGATTTACAGGACTGGATTTAACTCATTGTGTTATTAATTTTTAATCCAAACCACCTCTTAGTAAAATAAACGCATTGAAAGGCTCACTGTGGGACCAATAGCACCTGTCAACCAAAGGGGTTTTCTGAGGAGTGAAAAAAAGGACTTACATTTTTAACTAAAGTCGTCAAAATTTAAGTCTTTGGTTAAAATGCCAAAATATCTTCGATAACACATTTACACACCTATAAAAACAAAAGTTCACTCAAAAATTCCAATAAATGGTCCTTAGGTTGTATAAGAGCCATACAGCTGCAAAAACATCAAATATGTCTCTCAGATTTTAAAGCAACAGTCAAAGAAAATTCTTGTATACAACTTTAAACTCAATTTTATTTTATTCTTTTAAATTTGAACTTATTAAATAAAAAGCAAATGTTTGGACTTGCAAGGAGAGACATCACTCCGTCTTCAGTCTGAAGTTTCCATGTAGATCCCAAGATGTGCCCAACAGAATTTCTTCTTTAGCTAAACAAATATGGGACAGAAAGAAAGAAGGAATAGAAGAGGAAAAATAATTGTGGGTGAAAATGGCCCAAAATCACATCCTCATCTGATGTAAATCTGCCTAGTACTAATGAAGTGTGCAGGGTTACATTAGCTGAGGGATTAATCCAGGTCTCACACTGAATGCAAAATGAAAGGTGAGAAATGCCAAATGCCATCATGATATGAACACACCGAGAAAATAAAAAGGTAAACTGGAATAATGAGAGAAATCAGCCCTCCGCATTAAACAAGGCCCAATCACACACTCAGTGAAATCCAAGCCAAATAATGGATTCCAAAACAGCTTGTTAGGAGTACAACGGTTTTCCAAATGTTTACATTCATATTTTACTGGACAATGTATGGCCTGAGTTTCTATTAAGCCATTATTACATTTTGCAGACGTCATTTTGACACATTTTTGAACAGGCTGGAAGCCCTTGTTTATTCAGCTTTCCCCTTGGGCACTTCAAGAAGTTATTCTCCTGTAATTCCAGTTCTGCTTCACCTAGGTATACCTTTAACAGTCCTTGTTTTGTTATTAACTCAATGACTGACTGACAGAGGCGACTGGATTTTGAAACCTTGCCATCAAAGCCGCTCCGTCAACACAGTGGTGACATAAGAGTCCATATAAGGGAAGTTTCAAGGGAACAAAAGACTTTTCAAGCAGGGGGAAAAAAACCTGCTGGGACCTTCACAACTAGCTTCTTGCCAAAACAACAAAAAAAAAGTTGTAGGTAGGCTACCAAAAAACCCAGCGACCATCTGTGTTCCCATGTCAGCCATACATTTTCTATTCTTGGTGCTTCTTTGTGTATAATAGCTACAGACAGACCATCAAAGAGCACCTGTCTTACATAGACCTCAGTCAGATTAAACTTCATGGTGTTTAAAGCATTGATAATCATCCAGAGGACTTACTGTCATCTGTAATAGCTCAGATAGACTTACCGTACAAGCAGGCTGTCTGGAATAGATGAAGACAAAATAATAAAGTGTCATTTAGGGTTATAAGAGTTGAACTGATTTCAGCATGTGTACACAAAAAAAAAGTCTTGTTGAAGACAAAGCCAAGAACAAAACATAATAATGGCCATATCATGTGAAACCAAAGATCTAGCTGATGTTAACCCTGTCTTCAGCAAAGTTCAACAGTGAGTGCCAAGCATAAGTTATGAGCATAGGAACAGGAAAAGTAGAGACATATATTCTTAGAAGACTCTCTTCTACGCTTCTAACAAACTGTGGTTCAAGGACCTCCCTACCTAAAAGTGAGGTCTTTGCATTAAATAACCTCACAAGGATTTCTCTTTGATGCAGCTGCCATCTGCAAGATCCTGTGGAGGAGACTCCCTTAGTTTAGCCTCATGTTGTAAGAGTAACCTTCTCTTTTTGTTTGTCTTGTGGTTGGGACGAGCTAGTTTCATTTGATGCACTCTACTTCTTTTATTGGAAAAAAAGAGAGAAAAAACATTCCCTATTTGCCTTCTCAATGAATGGACAAGAAAACTCTGTCATCATCTATTCTGAAGGGTGAACAGTTTTAGTCTGTTAGTCATTCCTTGTACAGAAACTGTTCTCTGATCTTCTATGTACTTTTTCCAGTTCTATCATATCTTCTTTGAAACGAGGAAAACCAGCACTGCACACAATATTAAAAGTGTGGGAGCATTATGGATTTATTCAGAGATATAGTGATATTTTCTAGTTTGTTCTCTATTCCGTTCTTAGTAGGTACCAAAACCTAATTTATTTTTTACCTCTATCAAACATTGATCTGATGTTTCCATCAAAATATAACTCCAAGACTTATATTCCTGAGTAATAAAAATCAGTTTCAAGGTGGAACCTGAATATAAATTCTCATCATATCCCAAGACCCAGATCTAAATGCAGCTCTGAATTTCACAGAGGAACCATCTCTGCCTCCAGAGACAGAAAACCAAAATCCCACATACAAAGCTCAACAAAGTAGCGACCAAATGCAAGACCTGCAGAGCTCCAGATCTTGGTTTGAAGGCTCTTGTCAATATTTAAAGAGTATTACTGCTTGCCTGTTGTAAGCTAAGACACAGAATTAATATTCACCTAAGCCTGCCAAAATATGTATTTCCCCTCGACAATATATAAGCAGAAATTGCCTAAAGTTTCAGAGTGCACAATTAACCTTTTACTTATATTTGTAATCCCCTCTGAGCAAAGTCATAGAGAGAAGCTTCTGACTGATCTTCTTCCACAGGAAGATTCCAGCTTCCAGAAAGAATCCTTAGAGCCTATCCCCACCCATGCTACAAACTCTCTGGGCTCAGTTATCATTCACACTACATCCTTTTTGGTATATGTGTGTAAGAAGGACTTGGAGTAGGTGTAAACCTAATGGAATATTTTCCTTTCAGACTGAAGACTGTGCAAGGCAGAACTTAGGAGCAGCTAAAACAGGGCATTTTAATGTTTTGGGTTTTTTTCTGGTCTACATAGCAATACTTATTCTTTAGAAAAAGACCCTGGATAAATAAAACACTTTGATTTTATGTGCCATCAAGCCTATGCAAGAGTAGGTGTAACATTTCCCTTACCTTTGTTTAAGAGATTAGGAAGAAACTAGCTCCTTACGTTATAATACATTTTACTCTAACATTGGCCAAGTTTTGCTGATTCAAGTGGAATAAGCTTATAAGTGGAACGATCTTGGATATTGCATATTCATTTTGATATCAAGGCAGAAAGATAAAGATGGCAAAAGACCCTGAAACATGGATTAAAAGGGCCAAGATCAGAAGTAGGCTTCACGTGGCCAAAAGAAAATGTCTACAGCATAAATATCTACAGCTGACCTAGAGTGCCTAGACTCCCTAGTAAGTCAATGAAGAGAATGAAAATGCAATTCATTTCATCATCCTAAATGAGGAATCTAAAATTAGTGATATGAATCACGCTCTAAAAATTACTATTTTTTCTCCAGTTTATATAAAGAATCTGAGGGTGATGAGCTCAGATGAGGACCTCTACACAGTAAATATTTTAAGTTAGTTGGGATGATTCCAGTTCCTCTTTCTGTGCTCACTTAAAATATTTGAGATCAGCACTATCCTGATTAAAGGAGTTACACAAATAAAATATTCATGAAAGACAGTGTGGTGACATCCCTCTAAGTCATTGGAATTGTTGTCATTGACTTTAAAGGGACATGAGTTTTGCCTAGGATGGAGCCTCTCCCTCCTCAGTGTAGCTGTCTAAAAGTTCAATATTAAGCAAAACTAGTTATCAAGATCCCTATGAAGTCAACGGAGAGGCACAGACCTGTTTTTAGTCCTTCTCTACTGAAAAGCTGTCAAAGGTAAGTGCAATGAATATGCAACTGCTAGTGCCCATCTCTCCCCACCGACCACAGTGGGAATCCAGAGAACTAGTTTATACCAGACGTATGGTTTTTAGAATTCTAAAGTTAATTGTGATGAATCCATACCTCATCTCGGTTTGTCACTGCATTTCTTCTTTATTCTAATTTTAGAGAAAATATAGTAATAACAGTTGTAACATTTGAAAAAGAATTGGAAAATGTTTCTCTTTTTCCATTGATTTAAAGTGTTTGAAACGAAAACAAAAAACTCTATAACTGCTAATTTATGCTATGTTTCCCACTGGGCTAGAATGTCACCCATCAAAGATACTCTCTCGTTTCAAGTGACCTTTAAAACTCTTTGTCATAAATAACATCCCATCCCAGTGCAGCGCCTGGTTCAGAAAGCTTGATTAGACATGTACACCTCTACAAATCACTTCCCCTTCTTCTCTAAGTCATGAACACATTTAAAGAGCTCTGCTTAAGAAAGAAGTATGACCAAGCTGCAAGATAGATCTTCCTTTTTTTCCTAATTTTTTTCCTGCTTTATTAGTGTAAGTTTGGAACAAAACCTGGAGGATAACATACACTCCATGTAATATTTAGTCATTTTGTCTTCTCCCTTCACAGATAATATATTCAACAAGGCATTTCTTCCCCATATTCAGCCTATCTTTCTCCATCTTTTAAAGTTCAATATTTTCACCAAATATCTTCACAAAATCTTTTATTCCCCTAAATTCAGTAGCAAAACTAAAGTTCCCTCAGGAGTTCTTGGGACACTATGAAACTTTTTATTATTTTTATTTTATGAATATACTTCAGTTAGTATGCTGATGTATTTCAAGATAAATTTCAAGGTTTAGTGCAGAGAGGGAAGAGGGGAGTATCACTATAAGAGTGCAGTTTTTACTGAGAAGATATGTATTTTCCTTTTTTTTTTCAGTAGGAAGACTTGTCAGCCCATCCTAAAGACTGTTGCTCTAAATTCATAGAAAACATTTTTAAGGACACTAATTTCCTTTCTTTAAGCTCCTCAAAAGAAAATTAAAACCGACAAACAAAAAAAACATGAAAGAGTTCAATAAGAAGCAATATATAAATGGTGAGTGAATTTAGCTTCTCAGTACCTTCCGTGAGGACGTTATGGCATCGACCCAGAATGCTGTGGATGGAGGGTCCATTTTCAGCCTCACCACAGACATTTTTGTGTCCATTTATCTTGCCTGTCCTTTTATAAAATGAGGACAAGTGCTCTTTGGTGCTTCTCAGAACCTGAAGTTAGCAGTTTGCTCAAGTATTCTAGTGATGAAGAGCACATGACTGTCTTAGATTTGAGCTATTCAAGGTTTTCCATTGAAGTGATCTGATGGAAGATGCATGTTTTGCTGATGATGAAACATCACGATTTCCTTGGGAACCAAAATTCCAAATTTCTTCCGACTTTTAGACAGATGCCAGCCTACATTTTGGTCCCTAGCTCCCTTTTCAGTGGTTTCTAATAAATCAGTTAAGCAGTTGTATTCAGTGTATGAAGAGCTTGAATAATTCCTACTCAACAAGCTTAAACACAGCAGACTCTTGTTTTTACAGTTCCCTACCTAAGACAGCTCATTTCTCTACCATTCTTGGTTAGGTGGCCATTTTTTAGTTAAGATAATCCAGAACAGACCCTTTTACAGATGGGATGACCAGCAATATCAAAAATCCTTTCCATAAATACAGAACTAAAGTAGCATTGCTCATTCCCAGGTCTGTAAGTATAAGCAACTGGAACATTATAGGCACTGATGAAAATGATGGAAACATTTCCTTTGAGCAGATCCCATGAAACCTCCAGTACAATGCAAGCAGCTACTTGTTGTCCTGGTTTCAGCAGGGATAGAGTTAATTTCCTTCCTAGTAGCTGGTACAGTGCTGTGTTTTGGATTTAGGATGAGAACAAAGTTGATAAGGCACCGATGTTTTAGTTGTTGCTAGGTAATGCTTACATTAGCCAAGGACTTTTTAGTTTTCCATGCTCTACCAACTGAGAAGGCTGGAGGTGCACAAGAAGCTGGGAGGGGGCACAGCCAAACTGGCCAAAGAAACATTCCATACCATGTGACATCATGCTCAGTACATAAACTGGGGGAAGCTGGCCGGGGGGGCCGCTGCTCGGGGACTGGCTGGGCATCGGTCGGCGGGTGGTGAGCAATTGTACTGTGCCTCACTTGCTTTGTGTATTATTATTATATTATTATTATAATTTTATTTCAATTATTAAACTGTTTTTATCTCAACCCACGAGTTTTTCTCACTTGTGCTCTTCCAATTCTCTCCCTTATCCACCGGGTGGGGGGGAGTGAGCGAGCGGCTGCGTGGTGCTTAGTTGCCGACTGAGGTTAAACCACGACACTTCTCCCTGAACGTTTCCATGCTTGAAATAAAGACTGAACCATCCCAGCAAAGCAGTTCCACGTTAAAATCACAATACCATCTCTACAGTCCCTACAGACTGGAAACACGCGGGGTCAAATGTTCTCATTGGCCTTGTTTTATTACAGTCAATGGAGTAATGCCAAAACGAGAATTTGGCCTAGGAACCTAAGCATATGGCATTGTTCTATTACACTTGCACAAATCACTGGATATTATTACTGAGAACATAGTGGGCCCTTATTTGAGTGCTGGAGGAGAAAGGGTTTGAGCACAGGGCTATGAGCCAAGAATTCCTGAGTTCAATGCTGGGGTCTATCAAATAAGCCACACTATTGTTGTTTCCTTGTGTGCGAAATACAGGGATAGGAGGACAAGGGTATCCACATTATTCACAACATTAATTTTGGCCCAGCAAAACCACCTCCCTGGACTTTTTCCATATTCTTTGGAGAAAGACGGGCTTTACCATAGCAGGCCTCAGAGAATTACCAGGTGTTGATATAACCCCAGTGATCAAAAGAGAGGATCCAGCAAAGGAACATATTTGTCCTATCTGGCTAACTTTGAAAACTGATAGCATTCATGTTCAAAGAGTCAGAATGGCAGGATTTATATACCAGCACATTTCCACCATACCTTAAAGCTAGAATTGCTGTGAGAATGTGTAGGTGATCTTGCTAGCAGAGACGGTATGAAAGTTTACTTGAAATGTGTACAGCTCTTGAAAGACTGGAAACATTACTTAATGTCGGAATTACTGTAGCCACATGTAGGATATTCATAGAGGTCACTTTGGATAGTGAGTGATGGAGCATTAACCAACATATTCAAGAGGTTTCCAAGTGCTTAGGGCCAGTCAGAACCACTAGAAGGGCTTGTGGAATCTCATTTCTTGCATCTTTCTCAGTTTTTTACAGTTGCCCAATTAAGGCAAACAGATTCCAGCCTAGAGGGCCAAATGATGCTGCAGGTTACGTTGCATACAACCAGCCAGTGAATGTCATGTTTGACTCACAGGCCAGATTCCCCATTGCTCCCAGCGTCTGATGCGGCAAAGCTCAGAGGTGGCAAAGGAAGCAGCTGAAATTTCCAGCCACAGACACCTGCAGCAGCCCCGGCCCCGGTGCAATCTGCAGCAGTTCTGACATGGTGTGGGTGGAATAGTAAATAGCAGGAGAGAAGGCGGTGAGGCAGCATCTGCTGAATTTAAGAGTATTTCATTTGAGCAGGCCTGGACACCTACCCCAGGATTCTTACAGGAACAAGCTAAAGAACTTTTGGAACTACCAATGCTATTTTTTAGGAACTCTGGGAAAACTCCAAAGGCTCAGATAGCTGGTAATGTAGCTCTAACATCCTTTAGACGATCTGATATTTTTCTACATAAGGCTTTCAGAAAGTTTCTGGCAGAGGCTCAAAGGCCCATTTATGCAGGTGTCAAGGGGGTAGTGATATTCTGTGAAACCCCCCAAAATAATCCTCTTCCTTCATCAGACATGGGTAGTGTAAAATTCTCTACTTTGCCCTAAACATGTTACCAGCTTTTCAACGTGACCACAAGGTAAAGAATCAAAGGTCAATTTGCAGTGTTTCGGTTAGCTGCCCTAAATAGTCATGAAGGATCCAAATCCCCACCCTTTCCCTCCTTCACCTAGGACAGATTGGAGAAGTTGCCCTCTGAAACTATCTATCTTTCTCCAAAAGACTAGAAGGTCTAACCCAGATGTAGACAGCTCATCCACAGACCACTCAAGTTAGGTGCCAAGACAGCCACCGCTCTGCCCTGCTGGCATCTCCTCGGGTTTCCTCTCGCAGTCTTCATTGCACTTTGGCTGCAGCACAGTCCCCAACTAGTGAGGCTGAATAAATTGAAAACTCTCCATGCAAAGGCTGAGAAGGGATGCGCTGACACACAGCAAAGAAAGCATCTGGGCACATTTCACCAAACACTTTTGCGTTCACCAGCCTGGGCATAGCTGGTGTGGGCCAAACATGTCCACAAACACCATAGATGATAGGTCTCAAGTGTTGAGGCCCCGTTTGGTTTATTACAATAGCTTTCTCCATACAGTGTGTAAGGACAGTGTTAGCAAAAACAAAGAGGAGCACAAGGTTTATAACCATCCAGGGAGCCTATCCTATTTTATCTCACCTCTGCTTTTTCCCCTTGAGGGTTGGGTCTTGTCCAGAGTGAGGTACGGGCTACTGGGCCAGCCATGAGGGCAGCCGAGACACAAGGCAGGTCAGGAGCAGAAGCAGGTAGCAACCTGAAACACCAGCTGGTTTCATTATGAGATACAGGCTCACTTTCATCCTGGGAGAAGATTCAATTTGTCCTAACTCAAACCACGCACACCTGGCAAGCTCCCAGCTTGGTCTTCACCTGGGTACCCCCATCTCCCACACTATGACTTACTAGGCAGTTTCGCTGCTGCAAACTCTCTGATAAGCCTTCCTGATCTTCCCACGTGCTCACGCACAGTTTCTGGTCCGACAGGCAGCTGCCAATGTGCTCCATCTGCCCTCCGCGGCTCCCTGCCTGCCCCAGGGAGGCATCTGCAAGCAGCAAGCAGAGTCCAGAGCAGCTGGGGATGGGGAGGTCTCCATACAGCATTTCTTTTGTTACTCCTAGACCACCACGTCCTCCCCTCAGGTACCCCCCACACTGCTCTCCAGCTCGGCCTTCTCAATCTCCTGTGGCTCTTCTCCAGTTGTGTTATATCTGTGCATTTGAGGGGCTTAGGAAATTCAAACACTTGAGTCTTGTTTTTTCTCAGAGGTGGGTGAGATGCAGCATCCCCACCCAGGAGCGTGGCAGCATGGTGACCTTCCTGCTGCTATCTGCAGGTGCCTGAGAAAGCATGTCCCCCACTGCCCATGCCACTCCCCACTCTTCACCCCACACTCACTCCGAGCCCAGGTGAAATTCCCGCTGAAGCCAACAGGAACGCTGCCTGAACAAGGGATATAGGGCTTGATTAATAGTTTGTCACTTGCTGTGGAAGTCAATGGGGTGACAGATAACTATCCACAAGTGGCATGAAGGTTGCATTTTTTTCCCTGGTCTTCCACAGCTTTGTGAGACAGCTCAGATGCCCCGAATGTCAGCCTAGCCTCCAACAATGCGATTTGTGCGATCCCTTTGTTGTCTAAATTCCCTTAAGTGGAAATATGTTTTCTAACAGCACAGAAACTCTCCCCAAGGCTTCTGTTGTACCAGGTTAATCAACCATACATGACAGCAGAATTAGAGGTGCTAGTATTTTATGTTCTGCATCTAAAGTATGTTTCTTCGTGTGTACTTAACAGGCTTTAATTTTATAAAACATTGCGCAACAAGGCACCTTGGGGAAGAGCAATTAACTCAGATTATGTTTTCGTTTCAGTGAATACCAAATGAGAAACTGAAATACTGATTTATGTAGCCACAAAGTCAAACCATGCTCCTTAATACTGCCTGATTTTTCAATGTGGCCATCTTTGGTCACAGCCACCCCTTTTAGTCCTGACATGCAATTAAGAAGTTGCTCAAACTGAACTCTCCCTTACAAATATATCAAGATATTTTGTAATCACGATACACAGACAACCAGTCCTGTTTGAAGTTAATTGTGAGACTCCTATCATCTTCAGTGAGAGCAGGAATAAACCTACTGAGGACATTTTGGTATAATTTTCCTGTTGATGACTATCGCAGCCAGTTTATGTTAATTATGGATGGGGATAGGCACTGCAAAACAATTTGAAGGATGAAGGTACTAATTTAGGATCCAATCTAGCTCTCATTAAAGTCAATGGAAGGATTCCTATTGACTCCAATGGAAGCTGGTTCAAGCCCATAAAGACTGAATGAGCTCATGTGAACCTTCTCATCCAATTTCTCACTACAGAAAAGAAATGATGCATCAGCACCTGAACCACTATTCATGCAGAGGGCTTAATTTGGTCACCCTGAGTCACGCACAGCAGCTCTTTACTGCCCCAGCCGTTCCCTTGGGATCAAGAGGTCTGTGGACAATGTGTAGTGACTTGGGCTGATTCAGGATCCTGCTGTCTGAAGGATTTTCCAATTGGAAAATTGGGTTGCAATGGGGGATGGGATGGGATGGGATGGGATGGGATGGGATGGGATGGGATGGGACGGGACAAGAAGTGAAGGCAGGACAGGACAGGACAGGACAGGAAAGGGAAAAAATAAATTTCCATCGAACCCAGAAACAGCCTTAGTTGCCATTTTCAAGGTTTTCAGGTGGGATGCAAGGAGCGATCCCCTCACATTTTTTCACATCACATCCATTCCTCCCCAGGTCTGCTGCGGGAAGCTGACCTGATCCTGGTAGCACAGAAGGCAGGGAGTCATGGACCGCACTGCTCCCCCATCTCCTCTCCGAGGCAGTCCAGCCTCCTCTGCTATTGCAACCACTGATTCCTCTGCTCCCTCACTGGCAGCTGCCTGCCTGCCAGCCTGGATCAGGGAGAGCAAACAGAAGTTGAGGCCAGGCAAAGCAGAAAAACAGAGAATTCAGCCTCCCTGCCTGCAAGGCTCCTCTCAAGACTCAGGCAGCAAGCGAGCCAGAACCTTCCATCCAATTCTCCCAGAAGGGATATGTTAGAAAATCCCTTCCTGTGCAAAAAACAGCTTCTTTTATTTTCTTTTCTTCTATGTTATAAATTCACTATGAATCCTATGCAGTAGGTTTTATTTTTACTCTTCACATGATCCACAGTACACCACCACCAAGAAAAATTTATTGATGAGGTATTTTTTTTACTACACTAGCAAAAGAATTCATTCTTTCTGTCCCAATCGGTAGAAAAATGTCATTCAGTGTAAATAAGGTTGTCATTACTGCCTATTAAGAGATATGATTTCTTTAGACACAAATATATTTAGTCTGTGAAAAGTTCATGAAAATTGAAATTTGATTCCATCAAACAGAAGAGATATTTTTTCACAGCATTTTCCAGGACACCTAATTCTTATGCATGTCCTACTCTGACAGATAGCTCTTTAATAATGACACCCAATTACCTGTGTTCATTGCTCTAGGTTTTTTTTTTTTTCTTTTGCCTACCCCACTCATTAATAAATGTTTTACTACTTTTGGTTAACATGACAGTGTCAGAGCAGCCAGGGAAAAGAAGCTGGATTTCCATCTGTCTGCTGTACTTACAGAGGAATCATTAACTTATTTCCAGTTGCAAATTTCTTCCTACTAATAATGTTCAAGCCACAAGGAGATGGGATTAAATTTCAGGTTCCAGCCTGAATCTCTGAGGCTAATAATGGCAAAAAAAATAACGTTTTTGATACCAAGGAGTTTTGATATAGTCTTTGAAAGATAAAAGAATGGGTCTGATTGAAGCTCTTTTGGGACAGACCTGATTTTTAAGCACAGAATGGAGAATTTATTGGGTCTTCCCACTCTGGTCTTCCAGGTGCAAAAAAACCCAAACCTGCTATATCATGAATGCTTACTACTCTGTGACAGGATATTAACTGTCAGCCAACCAGCCCATCAGATAGCTTGGCTTGCCGTCTCTGGGCCAGGAATTAAGATTCCTATGGCCCTTAGTCAGCATTGTTACCAGGGAAGGCAGAGAGAGCCTTCCCCTCTTGCCAAGACAGTAGCAGTGCTGGTGAGCTCTCTCTGACAGAAGTCACTCTTTGCATATCTTCCACCCATCAGTCTGGGAATTAAGAGATAAGGAACATTTCCGTACATAAATAACCTCTGAGCTGTCTTTGAAAATAGAGCTCGGCATTTTTCAGCTT
>NW_008824544.1:251774-257731 GCF_000699105.1 Pygoscelis adeliae | reverse complement strand
AGTTCATCACAGCCCTGACTCAACATTGCAAGAAACATCATGAAGGCCACCCCCGACCCCTGTGCTGCCAGGGTGACTGGATCCCCAGGCAGAAACCTGCCCTGTTCCTCCCTCTCCCATGAAAATGCAGAAGAGTCTGCATTTTCTGCCTTCCCCAAGGGGCTGCGGTGTCGGGGCTGCTCCCTGAGGATGGGTGATTCAGGCTGCAGGATCAGTTCCAGATCCACCCATGATGGATGAAAAAAAATCTCCATGCCCATCTGGCTTGCCACAGTTCCCCTGTCCTGTGGGTGTTTCCTTCTTCGATCGACTGACTGTGAACACCCTTGTCCGCTCCAGCCTGGATAACACCTGCTATTTAAGCTGCCTACATCAACCTCATTCAGGAAGCACCCACATGGATGGTTTGACCAGCAGGTCATATGGGGCTGTCACCAAAGCAATCAGGCCAAAGAAATGGCAACCTGATGTCCCCATGCAGCTGCTTGACGCATGATGATTCCCCCCTCAGAACACCACGTGAACCCTGGGGTGCTTCATGCAGGCAGGAGGGGATGGCTGGAGGGAAAAGCACAAGGCACTGTCTAGCTGCAACCTTGAGCGTCAATGGTCACACTGGGGCAGCAAAATGCAGACCAGTGCTGGAGCTGTAAGGAGGCTTTTTGGCACAGAGGGTGCCAAATCCCTTTCCATAGCCCTCCCATAGACCCTCTTTCCTTCCCCTGGTGCACATCCCCAGATCCCAGCTTTGCTGGATGGAAAGAGCCAAAAGCAGAGGAGGATTCAGGCATATTTGCTTTCAGTTAGCGTATCCCGCTGCATGTGAAAAAACAGCGTGCTGTTAGAGCACCATTCTGACCTCCTCCTTATCACAGCCCTGTGGCACTTGCACAGAGAGACCAGCAAGAGAAACCAGAGAAAAGGACCTAATCTGCAATCCTGCAAACTGGCTGAGGACACCGGCCAGAGAAACACAGCTATCTTATCTCTCTCCGATTTCCCCCTGGCTGTTTCCAGTATGTCACTCATAGAGGAGCTGTTACCCCCAAAAATGCTGGAGGTTTTATTCTGATCTCTGTTGTTTCTCATCTACACCCAGCTCTGCTGGCTGTAAGGCAGCCTGGTCTTGCATCGTGATGAGACGAGAGCAGCATACCAAACCCCACTCAAACCCCCGGCCAGGTCACAGCGTCCTTTCTTATTTTTACACCCCAGCTTTTCAGTACCTCATTCCCACAACTCCCTCCACACAAAATAGTATTTTGAAATCCCTGGACAGATGCAATAACTTCTCTTGGCTTTTTCCCAGAAGGGTCCCTGCTCTGCACTCTGGGCAAACATGGACTTCTGCAACCAGCTAGCTCTTCAGCTGCATCGCACTCGCCTGGCATCCCATCAGTTCACACTGGCCAAAGTTTTTCTTCTCATCTCTGTGGCCTTCATTCTCTGACACACAGGTCTTGCCATGCCATCACAGGCCTTACCTTAAATAAAGCAGTTGCGGAAAAATCAAATGCTTTCTATGCTTTTTCGCTGTCCCCTCTCAAGCCTCACTCAGCTACTCCAGTGCATTGGTTTTCAGTCCTCCTCCCTTCTCAGTCCATTCTGAAAGGTCATCTCTGTCTAGAAAGGCCAACATACATAAATTTCTTGAAGTCTGCTGGACCTTTTCTACTGCCTTCTGCAGGAGTAGGGCCAGGCCCTTAAGGATCCATTGACAGCTTTCATTGAAGCTATCTTTAATGGTGATTAGAAAACTGTTCAAAACACCCACATTCATAAAAACCTAGAGCTGATCTCGGGGTAGCATACTGGGCCAAAGACACATAATTGGCCTTAAGCACTGTAGAAATCTCATAAAATATACTCATGTTCAAAGAAATCCCAAGAAAAAGTCGTACCTTGGGGAATCTCATCCCTCCTGTGCTCCTATGCTATTCCCAAGGAGAAGCAGTTTTTTCTGTCCTACAGAGACTATTATTTTCTCCCTGCCTCACCCTCACTCAGCCACATTTTCCCATGCCCTCTGTTCTTCTTCTTTTGGGAAGAAGCATCTTGGTAGAGAAGCACTCTAACTCAGGTGTATCCAATTCAAATTTCCACATCCTAAGAGAGATACCTCAGTTAGGAACGAGAGGGAATTCCCATCAGAGGGTGGTTTAGATATTAGTTTTACTGATTTAAGTGACCCTTTCAATCCACTGATAGTGGAGGGATTGAAAGATGACTACCACCTCAGTGGGTACTTGGTTTTCATGGTATGCAGACCATGATGAATGCCGGTGACTTTGTGTTCCAGCTCTTGACCTTGGTGAGCAAGGGAAATTTCCAGTTCTGTTCCAAACTGAAAATTACATAAATTACTGCTTTCTATAGAACAGGCAAAATGGAAACTCGGGTCACAAAATGCAGAGGCATTTATAATCTGAATTTATACTCCACCTCCATCACTTAAAGGTAGAATCAATACTTCTCCACCTCTCCCACCCAACTCTCTGAAATCCCATTGACTTCAGTGAGTATTTCCAGCTCCAGCTGAAGTATATTTTAGGGCAGTGTTACTTGCCCTAGCAAAAAAAAATTATTGCTCCCAAGGTACTCCAGTAGGGTATTCCCTTTCTTTCGTGCAACGCTCCTTGCCACAGACTTTGTTCTCCACAGTTTCCATTCCACAGTACCAGGCAATCCCAACACAGCTGAGGAACTGGACTTGGCCACGCAGGCGAAGCTATAACTATAACTATAACATGTTCCCAGCTAAGAACAGAAACCAATGTTTAGGCTTTAAAGCAATCTTGTCAGAGAGGCAGATCAAATAATGATGGCTAACACAGCAACATCTCTGCCCACAAAAGACACAACACACAGTGAGTGTTTGTGAAAAGATCTCCCACTGACTCCCATAGATATGCATCATCACAGCCAGAGCATGGGTGGGGTGAGAAGGACAAGCCACATGAGGGCAAATATGTCCAAACGTGCTATCTATCTCCTACCACCAGCATCATCCGGGATAAAAGAACTGGGATCATGAAGTGAGGAGGAGGCTGAAAGGAGCCTTGTGAGAAGGATAGAAAATAAGGGAGACAGACAGTGTGATTGATAGATGCTTTTCACTGTTGTTCTGGACATCCTTGGCTGCAGGTCTCCAACTTGCATTGGGGCTTTCTGTTGTTTCACAATTTATCATTCCTGAAGGATTTTGATGGGAGAGCTTTCCCTAGATTTTCTGTCTTTCACATCACACCAACGGCAAAGGTGGACACACATCTCGTTTCCATCACACCCCAGTGTAGAAAGAAGAAGCATTTCAAAACCACAGGCAGAGTGGGAGAGATACCACAGGTCTATCAGCCAGGAGAGCAGGTTGCATGGAGAAATTAGCTCACAAGTGGTGTGACAATAAGAAGGACTTTTCATAACTTCCCCAGAAAGAATTTCATCACCTTCAACCACAAAAGATTCATGGGAATAGCATTTGTTTTCCCACTAAGGTGCACTCTTCCAGTTTTCTTGGGTCATTTCTCTCTACAACCATCAATAAAAAGGCCCAGGAGAAGATCTTCTTCAGCACATGGGCACCTCAGGACAGGATCTCACTGTGTACTTCTTCAGAGGGTCAAATTTCTGGCCTAGCTCTGCTCCTAATGAATCACTGGGAATCACTGCCAGTAAATTTGATAGTGGAGTTCAGCCAACACTGAGCACTTTGGAAAATCCCAGCCCAAAACACTCTCAGGTGTAAGGGATGGGCTGAGACCAGATCAGATGACTCTTCCTGAAGAGTTAACTTCAGCCATGACATTGGGAGATATCAGTGAGTGTCCTGCTTTAGAAAACCAGGTCATTTGTCATATTTTTTCACATACCTGTACACACCAATTGCACCCACATGCCATGGGCATATTTGCTGAGTGGTACTGAGTAACATATAAACAAAAATCTGCTGTTTCTGCTGTAGATTATGATTGGAAAAGTTTTGGCAGTCTTTATGCTGACAAATATAATATTCCACAGCCAAAATCTTGAAAGTTCTCAGGGCCAAGAAATCTCCATGGAGAAAAGCACTAAGGACTCTTCGTTATTTTTATCCATTTCTAAATATGGATTCAGCATCCTAAACTTAGGTCCCCACTTGAAAACAAAATTCCTGATTCAAGTGGTTTCAAAAACACATTCGCATAAGAAGCCCAGGGGGGAAAAAAAATGTAATGCAGACCCACACTGGAAGCAGGGGATGGCCATTCCATGCCTTTAAGTTTTGCAATATTTACTTGTGGCTAAAAGCAAAGCTGATTAAAGTAAACAGGAATCTGGAATCTGTTGTTGACACCAAGGTCTTGGAACAAGGATTTCAGCCAAAACTTTACACTGAATCAATGTCTCAAGGTCTGTTTTCAGTGGGAACAAAAAAAGAAGAGGATTCTTAACTTGCATGGCCAACCAGATTCAGTAAAGCAAACATGAAAAAGTGGTGGCTCTAGACACTCCCAAAAACAAATTCTGGAAACAAAGCAGTTCCATCTCTATCTAGACTTTCTGTAAGGGAATGATTGTCACAAGCCCTTCCCATAATCAAACTCTTGGTGAAGGCTTCCAATATGAGCTGGAATTCTCCATTTGAATCTGCTTCTACTTCTGACCTGATCAAAGATAAGGGCATTCTGAGATCAACTCTAACTAGTAATTCGTGTTCAGCATCCAAGCCCCCTCTATGCTTTAATCTGTTCCTTCTAACTTTAATGTAGTTAGAAACAAAGTTACTATGCTATATGGCATTTTTTGTCTGAATTAGCTAACTCAAATAAGTCAATACAAGAGCAAGAAGCACTTCGTGTAATCCTACCTCTGCTTTATCAAAGTATTTACATATGCTCCTGTCTTTAAGCTCAACTATAAGTGTATTTATGTGCTTTCAGGAACTGAGACATACGGTTTTAATGACATGAAATCAGAGACGACTTCTTATCTGAAATAGCACCTCTACCTTCCCCCTAGCATTAGAGTTTAAACAGTAAATGACTTTGATCTCAGCTACCCTTCATTTTGGTTGTGGAGTTGCAAAATGAAAACCCACATGACAAGGCTATGCCAAACAAATTAACACACCGCTTTGCCCGTCTCTGCCGAACCCCCGGCCTGTGAATATTAGACAGAGATTTAGACTAGCCTAAGTTCTACTGAAAGTCAAAATACATGAATTCAAATAGAATATTGTGCATCTAGGTCTAATCGGACTCTTTTTTGGTCTTTTGGTACAATCGTCCTTTACAGGACCGTGCAGGGGGAAGAGGATATGGGAGATATCTGAGAGTCATTTCCAAAAGAAAAATTGGAGAAAAAGCTCTGAAGTTCTTTCCATATTCATTGCTATCCAAAGTAGAATGTAGCATAGACTCATTTTCAGTAGAGGTAGCAAAGTCAGCCATGGACGTAAAGATCATAGCAATGATGTGCAATTATGTGGTGAGTAGATCCCCCTCTGACTTTGTTTCTTACCAGGTTACCTTCGCAGTATCAAACTGGAGAATGACATGCTCCACTCCTAAGTGACCAGCCCTGATGCACAGCCTGGGCTGGGGCATTTCAAGTGTAAGTTTTGCTAAGTATGTCAGGCATCTAGCAGATATTAGCTATCTTGTATATAAGCTGGAAAGCAGGTTGGAGATTGGTCTTCAGCACAGTGTGCTCCATGGCACTAGCACTTTTCCGTTGGCTGTGTGCAATGGACAGGGTTCACCTCAATCACGTCCATGACCTCCTCTCATTCCCATCATCTCCCTCTGAATGACAGTGGATCTCATGCTGACACATTGCTGAAAAAACAAGCTTTATTTTTTTTATTTTGTTTTGTTTGTTTGTTTTCTTCTTTTGGCCAAGTGAGTTTACGGCCAGATCAATTCCCTGATCTGAATCACCATGCAGACTCATGAACATTAGTGTAAGCACAAAGGGAA
>NW_008824544.1:222225-251693 GCF_000699105.1 Pygoscelis adeliae | reverse complement strand
AAAGGTCCCTTCCAGTAACTCTTTCCAGCAGATTTTTCAAGAGCTATGCCAGATTAAAGCAATGACTTAACCACAGCATTAAACAGTCAGCCTTTACTCAGGCAAATTTTCCATTATCAAAGGACCATTTATGTTAGTGGGAAAAATCTCTATTCTCAAAGGACTCTGGAAGTGCAGTGACAAGAACAGTGCAAGTATTTATAAAGGTTATCCCGGAATCTGGCTTGTACCAAAAAATATGATCAATTGCATCTTGATGTAGGTTTAATGGGCCCAGAGCTGTCACCTGTGTACCTGTTTTATGCACCATTCTTGTAGCAAGAAATGTATCTTTCCCAGAAGGTTTTCCCAGGGCTGCTATGTAAGATGGCCTCGTGGAAAAGAGAATCAGACCCAGAAAAATCTGCCACATGCTGCGAACCACCTGAGATTCATTCTCAAAAAGGCTCCCCGCCCATCAAATGCAAGGCCAAGAGAAATGGGAACGTGGGTTTTCCTTACACCCCCAGTGAAGTGTTTTGTGCCATCTCTGACAAGCTGTGTGTAATCTCAGGGCAAGTGTGTGTCATGGGACAAGAGGCTGTTTATGCCCCAGGACAATACGCGCTGAACTCAACCAAGGGGAAACTTCCCCACAACAGAGGCAGCTTTTTTGTGGAAACAACAAAACAAAAGGGAGTGCTGGGACAGGCTGCCCCCTCGACTGGAGGAGTGGAGGGTGTTGTTTCCAGCAATCCACCTGCGTGTTCATATCTGTCTCATTTGCATGCGTTTGTTTAAGCTTTTTAATTAGCAGAGGGCCAGATCCTGATTACATATACATCCGGGTACAACTCAATTGATCCCGACGCTGGCCCATCTTGCTGACCTTACAAACCATCTACCAACACCTTTCATTCAGCTGAGAGACAGAAGACACATATCAGGTACATCAGAGAGCAAAGGGAGGGAGAGCAGGAGGAGTGGTTTGCCGAGGAGATAACAACAGCTCTCCTCCATCTCTCTGCACCACTGTGGGATGGGATGGGGCTGGGCATGACCTGGCAAGTCCTGCTGATTTGCTTCATCCCACAGATTACCCAGCAGCCCCACATCGGTGCAGTCCCACTGCCGATCACATGATATCACCCCAGCATAAATGCACTTAAATTGCTCAAGAGCCATATGCAGCCCAAGAGCCCCCATGGGTATAAAGTATCTTGCTTTCCCATGCAGCGAGATCAGAATCAGGCGCAGTATTGGGTTAGGGAGCGGCAATAGTTGTTCCATAATTAACTCTGAAACTGGGTTCTCATTAGACCTTGCTTTTCATAAACACCCTTCCCTCCACGCATGCCTAATTTCCTACTACTCATCAGGGAGGTTAATAGGGACTGAAGTCAGTAGTAAAGCTCCCATGGGTTCCACTAAGGCAGATTCACACCCACATAAGAAACAGCAGTGAACTGGGTGCATCTCTTTAACTATCTTCTTTTTTCCTAGATGTATGCGCAATGCCTTGCAGCATGAAGATCAAGCCGGGCTGCTGCTGCCAATGAATGTTAAATACCCTTCACAGTGACACTCTGAAAGGGCAGGATATTATATCACCCTCCACACTGTGTGAAGTGTTTGCTCAGTGTCAGCTCTATTCAAAACTACTGTCACATCTCTCTTAGATTTTTTTTATTGTCTTTCACTGCTGTTGTTCCTTGGGAATATGCATGCACCCTCATTTATTCATGGCACCCCACATCTGTAATGCAATAAATATGACATTTCTTGTCCCACATAGAGCAGACCCTTTCTTACATGTCAGGATCGGGCCCATCTTATCTTTCTCTGGAATGGGAGTTTTGCCAAAGAGAAGAGGCCAGGAAGGACAGATGCAGCTAAGGTGGAGGTGGGAGAGTGGGTGAAATGGGGGTGGGAGGCAGAGTGCAGCCGTTCTCCAAGGAGATAACTGCAGCTCCAGTTCCTCTTTTGGGTGTGGGATTCATGTCACCATTGAAGAGCAAGACGGGCACTTCATTTGTCACCCCGAGTATCTATACTGGGTGGATCTTAGCCCCCTGTTGCAATGGGATGCTCTTCTCCCAGAGGTGCCTCTCCCTCTTCTCTGCCTGGAGAAGGTGCTACAACCCATCTAGTTTACCCCAGATGTCTAACACCAACCTGTTCAACACTAGGCAAGCAGCATCCCACCCCTGGTGCCTGCCCCAGCGGCAGGGTGCTACCCACGGGCATGGAGGAGACAGGAGGCAAGGAGAACACAGTTATGCTCCTAGTGCCTCTCCCTCTCCACCCCGGCCCTGCAAATCCACACCCTGTTTCATCTGCTCATCAAGGTGGGGGGATCATATTTTTGAGCCTCTTGAAATTAATTAACCCTCCACAACCCAAGCAAACTTTAGCCAAGGGATGGCTTCTTTGCTGATTTCCAGCCTAAGGAACTAGTGAAGGGGGTTAACGTGCAGTTGACACAGAGTGGGGATGCCCTGATGAATGGAGAGGGATATCCAAGGCCGTATCTCCAAGTCCTTTGGTCACTCAGCTCATGACCCCAGAAGAGGAAAAGACCCTGCCTCACTGCAGTCACCTGTGAATGTCTCTCCACTCATTGGGATCCCTCATCCCAGGGTTGGAACTTCCAGACGATCCCCTCTTTCATCTCCCCCGTCTTCTGAGGAGCCTTCCTCCACCTCCACTCCTCTCCACCTTAGCCCCCCTCCTTTCCAGTTGCCTCCCCTCCCGTCAGCCTGAAAAACAACCACAAAAATGTGAGGAAAGTTTCTGTGCCTAGGTGGTGATGAACAACACAGTCAAGCAATTGTCTGGCTGTGGAGGGTGGAAATTTAATTGGAGAGAGGCTTAGCAATTCCTCCTGCCAAAAGAGTGAAAGGCAAAATTCAACAGAGCGAGCTCAGAGCGATGCAGTCCTCCGGCCAGTTCAAGCAGATGCCAGCTGCTGGGGAAAGTATGGTCCCAAGTGGGGACATGACAGGGGCGAAAGAGCCCTTTTGGCTAGCAGTAGTGTCTGCCCAATGTGTAGGAGGAGGGTGATCTCCCTACCAACACAACGTACTCAACTAGGGCAGAGAGGAAGGAGAAAGAGAGATGAAGTGACATGCCCCAGGCCATACAGCAAGCAAGTGGTGGAGCCCAGCACAGCCCTGGGGATTGCTGTACAGTCACTGCTAGACTTCCCAACACCCTCTAGGTGGTCAGTTGGGGAATCCCCAGGAGTGCTGCTCCTACAGATCTCAGGGGCTTCTCGACCCAAGGCCCCTGAGCCCCGTATCTCACCCTGGGATGCCGCAGCAGCCATGAGCAGGTGTGTTCCTGTTGGGCACGGTGAAGCTCCCCTCTCCCAGAACATCCCCGACTCATTCAGTCAAGCAGGGATGGCAGAACTCTTCGCACATACAAGGAAATGATTGTGGTATTTAACTTCTGATGGAAAATTTGCTTGGCAAGAAGAGATAAACTCTATTCCCCTTTTTTTTTTTGGACCCGACAGCCAGGGTGGTTCATTAGCTGTGCTCCATAGGTCAGCCCAGAACCTGCTTTTTAGAGAAGTGGTGGACCTGACAGCTGGTCCCAGCATGTATGTGAGGTTTCCTTTGGACCAGGAATCTCCAGCTGGGGGGTAGCCCCACGGCCAGCTGTCTGCCACCCCCTGCCAGCTCCCTCCTTTCCTGTGTTAGCAGGAAAGCCTGCCATGAAATGCCACAATTTCCAGCCAGCATCATACCCGAAGGGCCATCCCAACTAGTCAGGGCAAGTTAGAGCAACCCTAAGGCTGCTTGACGGCATGTTTGCCGAGTCCCATGTGTCCTCTGCAATGCAGAGAGCCGAGAAGACAGAGAGGTGGCTTAAAGCACCCCTGTAGAGGGCTAACTCTGGATTATGGCACTACGGTGCGTGTGCACATGTATGCGTGTGTGCGCGTGTATCAATGTGAAGTATGGTGAATAGATGTGAATGAGTTCAGAGCCAACATTACAGCTTCGGGGGAGCCAATCCAACATTGTTACTCATCTAATTCCAAAGCGCAGTTATTCCTTTTAGTCAAAGTTTTATTTTTATTTCAAATGTGATGTGGTTACAAACTCATTCCCTTGTATAATTTTGCTTTCCAAGTTAATTACAAGATGTTCTAATTAATTATATTTAATGATTAACGTACAAACTCACAAGGAATGAACATAGCTTAGAGAACATTTGCTCTCAAAAGATATGTCTAGACTAGTTTGGTTTATCAGGAAAAGGTTGAAAAAATTAAAATGAGAGAGCGCCAGGGAGAGAGAGCAAAAATACACTGTGTAAGAAAAAATAACAATAAAAAAAGAAACCAAATTATGTCCAAAGAAGAGCATATTTTTCCTTGGAGTTCAAACACCACCTTTAACCATCTCCCCACCCAGGATCTGATTACTTTTAATGGGACTCTGCTTGTGATTTAAGTTGTTGTTCATTTGTACAGTAATTAAGTTGAGTTGAGTTGATGTCTATTACATCATGGTTTATACTATGAATTCACACTGCAATTATGTGCGTGTGTGCAAGGGTAAGTGAGCAGAAAAAGGACCTTCTAGTTAAGATAACCGATAACTCCAACACGCTGGGTTTAGCTAAGCTCTGCCATGCACTTCTTCTACAACCTCAGCCATGTCACCTCCAGACACCCAAGTGACACATGCAGGAGTGGGGACATTGCCTCCAGATGTCCTAGTAATACAGATACCAGAGTGAAATGCCCATGAGGAAGCGGAATCCTGAGAAGAGACCGTGAGGCTAATCCTTCACCCCTCGGACTAGCTGGCTGCTGACACCGGGGCACTAGTCACTGAACAGCGAAACTTCTAGCCCAGCAGGGCCATGATTTTAAGCAGGGTCTCCATTGCCACAGGAGTCAGGGATTATAACATGAAGCATCCATCCAGGGATAAAGAATACACATACATCTCCATTACACACACCTCTGCTTGTAATACACACACATCATATGTGTATGTATAATACACAGCTAATTTCTAATGCAAGAAAATTAGATTTTATATAGGCAGAAATTGGAGTGGATTAAGCCAAAAACATGTTTCAAAGTCCAAATTTAAAAGCTTTTTTCTTTTTTTTTTCCTCCTTCCACAGCTATTTTGTCCAATTCAGCAAATTATCAATGGGCTGAGAAACTCCCCTAAATGTTAATGCCAAGACGACTGCAACAAAGATTTTCAAGCAGCATGTTCAGAGCCCCCTGGTTTGAAGCATGTGGATGCTCTCCTGGGTTTAGTGCTTGCGGTGTCATGTTGCTTGGCGAGCTGGCTAGGGACAAGGACACCCCTCCACGAGGTGCTGCACGAACACAGGCTCTATTGTTCACCCAGACGGCTGAGTGCTCATGGCAAGGGATAAAGATATGCCAGCTTTCATTTTGTGCTGTGAGAACGGGCCAGCATCATCTCCCCAGATTTATTCTCACCAGTACAAATGCTGAAGTCTCATTACCACCTTCCACCAAATATTGCACTGGCACAGACTGGAGGGAGAGAAAAATATTGTTTCACCAAGTTCCGACAAAGGCGTCAGACACTTCTGACAAGAACCTGAAGGAAAACGCCGGAACACCTTGCTCCTGCTAAAAACTTCACTTCCATTCTGGTATTATATAACCCTGATTTTCTGCCCCAGTTGTCCATCTTCAAGACTTTTACACTGTTGGGAGATCTGGGAAGTGGCCACAAGTGGATTATGAGGGTTCAAGAGAATAACAGCAACAGAAAAGGGCGATGAGGAATCTGGTCCCTTTTGGGTCTTCCTGAAATGAAGCTGTGCAAAACAGGTCTGAAGGAAGGAACGAGTCAATATTTGGGTAAACCAAGCATCACTTTTATCCCCCTTTCTTTTTCAGCACTAGGATCCCAGCTACGCTCCCAAGTCCTTATTTAGCATCTCAGGCTACATTCTTGAAAGCATTTAACTTCATCTATTCTAGTAAATAAAACATGCATGGGGCTGTTCTTTGGCCCACAGGCCAATTGGCATGGACCGACTTGCGTCCGTGCTGATAAGTGTGTTTCCTTCCAAAAGCGGGGGGCTGCATCTGAACCACCTGTGGTGATGCTCCTTGGCCCAGGCTGTCCCTGGACTGTGCCCAGGCATTGTCTGGGAGAGTGCTAGTTGGAACAGGACAAAACCATCGGCAGGGACCATGCTAAGGGTTGGATAGATTGGGAGATCATGTGCCAGTACCTGGGCTTGAGCCCTGGCCTTGTTTAGTTTATCAAGACAGCCATAGCTTTAGGTGCTTAAGTGTAATTATTAAGGGACCTAATTCCCATGGATCTCCCTGTAGAAGGCACCTAAAAACAGGTTTCATAGCAGTCTGCACATGGCTCAGGAGCCTGCCTAAACTAACCAATAGAGAACACCAAGGGGAAAAGATTAAAAAGGAAATGTTTTAAATCCTGCCTCCCTCTAGGATGTAGGTACCATATTCTGGGCGGCAAGAGGACATCTCCCTTCCCAGAGGATTTATGGCCCTGACCCCTCTCCTGGAGTTAAGCAAAGATTTTTCTCTCAGAAACCCAAGGAAGATGCATGCATTTTCCTCTTCCCCACCTCTTTTATCCCTCTTCTGAAGGACCTCACAGCGGATGTGTAAGTACTGGGTAAGCTCACTCCTTCATCTGAAAAGATTTGAACTGTCTTTCCAGGAGAATGCATGAAAAAAGGTGGAAGGAGGATGGTCTGGGATGCTGAAGGAAGAGGAGGACAAATAGAAAATGTTGAAAGACGTGAGCCAGGAGGGGTTGTTATCGACATGTACGTTATTATTATTAAGCAATTGGGAGCAGGAGGGAGAAAAATAAAAAGAAATAAAAATTGGAAGACAATCTAAAATACTGTAGTAAAACAAAACTTTGCTTTACTGCTAATCCCACTGAAGTCTCTAGCCTGGTGTTGTCTCAGCAGAACATATTCTGTGAGCAACTTGGGAAGTAATTTGAGCGTCTCTGAAGTGCTTTGTCTTTCATTGGCTCATCCAGTATTAAATCATCTGGCAATGAAGAAAAGTGTTTAAAGTTAACTTCCACACAGAACAAATTCCTCTGGAAAACTCTTGTCATTCAGCCCGGTTTACCCAAAGCCTGGTAACATTGATTAGGCTGGAGTTGGGTTTGAATTTTTTTAATGTGTTTTCATTTTTTCTGTTTAAAAAAAAAAAACAAAACAATTAAAAGAGTGCTGCTAACTTCTTTGGACTTAGCCACTTGCTGGAAAACTTAGAAGGATGATGTTTGAGTTGGGGAAGAGAAAGCTGGTGCTAGGCTTCTGACATGCTTGTCTGTCATCCCTTGCAATTGCAGCTCCCTCAGGACACTGAGGATTAAAAGCCTTGTGTAGGTGACACTGCAGACCCAGGGAAGCAAGGCGCAGACCCAGGGAAGCAAGGCGCATCCCTTCTCGCTACCGCCTGCTAACCAAGCGCTTTTCTATTAGGCTAGAGCTGGTGCTAAAAGTAGCCTGGTATCCCCACTCAGGGGTGGTCTAACAGGTCCCCTCTACCTCCAATTCCACGCACGGGTCTTTTGCATCCACACTAGTCTTTTCTTCTCTGCTTTCCAAATGCCAGGGAGGCGATGAAGCCTTTGATGTTCCCAGGAGCCCTGCTTCAGTGCATTTCTCTGCACACACCCACCAGTGCTTAGCCAACTCAGGGAGCTCCTCATCTGCCAGCAGCTTGACATGTCCTCCCAAAGGGCTAGCACTGTGCCTCCACATACCCATCTGGTCCTAGCTGCTCCCATAGGTGGCTTGACACCTGCCACTTGCTCCCAGCTGCCTCCATCCCCTTCAGCCAAGGTCACCTCGGCTTTTTTCCCCTTGCTGCCAACCCCATTACCCGTTCTCACTAGCTATGCTGACAGTCCTGCTCATCTCTTCCTACCCGCAGGCTTGGGAAGCTGAAACACCCCCGTCAAGTAACACACCTAGTTAACTGTGTAATGCTGTACCTATGGGGCAATTCCATCCCAGCATCTGCAAGGATCCTGATTACACCCTAAAACATGATATTTCAATTTCATTATCTGATCGGGCATTAGCAACGAGCACCACTAATGAGTATATTAGTCAGTTCCTTTATTAAACTAGCGGCAGCATTTGATGCAATGACCTCCTGATGTAGCTCTTTGATGCCAAGTGATTTGATTTTTATTTCTTCTTTTTTTTTTTTTTTAATTGAGAAAGATACAGCAAGGCAAATGGAAAAATGGTGAGGAGCAGAATTAGCACATTGGCAGTGCAGGCAAATACATGTTCAGCAAAGAGAATGAGTTTTACAGGAGCTGCAGAAAAGGCAAGTGGCGAGCTCTAGCTAGTTAGCTAATATTTGAATATACCCATTCATTATTTCTGCCATTATTATTATGAATTTGTTGTTGTTGTTATTCTATTACGCAGCCAGTCCTGTGGACTGGTTTTGCCATCTATAACCTGGCGATCTTTCACCCTTAGCAATTGTTGTTTGGCCATATTACCACAGGGCTCATTGTGCAAGAGGCTGTGCAAGCCCAGAACAAGAAGGGGATGCCAGCCCCAGGGCATTTCCAGTGTAAGTGTCAGATGAGTGACAACAGGCAGATACGGAGGGACGGAGGAGTATGAGGAAACGGGGACACACGTGTGACTGATTCAGGGTTGAAGGTTTGGAGCACAGCTTCGGGCTTAGCCAGTTACCAACTCCATCGGGGAAGCGTTGCATTGAGGCACATAAATTCCCATGTCCTGGCAAAACTCCAGGCTGGGGAATAATACAGAACATCCTACCGAAACTCCCATTATAGTTTTCACTAGAGAAATCATTGCACTTTTCCTTCCAATATACTCTGGTAGTGCGGTCACAGCCCCGGATGACTCCTGCAGCCCTTTCCAACCATGACTGCATTTTCACAGATTCCATCTCAGGTCCAGTTCCAACCTGATAGTTAATCATGGTAGTGTTCAGGGCTCCTTCGGATAATTACTGGAGGTATTAACCTAGCCCAAACTGAAGCACTAAGTGCTTTGCACCCATGCAAATGGCTTGCACGGGCTTACATAAGAAGCATTTACACTGGCCATAGATCATTTGTGGCACTGCTCTGGCATGCTGACATGTGAAACACCATCGTACGATCCACCTGGCTTTAGGACTTTGAGGCCAGCTCACTCAGGCTGCTGGAAGTAAGATGCTAAATACACAGGAAATCTTAACAGAATTATTTCTGCAGTCATTTTCCTCCAGGAGGCCAAGAAGCAGCAAAGCAAACTGGAAACATGAGCGGAAAAAATAGCTCTATTGGTATGGCAGATGTTGGAAGACCCAACCTGCCTACTTGCTACATGACCTTGTATCTAACAGGTTAAAATACTATTGCCACTGTGCCAAGTATGTAGTCTAAACCTAATAGTCACGCGCCACCGAGCTGATGTCTTCTTCTCCATTACAATTAAAGCCCTCTGCTCCCCACTGCCATGGAGGATGGTGCCTGCACTGGCCCTACTGATAATCACCCAAGCAGGAGTTTGTGCTGGGTCCAGAGGGCTGGTTCAGATTTCTTTTCAGGGGAAAGAGGGTCCTACATTGAAGTCCAGGGTCAAAATACCTCCCAGAAATACTGCCCAACCCTCAGATAACTGCAGCAAGGGGCCCGTAACGTCCCTTGACCAGGACTGGCAAGTGGGTACTTCACCACCCACCTTCACGTTTGCTGGGAACTGGGCGTTTTTGGGGGATACCTACAGAAGACCAGACGGGAGCTGGGGCCCCCTCCTCCTGGTATGCTGCAGTAGCTCAGTCAAATGGGCCCCATTTATGTTTTTTAGCAGAGTCTCTGCTGCAAACCACCCAGTGAAGCCACGTGTCCACGCATCCCCAGCAGCCCTCCAAAAGCCAAGCCGAACCCCAGCACACCCGAATCTGTAATGGGCCTGCTTCTATCTGACTGCCCAGTTAACATCCTCCTGCTGCCTCCTTAATTATAATCCCTTTATTTTATCTAACCCCAGTTGTAACAGTTGGTGAGTCACTGGGCTCCATAACAAGACGATCAGGACACATTTCATATTACACTGCAGTTTTCATTCCAGAGCGTGGGCTGAAGGCGTTGTTTATTTATTTTAATTTGGTTTGGTTTGGGGTTTTCTCACATGTGATGGAGTACAGAGATTTAAGCAGGGGGTAGAAGGGTGGAAGGGGTAAAAAACAAAAACAACCTCAATCCATCTGGATCAATTAAATCTTGTTGAAAAGTTTTCAACCCCAGGGTTGCCTGAGGTAGGTCTAATAGTCACACTCTTTGGCTTTTAATGAAAATGCTAATGATTTCTCCTTTGGAATATATTTTCACTTCTAGTTTGAACAAGATGCATCTCTCCTCCAATCAATTCCACAAGCTCTTCTTTTTTTTTCCTACTGTTTTTTTGCGCGTGCCCCTTCAGGGCAAATTAAGAAATTATTGCCTCTATCCAAAAAGTAGCTGAAATGTGCAACCTTATGCTTCACGTCACAGGGGTGGGGAGGAAAAATCTTTGCATGGGAGCAACAGTCCCGTTTCTGTCTGACTTGTGTAGGAAAAAATGGTGTCAAACCATTCTCACCCTGGTTCACCAGGGAAAGCTGCGGGCGCAGGTGTCTGCTGGTGAAAATCACCGTCAAGCCAACAGAGCTGCCTTTAGATTTACAGCCACCTCACCTACAACGTTCAATTTTCTGGTTAGTAGTTCACTGTAGGAAGAATAAGAGTGAGAAAGAGAAAGAGGGACGTATAAATATAGGATGAGACCCACCTCTCCCAACTTCTAAGGGATAGGAATGGAGATCAGTGGTTCAGTTCATCCATACGTGGCAGAGAGAGGCAGATTCACCCCATCCCAAATTGGACGCTGAACTTTTTCGTGGCTGAAGTACGATGGCTGAAAAAAATGCACCAAACAGGAGAACTGCCACAAGTCAAACCCAGTTAAAATTTGCAAAGGCAATGCAAACAAATCACAAAAGTTTCCAGTAAGGGATGTGAATACTGCACACGGGCTTAGAGGCATAAAGGCTAATGGGAAAGAAGGGATGGGAGTAGGAAGTGCCTCCTTGAAATTGCCGTTAGCTCAAGGGGAAGATAAACAGTCTCCCTACAGAGGTCTGAGAGAAAAGACACAGAGAATCATTAGTTTTGCCTATACTAGTATATTAAACGAGGCCAGGGCATGTGACTGCCCTGCTTTTAGCTGAGACCCTAGCAAGTTTTGTCCTGTGGCACCTGGCACGCTGAGGCATGATTCAGAAGACATCATGTGCCAGGTATCACTCCCAGTACACAGTGCACATGGGACCACTCTTTTTTGGTGGGGAGGTAGATTTTAGAGTTTAGGTCTACCATCTCAAGCCATGCCCTGCCGTTTGTCTTTGGGATCAGAGAATGAGCCCTGGACCATTTTATTTATTTGTCTAAACACAGGCACAAAGTCTGACTGTGAATAATTTTAAGAGGTCTATCAAGTCCTAGGTTGAAGGAGTTGATCCAGAAAACGTGGACTGGCATCAGCAATAAGTCAGACTTTAGAACACCTTCAGCAGTAAAAAATAATTAAAGACATGGATGTAAATGAAAATTGCAATAAAAAACAGCATGTTTTCTGACAAAGATAGATCATTCTGAACTGACCTGATCGTTCACTTTGATAAGATCACTGATTTTCTAATGAAAGGAAATGCAGTAGATCTAATCTCTCTGGACTTCAGAAAAGCATTTGTTATAGTACCTCATGGGAAATTATTAAACGGTAGAGTATGGAGATTAGGAGAAGAATTTTAGGATGGAAAAGGGAGTCACTACAGAGGAAATGACAACAGATGGTGTTGAGAGAGGAAGTATTGAGCTGGAAGGAAGTTACGATTGTAGTTCTTCAGAAATCAGCTTTGGGACAGATTTGATTTAATATTTTGCCAAATGTCCTTGTCACAAAAAGTGGGGCAGCGTTATTAAAATTTGCCTCTAACAGAAACTCAGAAGGCACTGCTGTCAGTCCATAAGAGCATAAAGTTATCATATAAGATGAACTGCATGTCCTTGAGAACTGGAGGTTCAGTACTAAAGGGGTCATGCATCTCACCTAACTTCAGCTACGTTGAACATGTAGTCCAAGGTAGCTGGCTAATTTCCTGCTATACTCAATTAAAGACAGAAGTAGATAAATCAGCCTCCGAGGGTGTCTTTTTTAGATACTTATAGTAGGATATGATACCGATTTTCTCTCCTGTGTCTGCAGAGGAACCATAGACAATTAACCTAGGCTAGACAACAACCCTACAGACATTCAAGATGGATGCTAGGTGGATGCATTATTAGATTAGGTACTAATGAGAGTTTTTGAAGCTATTCCATTAAAAAGGGTCTGAAAAGTGGGATACATGGATTAACCATCAGAAGAGAACATGTGACATGTTTTTGACATGGCTGTCAAAAATGTGTCTTGCAAGGTATTTCCAATAAGGATAGGGAAACTTCTGTCTTGATCAGCACAAAACACACAGAGGGCAACCTCCAAAGCACCAGAACAATTCCAGGGTAGAGAACAATCCTAGTTGCCTATATTTAGAAGAGATTAACTCAGAGTACAAAGCTGAAGTACTGGGATGCAAGAGGAGATTGTGAGCCCATGTCATGGGATGAGAATATACGTCTTGGCTTGTTTAGCTGAACAAAGTGAAGACTAAGAGATTACAATGCTGATTTATATAAATACATCAGGAGAGTAAATAGGGAGAAAAAAAGAGCTATTTAAACTAAAAGACAGCATGGGCACAATAAATGGCATAAACTGAAACTAAATAAACACAGGCTGGTGGAAGAAAGACTAGGGTGAAGGACCTGAACAACTTCCAGTTAGCATAATGGGAGCAAAAATACACACAAGAAACTTCCTTCCCCTTGAACCCTCTTCAGCTCATGGAAGAGAATAAAAGAGAGAAGAGATGTGACTTAGAGACTCAAGAGGTGCACTCCAGTTTTACAGGTCAGTATGGGAGAGAGAACAAGTAAACTTTTTGAAGAGAGAAAAACCTGTCTGGTATGCTATACCAAAAACTGTATCGTTGTCCTTTTAGCACCTGGTACTTCCTTTTTCTCACTAGGCTGCTGGTGTTTCACTTGTAACAATACACTAATTGAACAGCACGTTGACAGATTTGCATGCCACAGTCCTCCCGCTTCTGATTTCTTTGTTGCATTTGCGTACATCTAAGCCTGGAGAAAAGGAGAAAAAAAAAAACCACCAACAACTAGCAGGAGAAACAAAACAAACACACATGCACGCAGCACTTCCAAACTGGTCTTGAGAGCAAACAATAGTAGGAAGGGATAACTACCACTCTCAGGGCTCTCAGATGATCGGGTCAGCGAAGCAGACACAGGAAAGGGGATTTCGAGAAACAAATAATACCGGTGCCTGAAATGGGATCTTTGCTGTAAAGAGAAAAGAAACATATGCTCTTCAGCTGGAGTGGATTTCTTATGTTGCTCAGAAGTGACTGGCTCATCCTCAGTGAAAAGGATTGGTGTTGTATTAACCGTTCTGTATCAGTTTCCCTTCTGAGTCCCCTGCCTGAGCCATTGGGTTATATCATTTCTGACAGGCAGCACAAACAGGAGACCAGAGTAACTCAAGTCCCTGATGCTGCTGAGCAGACATCCATCTGTGCTTCCTGGGGGCACATATATATATACCCTGTCAAGGCTGGATGTTGCTGAACAGCACTGGTCGGGAGCTGGGACAGGTGGTGACACTGGGCTGACAAATGCAAGTCCCTAGTTTTCACAGGGTACCACATTAGCCTGACGTTCTTGCCAGGATCCCTGACGTCCTGCTCATTCTTCTCTGCGAGCTGACCTTGGCCAAAAGGGAACCATGCAGTCACAGCATCCTTCTCGCTTTGCTCACTGAGAGCAGCAAGTTCCCTGGGAACGCATAGAACTTAGGAAGCTCTGCAAGAGCCCTGATTATCAAAGCACAGGCAAAATATGTGCTCTGCAAGTAGTTTAACAGATTTTGGGTCCATCATCATTCTCCCTGTTCTCATGTGGTCTTGTTTATGCTTAAGCCAGCATTCTGAAACAGGCACTGCCAGGTTCTGCATCATGACGGCTACAGAGTTGGCTCTTTTATTATGTATCCATTCCTAACTGAAAAAAAGGCATTTGCCCCAGGGGAAGAAGGAGGTGAGCTACCGTCTGAGCTCTTCTCTGTACCACCCTCTACCTCACATGGCTTCAGAGCCAACATATACAAAGTTTCCTTTGCCTTCATCCTACGTACCTGAATGCAGTCCCACTCCCAACTATTCCCTCCCTGCAGTTGTTTGCCCACTTCTCAGAGTTATATTTCAGCTGTATATGGCCTGGATCCAGTGGAGGAAAAAAATGTCCCACCACCAATGCCGTTGTTTGCTATAGACCTGGATTCTCTCGGTACAGGAGTATTCACTTCCTTGATAGGCCGAGACTCACAGCTGAAAGTTAGGAGATTTCCTGGAACTAGAGCTGGGAATTATCCCCAAACCCTACATTTAAGCAGAATAACGTCGGGGAATCTGGACCTCATTTTGATCTTTATAGCATCAGCCCCTCTCTCTCCAAGCTCAAAGCAAGGCAGATTGTGACTTGCCATCTTGGCCCACATGAACATCAAGATAGATGCTGAAGACTTCTTTGTTCCTTGAATGTCAACTGTAAGTGTGAGTCATTGCGGCTTCAGGAAGGAGGGAACCTCTCAGACAAGGTCTTTCTGAGGAGGAGATGGGAATTGATAGCTGGTGCAGAAGATCCAGTTTTAAAGATATGAAACTAGATTCTCAAGGGCACTTGTCTCTCATTGATTCCTAAGTGCCTTATAAGATCCAGTCATAATGACTGAATCTGCAAAGAATTAATTTCCAGGGAACCTGAGTGCTTTGTTCCACCTTGTTGCAGTGCTTAACAAACAAATTATCTATATATTGCCTAGATAACAGCTTAAATCTCAGTTGTACTCTTTATCTCCCATTGAGTGGTCCCTTTCTTCACAACCAGAACCACTGTCTTGGGTTGCAAGGTGTGATTGTTTGCCTCTCAGTACAGCTCCATGTCTTTTTCTCATTAAGTGAATTCACTGGGATTTCTTACATGAGGGTGGAGTAACTTCACAATGAACAACTTGGCAAAATTGGGCTTTATGTAATTACTTGAGGATTTGGCCCAACATACTGGTACAACATGAGATGTATCTCATGATCTTTCACTTGCGTAACCCTCTTCCTCTTGTTGTTTATTGTCATCCCTTGCTGGGTTAGTTCCTTGGGGCAGAGACCTTTTATTTAATTAGTCTGGAAAGGGACTGGCACACCTACAGAGCCATATTAATAATGAGAAACAGTACTAACCTACCCACAAGAAGATGTGTGCTTCCTTGCAAGATATGTGACAGGGTACGACCACAGTGATCAGTCATGCTCTGACCCAATAGGGCTCACCTTGGTTTGTCTTGGGTGGGAAACTTATCACCAATATGTCCCCAGGCTTTTTCTCCTCTTATGTTCCGAGAAATGTCATGATGATAGATCACCTGCTGATTAAATTTACCTCAAATAATAAGCTAATAAGTGTTTCTTCCAGGCTCTGGAACTCCCTTTCCAAGACATTGGAAGAGGAAAAAATAGCAAGTGGACAGCAGGTCTCATGGAGCTTGTGTCCAAGTGATTTTTATCTGATGGTTGATTGACTTCTAATAGGGTAGCACTAAGGTTGCAGCAGGAGCTCCCTTGTTAGTCATAGTAAAGAAAGAAAGGAAAAGAAGAGGAAGGAGAGGAGAGGAGAGGAGAGGAGAAGAGAAGAGAAGAGAAGAGAAGAGAAGAGAGGAGAAGAGAGGAGAAGAGAGGAGAAGAGAGGAGAGGAGAGGAGAGGAGAAGAGAAGAGAAGAGAAGAGAGGAGAGGAGAGGAGAGGAGAGGAGAAGAGAAGAGAAGAGAAGAGAAGAGAAGAGAAGAGAAGAGAGGAGAGGAGAGGAGAGGAGAGGAGAAGAGAAGAGAAGAGAAGAGAGGAGAGGAGAAGAGAGGAGAAGAGAGGAGAGGAGAGGAGAGGAGAAGAGAAGAGAAGAGAAGAGAGGAGAAGAGAGGAGAGGAGAGGAGAGGAGAAGAGAAGAGAAGAGAAGAGAGGAGAGGAGAGGAGAGGAGAGGAGAGGAGAAGAGAAGAGAAGAGAAGAGAGGAGAGGAGAGGAGAGGAGAAGAGAAGAGAAGAGAAGAGAGGAGAGGAGAGGAGAGGAGAGGAGAAGAGAAGAGAAGAGAAGAGAAGAGAGGAGAGGAGAGGAGAGGAGAAGAGAAGAGAAGAGAAGAGAGGAGAGGAGAGGAGAGGAGAGGAGAGGAGAGGAGAGGGGAGGAGAGGAGAGGAGAGGAAAGGAGAGGAAAGGAAAGGAAAGGAAAGGAGAGGCAAGGAAAGGAAAGGAAAGGAAAGAGAAAAGAAGGGGGGAGAGAGAGAAAGAGAACGAGAGAGAGAGTTTAAGCATGTTTTTGTAACTTATTAGATGCCACAGAGAAAACAGAAGCAGGCAGTGATTTCTGTGGTGTCTGATAGGACATAAACTGATAAGAGCTGTTCCTGCAGGTAGGGCATTCAGAACATCTTTCCTGTGTGGATTCTCTAGTGTCTAATGAGGGCAGACCTCACATTGCTGCCTTTCTTTCAACAAAATCTCTAGCTCCAGTCAGTTGCCTGTTTTCCGACAGCTTACAGGAGCTGTGTATCTTTAAATCTCTAGCCCTGTTGTCAAATGCGATTGAATTTGGCTAATGGCTTCCAAAGTTACCGGGTGGACAGACACACAGACATGCGCACACATCCCGGCACAGAGCATGATCTCATGAGCCAGATTTCCATCGGAAAGGAAGCCTAAAGAAAGAAACATGGCCAACTCCCCCTTTCTCGCACCCCAGGTGTGAAACACTGATCTGCACCCACATTGAAGATCAGACTTTGCAGAGAGCCCAGGAACAGGCAGCCCAACAGCCCTCATTTAGCCCGTGTGTCATGCCTTGCCAAAAGCAGCATGCTTTCCTTTGTCACTGCTTAAGGAAGAGCCTAGCTTGAATCAAGAGGTGTCATTGACTTTCCCTTTTTGTCCCATCCGAAAAAAGCCAGCACGGTAAAACAGAACTGGAAGAGCACGCTACACATGTGGCTTTTTGCTGCTTGTATGGCACAGCCTGATTTTCAGAGGCCACGTTTTGGAGGCTCTCAGTTGGAAGAAATGTAGGCACCTCCAAAAGGCAATTCAGACATTACATGAACTGAACACAGGCTTCTCACTCAGAGGCCAGAAAGCAGGAGGGTTGAATCCAGCTCAGAATGTGGGTTTTTTTCCTTTTTTTAAGCTAAAAAGAGCCCCAAAGTCATCAAACCTTACCACCTTCCTCAGTTCACTTGATTCTTTTGATAGCTCCCAGGCTGTGGATGTCAGCTTTTATCAGAGACAAAAGACAATCTGAATAGCAACAAAACTATGCTGGGAATAAAACCGAAGTCTATTTTAAAAAAAAAAAAAAAAAAAAAAACAGAAAGAGAAAAAAACCAACAACACACACTAAAATATTCCATATGCTCTTATGGTGGGTTGCCCAGGGCACACAGAGAAAGATTGTAACTAGGCACAATCTGATAAGGCAGAATGCAACTGCTAGCTACTAGGCAACCACCAAAAAAAGAGGAAAAAAAAGGACAGAATCAGCATACACACAAGAAAGAAAAAGGTAGAAGAGGGAGGTGAAGCTGAGTTTCTGTGCATAAGGTATCACTATTCATGGAGGAGCAGATGTTAATAAAACTTTGCAAGGGTTTCCAAGTGAGGCTGTGAATGACGCTGCAGTTTGGAGGCTACACAAGGATGCCTGTTGTAGTCTAGCTGGTTTTCTTTCCCTTTTTGTTGCATGGTGGAGAAACACATGCTAACCGCATAATCACAGGACACCCTTGGCACCTCCTCTCCCTCTCTTTGTAGGTCTCATCCCATTGTCAAGCCTTGTCATTAATAGAGGCCTTGATCCTGCAATATGAAGCATGCACGGGATGGCTGGTTCTCACACGGCAAGCTGCTCTTCACATGGAGAACAGTTTTGCACCGGGATGCAAGGAAGGGTGTTGTATTGCAAAGATTTTGGCCAAGGTCTGCAAAGCTAGTTTTGTTCCCAACTTTTGGCTTCCCAAAAAAACCTGTGGACATTAACACATAATTAGATGTTAAACTCTGGTGGATCTAGACCTGAGATCTCTAAGGACAATTACTGTTTCCTAGCACAAGGGCTCTGATGGCTGATTAGGAATTCGACGTACTACTGCAATGAATATTAATGTTAATAATAATAATAATGCAGTAGATCTAAGCTTGCAGCTCTGGTTCACGCAGACTTCCTACTGAAATTAGCCAGGCCTCCGCGCATCCTGAGAAAGTGCGTCTCCTTACAAAATGGAAATGTGATCCTGCAGTCCTACCCCGTGGTAGCAGTCAGGCCCAGGAACAGCGCCAAACAGCTCAGCAAGATGAGCCTGTACAAGGGCCATTTTACATAAAGGAGGAGTAATCATGGAAACACGGCTCTCTGGATTTGAACCAAGCCCCTGAGTCACAGAGCAGGACCCCCCTGTTGTAGTTTCTGTAGAAACACAGAGCAACGTGGGAATATGGCCTCGTGTGAAGAGACGAAGGGCAAAATCCCTTATTCTGGGTTTTTAAGGCAAGCTCTTTCACACCAACCTGCTGTTTGGCTTTGAGCAAATCACTTTGCTTGCTTAAGTTTGTTTTTTTTCTAAATTAATACTGAAAATGGGTTTTGACACATTTTTCCTCACGGGGGTGTTGGGAGGCTGAGTTAGTAAACGCTTGCCAAGCGGTAGGAGATTCTCAGATGAAGCTCACTTCCCCTGGATGTGTACCATGCTCGTTGCGGCCGTGTCTGAACGCTTACGCATGTATAATTAAGAAGGACCATGATAACAGAAAGTGCAAAGCGCTGCTCCTTTCTCACTGCATAATCATGTCTTGGAGGTGGGTGGCCCAAGAGGGAAGCATTGCATCAGGTGCGACAGGGTTTGCTGCTGAGGTATGTTCTGAGAACAGTCGGTTTTTGTCTTTCACCGAATTGGGGCTAGGTATAACCTTTAGATTTTTCACTATATGCTAATTAAACCTTCCCTGGGCATTCAGCTATTCCCTCCAGCCCCTGCTTGCTTTCTGTGCGCAAACCCTCTACAAGCCTACACAAGCACCCATCAGCTTTCATTATAATTTACCTGCAAAATCCACACACTCCTGCTTTCATGTAAAAAAAAAAAAAAACCAACCAAAAAAACAAACTTAAGATATAAAAACCATCGTGACAGCCAGTGAAATAATCTGTTGCCTACAAATCAGGCCCAGGATGGTAAGAATTAGACCTCCCACATCACGTTAGCTTGGAGGGCTCTCCCTTCCCCTTAGCCTGCAGTGGAATTCCCGTTCCTACCACCGCGGTGGAAGCCAGCCCTGGCCCAGTGTCTGCATACCACCCGTCCTGTAGCTGCGGTGTGTTTACTTCAGGATTAAAAAAATGTGGGGGGAATGATCGCGAACAAACAGCCGCCTCTTTGTTGTGTGTGGTATAGGCAGGGCAGGTGGAAGAATTCCACCTTGGTCAGAGGCCAGATTGCATGGCCTCCTCCATCTTTTGTCACCGAGATCTGGGTAATCTCAGGTGAGGCAACATGTTAGAAAGTGAGAAAAGACAGGCTGGGTCAGGCAGGCCGACAAGGGTGGGATTAGTATGTTCCCTAGTGTCTTGTCCAGCCTTAAACAGTCTATATGATAGAGTCCCCACTTTTCTATGACAACTGTTCCACTGCCCATAAGCTCTCACAGCAAAGAAGGTCCTTTTTGATATGTAGGTTCAACTTGAGCTCAACTTTGCCCCATTGCTAGTTGTTGTAATACACAGCCATGGCACTGTATTATCTCATTGTTGGTTCCACACATTGTATTGCCAAAGATAACTCTGCACACGTGTAGACAGCTCTAGATGGTTATCATGTCATGCTTGCAAAGTGGAGATGCCTCCCAGCCAAGTGGCACGATTCAAGCCCACAATGCTGTCTCAGAGATGAGGGCCTCGCATGACCCAGTGGCCATCCCAATGCTGTGAGGAGCACTGGGTTGTTCTTGCCATCTGAGTGTTGTTCCCCTTTCCCCACTTGTGTCTCACCCTGCCAATCAAGATGGTCTCCAACATGGTGGCTCCTGTCAGCACTCCATGCACTCGTGCACCAGCCTCCTTGACAAAGGGAGGAAGGAGGAGGAGGAGGAGGACCACAAGCGGAGCCAGTGCTCCAGGTTCCACCGTCTGCAAAATTGAGGGCTTGAAAATACTGACTCAAGTCAGTGGATGCCAACTCACCGAAGCCTGTACCGCACCCTCTCTTTTTGGCATACCTGAAGCAAACACTGGGGAGCCTTCAAAATGAGGGCTGTGCAATCATTAAGATCTACAGAATGGCTTGCAGGACTCTGCCAAACTGGGTGCTGCAGCAAGAGCTTGGGGAAGGCTGGAGTCGGCAGGACGTTTTCAGAGAAGGGATGCAGTAGGATCTCAGATATTTGGGCAGTTCACCCATTGAGGTTCCTGAGAGAGTATGACAAGGACTAGGTGGCTGGACGGACAATCAGCAGCCATAGCCACAAGCACTCATTGCCTCCTGCACATTCATCCACCACAGACACAGCTCAGCAACAAAACCCTGAGGTGGGCATTCAATGGTGGCCAGTTAACCCCCCAAAACTCCTACTCCAAATGCTCCCCTAAATATACAGTTACATATATTACAAAGTAAGAGTCACCAGTAGCTTTACTGCTGGGAACCAGCCCTTTGGAAAGGAAGACTGCAGAAAGGAGAGAAGGAGCACACGAAGAAGGATAAACAATTCAGTATAAGAGGTGGAATGGGGTACAGAAGAAAGGCAGCGAAGAAATAGTCTGATCAGCTTCAGACTCCCTGAGCCAAGAGAGGACCCCTCCTCAATGAAGAACAGGCCATGCAGAGATACAGGTTCCCACCCAGAGGCATCAAGGATTTTCCTAGGGACTTGAAGGGGACTCTGGATAAGAAACTACAAAGGGGGTTACAACTCTACTGATCCCTGTTGTGGTCACTGGTGCAGTAGGTAATCAGGGAATTATTTCAAAGAATCAGAAAGGATGTCAACAGGGATATCAATGCAAGATACTAAAATCAGTTGATTTGGGTTTTCCCACTGCACACGTTCACATCACAGTGAAGGGGAAAATACACCACCACCACATCAGGAGAAAAACAAGCAAGTGGACAGTCCACCTCTCCTTGGGACGTCCTGGGCAGAGAGGATATACAGAACCTGAACATGCAGAAAGTCACTTATAGAAATGAGAGACACTCGTGTCTCTTGGATGTGATGGGTTTGCAAGAGTAAAGATGCCTGTTAGCTTCTTTTGCATAGCTAATGAATTTGGTAAATATGATTATGAAGAGTCTAAAGCAATACCCATAGAACTGTTGACAAGGCAAAGTCTTATAGCCCTTCCCATTGACAGTCCAGCTTCTCACTCAGCCTACGCCCACATTCAGAGCTCGTATCTCATTGGCCTTCTTTGGATATCCCATACGGTAGAAGGCCAGAGGGCTGCCAATGCCCAGTGGAAAAGCAGCAAGCCCAGCGATGTATCTAGGTTCATGAACCCCTTTGATAGCTGCATATTTTTCCCTTGTGGTTTGCCAGCAGAGGAGATAACTTCTCAGCCATTCCCACCTATAAAATGGTTGGCAGTTCTCTGACAAATTGAGCGCCTCACTCATGATCCTCCCCTTTCAGTTATCCAAAAGTCAGATCGTTATTTTCCATAATGGGTAACGGCTGTTTGCCCGAGGTGCAACTTGTGATCTCCTGGGCTTGCCATTTAACTAATAAGTAATTGGTGGTTTAGGGATAGTATGAAGTCTTGTGTTTTTCCTTGGAGACATCAGACAAGACGAGATGAATTCTTTCTAATGGTGAGTGTATTAATTGCAGGAAAAGGAGGTTTTAAGAACCGCTGACAAATATCAGCCCATAAGGAGTATAGCTGAACCTGTCTTCAGAGACCTCGAGGTGAGAGCAAGAGATTGACTTCCCTCACCCCTGAAGTTCCTTCCCATGTTATTTACTGCATTTGCTACTTTTCCAGGAAAACATTATATTTACTTCCATTCTGCTCTCTACAGGTCCCTGTACCATCTCCCTCTGGAGGTGTTCAGGCATCTTTCAGTAAATGCTGGAAGGATCATGACCAATATCTCCCCATTCAGTGGCATCAGCCAGAAGCAAGCCAAAGGCAGGCAGCAGTGGCGACAGCCTTCATAGATACCCAGCTCAGCAACCTGAGGGGCTCACATAACCTCCAGCTAGAAACGTTGCAATGTTTCTGAGCCACCCAGGACTTCATCTACAGGGAGCAGTTTGCTGCGGTCTCTTGCCACCTAGCTGTACTGTTTAAAGACATAATCAAACGGATTCCAGAAAACAAGCCCTGACTGTAAAGTTTCACTGCAACCCCTAACACACCTGCTAATGCAGCTATCGCCTGGCTGTGCGCTCTCAAAGGTGTAATAACACGGCCGTATCCTGCTAAAGCTCCAGGGGAAAGCATGAACAGAAAAGCCTTCATAGTCTTAAGGCAAGGAAAATATTATTGCACTTCCACAAAGCAGCTTCCCTTCCTCCAGAACAACCACCTCAGGTCTTTCATCTCAGCGAGCTCTTGGCATTTATTATTTTAGAGCTTTTTCGCATCGAGAAAGGATTATTTTTGTTCTTGCTCCGAGATCACTCCTTATTGTTAGTTAAATAAATCAAATTGGTGGAGAAAATAGCAAATGCTTAGCAAAAGTGTATTTCATCAAACTGTCTGATCCTGGGGATCCCAGGTATTTATTCAACATGGAAAACCTACTCAGCTGGATTTATGTATATACACACATATATGCACACACACACACACACACACCTCTCTCTCTCTCTCTCATAGGTGTGTGTACATTCATGTGATGGCTAATATCAAGTCTCTCTTTGCTACTGGAGGTGATCATGTTTCTTGAGTACAGACCTAAAGACTGTCTCTTTCATAGGTAATGAAGAGGGAAAGTCCCAGAAACTTCCATTGATTTCATTTCCCTTGGGAAATTTAAGTTTTGTCTGCAAGAGTGGCAAGCACTTCACTGGGAAAGGAGAGGAAATGAGACCGTGTTCCCATCTGCCTCACTCTGTGAGTGAGGCAGCAAAACTTCTCTGCCAAACTCTGGGAAGGCTGATACGGATGGTGAACCCTGAAAAAAAAAATAATCCTAGGTTTCTGGGGGACCTGGGAAATCCTGCACACATCCCTGGATATACCATCACTTCTGGAGCATCCCTTAGTGCCAGGCGGCTCCCTGCTGCCTTTCAAATGCAAGGGCTGCGGTTTCATGCAGCAGATGAGTATTTGCTTTTTATTCACCCTTTGATCAAGACCAACTCCAGCAGCAGCAGCCAGTGGGCTCTGTCGGCTTCCCTTTTGGATCTGACCCATTTTGGGTACTGGTTTCTGCAGTAACCATCCGTGCATGCTTTAAGGCATGTTTTTGTTTCTCATCTATCTATTCACTTAACAAATTAGCACAGTCTAGTCTTATGCAAATCGGAGGTTCGATTTCCTTGTGTACATTGAAACTCTTCCTCTGCCTTTACCAGCCAATGCGCAGCTACTGTTATTTCCCTACTAGGATGGGTTTGCATTGTTCGCTGCAGGCTGTAGAAGTTAATACATGTGAATACAATCCAAGTAAGCTAAGCATGTGTTTTACTATATACAGAGAGTAAAACACAGGGACAACAGAGAGAAGGGATGGGAGGGAGAAGAGAAAGGGTCAGATTCATTTTCTTTCAGATGACAGAAAGCAAAAAATAAACAGGAAAAAAAAACCCTTAAAATTTGATAGTTTGAGAGGAGAGAGTACAACTAATTACCTGCACTGAGCTCAAACGCAAAATGGCAGCTGCCCCCCAGATGCCTTTAAAGAGAGATGGAGGGTACCTCTCACATGTGAGGGCAGAGTATGGGGAAAACAAGATGTCCTTTCCTTTCAGTAGCACCTGGAGATCATGGAATCATAGCATCATAGAACCATTTAGGTTGGAAAAGACCTTTGAGATCATTGAGTCCAACCGTAAACCTAACACTGCCAAGTCCCACTAAACCATGTCCCTAAGTGCCACATCTATATGTGCCACAAAGCCCATGGGTAAGTTTTCTAGGCGAAAAATAGAAACCTATTTATGATGCCCACAGCAGGCCCAGAGAGTGTAGAAATGAGAAAAAAAAGGAAAACTTTATGAGGGCAGGAGAGAGATTACAAGAAGACAATCCCACAGCAGACCATGGACAAGATCCTACAGCCCCTAGACCCCAGCTCCAGGCTCTGACCACTGGACAATAAAGCCTGCCACCCAGCTGCTGTTTTCACTTGATTTCAGTCAAGTTAAACTGGGGCCTCATTTCCATGCAACTGTAATTTTGTCAGGGGAATTGTAATGTGTCTTTTGCCAGCACAGTTAAAACACCACAATAGATGCTATTCTGATGACAGCCATCAAAATAAGTAGATAGATTAAGAGACAGATAGACAGAAAGAGTTTGAAATAAGGAAGATATATACAGAGAGAGAGTGAGAGAGATGGATGGATAGATAGATGAGCAGGAATAGCTGGGAATATAAGAGATTATATAGATAGATAGACAGATCTTGGCATAAAGCACTTGCATCAAGGTGCAGCTGGCAGCCCTGATTTAATGCATCATTTGTTCAAAGTGCTCATCTCCCTCCCTTTAAGTAAAACGAAGTTGTTTGTTATGAGTTACGGAACAAATCTGTGTGTGGGCTCCCTCGGGGTCATAGGATTGCATGAGGTGAAGGGCCTGATCCTGCCAAGTTCCCAGCACCCTCGCCCCTCTCTGAAACGCAGGGCAAAGGGATGATGCCCAGCATCAGCACCCGAAACACCGAATGCCTGGCAGCCCCAGCCGGTGCTGGAAGGAACGCCAGGATGCGGGGAGGAAGGAAGGAGGGTGGATTATGACTTACCCGTATCATCTCATAACCTGCCTCAAGATGTATTTAAATTATAAATAAGTAGTAAGATTCTTTCTGTCAACACATTTCAATTTAGGACTTCTGGTTTGGCAAACAGTTTCACAAGAAAGCTCCTTACAATATCCAAGACGGTGTGAACACAGAGGACTCATGGCCATTTTTCTGCATCAGAGAGCATCCTTTCCAATTTCACCTGAGAAATACTTCTTGTAATTTGTTTAAACTTTGAGGCTCTCAGGAGGCTGCCTACCCTTGATTTTCATTTAAAGCAACTATACCTTGTTTCTGTGCTGCATTAAACCCCAGCATAAATGCCTTTTTGTCAATCCAATACCATAGCCCAACACGATGTTTCAACAAAGACAGCTTTATGCAAAGCTTGGAGCTGGGGAAAAGAAACAATGCAAATAAAAGACTGTAATTCTTCTATTAAACAATCTTGCTTTATTCTCCCTGACTCCTCTGCTGCCGGTCCCTATCTGCTGGCCCACCTCTGTTCTCTTTCAAGGTAGAGGTAAAATTCACCCTGATTTCAATGAGAGCAGAAATTTTTTCAGCCTTAATAGGGATTTGACTAGTGGCAGGTCTCAACTGTAAGATTAGTTTAGGAGTGAAGATTTTATTTTGCCCTTTTTACATCCGTAAGCCACGGTCATTCTCAGTCACTCACAACAAAGACTCAATTTTTACGCTTAGAATGATGAGGCTGGGTGAAGGTTTCAACTCACGGGAATAGGCCCACCTCCAAACCCGCTCATGAAGAAGAGCTGTCCTAGGGTCTGCAGAAGTGTGCTGGAAACCTATCCAGACCAGACGGCCCTTTGTGGTATTTCAGCACATCCTGCTTCTTGTCCTACCTTGGAGGAGTGAAAATGAAAATATGAATATACTTTCCAAAACCTCAACATAGTTTTGGTGCAAGGGTGGGGAAGGCAAAGCTGTGGTTTTGTTTGCATTGCGCATCCACAGAAAGTTCAGGTTTGGTTTTGGTTTGTTTTTTTTCACCAGTGCCTGATTACCCTTTGTGAAATGTCCCAGACAAGGCAACATCGGGGCTTGGAACATGGCATTTAACCATAGAAAAAAACATCATTTCTTAGCCAAATTTACCTAGTTGTTGCAGTGGCTGCGTTCTTGACCACTTTACATGGACAGATAACTCCCAGCAGTGATGCAGAATTGCCTTCTGTAGTTTGAGGGGGAAACACTCCAAGAATCTCAGGTTTTCTCCTTGCTTGGAAAACTGACGGTCCCGATATTTCCAGCCAGGTCACATAAAACCTTGCATTCATTTTGTGGTAATAGCTTTTTCCCTCGGCACTGTGTGGCAATGCTTAATTAACAAATGATCAGACCTGAGGAAAGACGGGAAGGATTGGAGATGTTTGAGGTGTATCACCAAAAGTATTTTCAAAGAGGTCACCAGTGGTGATTCACTTCAGTGAATTACTGCATTTTCCAGTGGCATGGCCAAGCATAATAAGTGTGGAGGAAAAAAAAAATGACAAAGTCAAAGCAAAGCAAAACGGGAAGTTTGAAGGTTTTCATTTGGTTTTAATGAAACAAACAAAAAAACAATCATTTGAGTCAGCCCAAAACATTTTCTTTAGCTGAACATGAAATGCTGAGTATCATTTGGAAGTAATTAAAAACTTTTCTTTCTTTCTTTCTTATCTTTTTTTTTCCCTAAACTATGTCAATCTTTCAAAGAAAATGCCATTTGGAAATGAAAAATGCAAAAAGCTTCAGTTTAAAAAAGTCAAATCAAATTGTTATTTCCATAAAGGAAACATTTTACCCTAAAAATATCTACATGCCATGATTTTTAAACACTTCCCTTATTTATTTTGGTTACAAATTTCTGCAGCAAATTCAACCAGCATTTTCCTTCCTGGTAAAAATGTGCTATTTATTAAAATATATACATTCCCCTCCACACCATACAGTACAAAATGCTAATTTCTTGTTAACAAAAGCTGAATTTAGTAAGTAAGCATGAGACAAGACAGTGTTCCAAATCATCACCAGTGCTTTGGCAAAAATACCCAGCAAGTAACAGACTCTGTATCAAACCAGACCATAAATAGAGCAGTTTTTTGTGGCCGTTGTCCTAGGAAGGGGCTCACAGACAGCATGATGCCCACAGGCAGGAATTCAGGATCACCACTGAGCTTGTACAGGTCTACAGTTATGTTTGCACACTGAAAAGCCGGTCAAGTGTCAAGAAAAAAGCTGCATTCCATGACCCTCACATTTTCCTTAGTGGTCCTCGTAGCAGAAAGTTTGGAAATGTAACAAAAAGTCACTCCTCCCACGGCCATTTGGACATTTCTCCTAATACAAGCAGCTCTCAGATTAGTATCTGGGTATTGGCCTACCTAAAAGGGTGGTGATGGGTGGGGGCAATATTGGAGTGTTATATTTGTTTAACTTTTTCTTGAAATCTTGGGGTCAAATTGTACCTGTCCCACTTACAAATATCTGCCATTAAAAAAAGATTTTTTTATAGAAAGTGCTGTTACTCTAAACGTGTTGCACATGAGAAGGTTTAGTCTTACTATAGGCTTTGGAGTATTTTTGGCTGAATGGCCGCGTGTGTGTCATGTTGGATGCTGGATATTTTGCCCCTAGGGGAAGGGGCACAACCCACGTATTTATGCATGTGCTGAAGCGCAGTTACCCTGACCACCCTATCAGCCTATCTTGTTATCAGCCCCTCCATCTGCCTGTATATTTTATCTCATTATTCTCTATTTATTTGTATTGCTGTGATATCTGAGATCCTGCCTACACTCAGCTGCCAACGTCTAGAGCTCATGTGCTGCACGGGAGGGGAAGGCATGAGGAGCGGGTGCAAGGCTCAGCCTGACCAGACATAGTTGTATAACGAAGGCAGATTTGAAGCACCGTCTTGCCTCTACAAAGTGCAAAATCTGTGTGGGTTTGCTTTTTTTCCTTTTTTGGCCGAGGGGTTGTTTTTCTGCGATGTGATGGTGTGGGGAGGTGGAAAAAGGTATTCAGCTCACTTTCAAACAAGCTCAAATACACCCAACTGGTGTCAGAGATTTTTTTTTTTTTTTAATCTCTGACATTTGTTTTTCAAACATTTGCTCCCCAGCCATGTGCTTTCCTGGTCTCTGGTTGTTAAATACAGGGAGGCAATGTCTAATTGTGGTTTTCCTGAGGGTGCTGAAACATTTAAAATGCGTACGGGCTCGAGGTCAGTGTCCTGGAAGTGTCAGCTTTCTCCCTCGGAGGAAGCCAGTGCAAGTGGTACCTCGTGAATCACTCTCCCAAGGCCGTATACCTGAGATTCTCAAATTCTGCCTGAAGGAGGGGAGACGTGGCTCAAACGCTATTTATCACCCCTGTCTTTCAACAGCACTAGCAGAGTCATCCAATATCTGCGGCACCGCAGAGAAACTCCCGTCCACGTTTGCAAGGAAGGTCATGCAGAGGTAACTGAGCACTGCTGCAGTTAACCGTTTCTCTTGACCCAACAGGTTGTTCCCCACTTAAATCAAACTCTGGGCACAGCCCGGGTATGTTCCCAGGGGATTTGTGTGTGTGTGTGTTAGTCTTTCTAGAAGTGGGAGATAAAAGGCAACGTGAGAAAATTGTTTTCATGGTCTCTCTGCTGGAAGTTCTCATGGCAGGAACCCCCAGTTCCAGGCTGGCAAGGCCCCTGTTAGCAAGAATTAAAATAAAATGGCAATGTCAGCACTGTTTTTATTACAGCATGTTTGATTCATGCTGTATCTTACTTGTAAGACCCAGATGGACTTACAAATGTCAGTGAGTTATGCCCCATGTCAAGTAGGTGGAGCTATTATTAGTAGTAGATCAAACATAACTATGATATTAGATTGGGATTTACACCCCTACGTTCCTGGATTATAGAGGAGCAGCTGAAGGACTTGTGAAAATACATGACTTTGGCACATCTAGGCCTTTTTCCCTGCTAGTACCCCATGCCTTGGAAGAAGCCAATGCATTGCCATGCCTTAGCAGCCTTCCAAAAATCTGTCCTAACAAACTAAAACAATGCCCAATCCATGAACCTGCCAAGACACCTACCCTTCAGGATGAGCCCTTTTACCTGCGCTGCACAGAGCCTCGTGCTGTCCCTGGAGTCCCTCTGTTGAGATAAGCAACTCTCTTGGAAAGGCAATGGTGAAATGGTGCCCCTTTGTTCATTCTGGGGGAAGGCCCATGTAGGTCTACCCCACCCCAACACTAGGGCACAGAATGGGGACAAAGAT
>NW_008824544.1:217724-222213 GCF_000699105.1 Pygoscelis adeliae | reverse complement strand
AGAAGAGAAGAGAAGAGAAGAGAAGAGAAGAGAAGAGAAGAGAAGAGAAGAGAAGAGAAGAGAAGAGAAGAGAAGAGAAGAGAAGAGAAGAGAAGAGAAGAGAAGAGAAGAGAAGAGAAGAGAAGAGAAGAGAAGAGAAGAGAAGAGAAGAGAAGAGAAGAGAAGAGAAGAGAAGAGAAGAGAAGAGAAGAGAAGAGAAGAGAAGAGAAGAGAAGAGAAGAGAAGAGAAGAGAAGAGAAGAGAAGAGAAGAGAAGAGAAGAGAAGAGAAGAGAAGAGAAGAGAAGAGAAGAGAAGAGAAGAGAGAAGAGAAGAGAAGAGATACCAACTGAGCTATTCTGTTAGTGCAGGCAAACTCTCATCTCCTCTACTTGTTAGTGCTCTTCTGGTAAGGTGGCCTCAGAGATCTTCATGCCAAAAATCCAGTGGGAAGTGGTACAATTATTTGACAGCTGAACTGATAACTATGCCTTTAGATTTATATGGCCAGCCAAGAAGTCCAGCTCTTCATTCTCTGTGTGTGTGTACACATGCTGTTTTTACACAGTGTCATTATTATTGTTCATCGTTCTGCCTGGACAGGAATGTACGATCTCATTCATGGGTACTGGTCAATATGTCGCTCATAGATAAAATAAAGCTTTCCTTACACTGGATATCTCTATAGGGTGTCTAAAGAGAGCATTAAAATGTCAGGATCCATGTTAATGATGAGATTTCTGAAGTTAGGCCATGTTGGCCTAGCTTGATTATTGATCACAAATAGAGCAGATTAAGCTCAAGAATGATCTGGAAAAAAAAAAATTTACCCTTTGCTAGAAGGTGAGGAGGGGTTCCATTCAGAAACTGAATAAAAAATTTAACAAAAGTTAACATTCATTTTTAATTTTGTGCTGAATTTTTTTTTAAATTAATTATAAGTCAAGGCAAAATATTTTGTTCAGTTTGACCCTCTAATTTTTATGTTAAATAACCTTACTAATTTTTTTCTTTTCTTTTTTTTTAAGGTAAGTCAGTTTTTTATTGAGTGCCTTTTCAAAATGAAAAAACAAAACATTTTGCTTTGGAAACATGAAAGCAAATACATTTCCAAAAGAGAAACATTTTGAAAATGTTTAAATTATACATTTGGAGATTAATTTCCCCACAGCTTTTTTCAGTCAGCTTCAAGCCCAGTTTTTTTAAATGAGTCTCCATCCCTTTCACATCCTATTTTTTAGTAAATCCAACTTAAAAAAATACCCAGCTGCAGGAGGACTATGAACTTGTTTGCTCCACCAGTTACTTAGTTCCTGTGAGAAGAAACCAATGCAGTGCCATAATCTAACACCATCTTTAGTAGCCAGGATTATTTTTCGTGTTATTAATCTCTAACTTTTTAAGATTGGCAACTGAAACAACCCACTAATTTTTGCACAGCCATCCTTTGTGGGTTGGTATGCTTGCAGATTTAGAAGATCTATCAGGGCTTTATCCTCAGAAAACAGTATTTCTCAGACAGAGCATCACCTAGTTCCTGCCATGGCAAAGTACCATAATATTAAGTAGATGTATTGTAAAAAGGGTTTTGGCATTTCTGAGGTCACTAATTGGAGTTGGACGGGGTCTGTACTGTTATGGCAGCCACATTATTCTGTTCTTTTAGCTTTGAAACTTTTAACATCACACTCAGAAATGTATTGTTATTCTTGCATAATGAAGGAGATGATACAATACTTTGCATCTCAAATGGTTTTGCAATGTTTGGTGACATGAGGCTAATTAGCCTCATTTTTCAGATGTACAAAAAGATGAGAACCTAACAATTTACTGAAACAAGCATTGGAGCCTAAACCTCTCTTCCACCATCCCAGATAAAGTCTTGAAAGCTAATGTGGGCAAAGAAAAAAATGTATATAATTAATTAAAGGGCACTTCATAGATTTGTGTCTACGTGACCATAATTTTGTGACTGGTTAAATGCACAAGTTAAAATAGGACTCAGGAGTCCTGACTTGATTTTAGTGCTTTAACAGCGCTTTAACAGCGAAATAACACCCCCTTAAGATGTGTGAAGCATTAATTCTATGTACCTGAGAATCAAAGTATATATGTGTTTGTTTATTTACTTATACAACGGCATTTCAAGCTCCTTTAACATCATTGCTGTGTCTGGGCGCCCTCCAATTACATGCTCAGATGTTAGATAAGATAAATATTAAAATAATTTGTGCCTATAATTATTGCTGCTGCTGCCAGAAGCCCTTTTGATACCATGTCTGAGACCAAAAGGAAAACCTGATTCATGTAAATTAGTTGATCATAATAAAGTTAAGGAAGAATCACTGCAGCACCGAGTGCAACATTGACAGTGCTGATAAAAACAAAGATACCCAGATCTGAAAAGGTTTGGGCATGGGGGACTTCGCTGGGATGCCATTTTAGGAGGGGGTCTTTAGGTGGGAAGCGGTAGAAGTTTCCTTCCTACTCTACCTGCTGTATTCCTTGGAAAATTCCTTGCTATCAAGTAGTGCCAGACCACTTTCAAACTAACTAGAAAAGCTTCTGTGCAAAGGTCGAAGGTCAGCAAAGTCACCCTTGCCTTGCATGAAGACAATTCTTGCAAATTTTGCACTGATGCCTGGGGTGGGACTTCTTTCTCCTACCTCCAGGTACTGGCAAAGCCAATATCTTCAGTAGAGCTACTCAGTGGAAAGAAATGGGCACTTCGAGGCTGTGGTTGACATCCTAAAATGACTGTCTAAAAAATGTGTAAGATTCAAATCTTAGAAGTGCTTTTTTCTCTCCACTTACTGCTGAGAGGCTCCGGACAACTACCTGTAAGTAAACCTCTTCTCTGTAGGGTCCAAAATTGTCTGGGAAGAATCTCAAGCCTGACGACACATGATAGTTGACTAGATATGCCTGAAAGGGCATTTCTCCAACTGGATATTTCTAACCCCAAGCATAAGGAGGCAGCGGAACATGCAAAATGAGCCAGGTAACACAGCAAATACAGTCAGAAACCTGTCGTAAGAGACCTCAGGGAGAAAACTGTTATTTTCTGTGTCCACAGTGAGTTACTGGCCAGCTCCCACAGACACTGGTGCAGGTTGTGGAGATCAGAGGTCTCTAAATACGTGTCATTTTTCAGAAACAGAAGTCTTTTCCTTGGATATTCACTACAAAGAGAGTTTGAACTCCAAAGTTGTTCCTATTTCTCGTGGTTCAACTGGTGGGTATAATTCAGGACATAACCTTGTTATTGGATTAATTCCAGCCTTAGTTTCACAGCTCTAACACGACCAAAATCAATTACATTTATTCACTTGAGAGCAGAGATAGACTTTTCCTGACCATATAAAAATGTAAAGGACCCAGCCAAAATGCTGATCCCAGTCCAGTATAAATAAGGTGTAACTCCACCTTCCTTAGCTATAAAGGAGGTTTAAATGTACCAGGATACTGGTATAAAAAAACAGTGCCAGAGGAGGATCAGGCTGCCTCTTTTCTACCTCTTTTTTCATTGCTTGAGGACACAAGTACTGTGAACATTTTGAAGGAAGACGATGACCATCATAACCCCCCACCACTGAATATCAACTGAGTGTGGTCAAGATTACATCCCAGTCTTGAATCTCCTCCTGGGAGTTTCTTTTTGAAAAGCCTCACACTCCAGGGCAGGCAATGGCATTTATTGATCACCTCTGACAGGTTGTCTGTTCCTTTGAGGACCAAGAATGGCTGACAGCCCAGAAAATCCAACATCCGACCCTCGCTCAGGGCTGATCCAAAGCTGACAAATGAGGTAGGAGGCTTTCCATCAGTGCCAGTGGCTCTAGAGATGGACCTCAAGCGATAGGAGAGGGCCTTTTCAGAAGCAACATCTTCCAGAAGATCAGAATCTGAGTTGATTCATATTTCTGAATCAACTGCTGAATCAACTGAATCAATCCTGCTGCACTTATGCTGCAAGCTGCCCCTGCTTTGCTGAACGCAAATAGCAGTGAGCAAATAATTACTTGGGCAAAGGCTAGAGGCCATGGGAAAGCCTTAAGGATGGAGTACATAAAACAGAGGAATGGACTCAGAAATGAATGAGCGGTCACTTGAGTGCAGGGTCTTTTGAAATGAGATCATGCATTTTCATACACAGGAAAAGTTTGGCTTTGGTTTAGCAGAGGGGATGCAGAATAAACTGTTTTTCAGGTCAATCTGATTAATTATATTTGTAGGTGCTCATCCACCTGACATATACTCTGATATGCTGAGATGTGCTAGAGCTCGTGCAGGCCTGTGAGTCTATCACATGTATCGCTGCTCCTGATCCACTACTGCAGCTAATGTGGACACAAATGTCTCTGCACCCAGGAGCTGTGGAAAGGGTGCACCCCCCATTTAGGTAATGCAGTCCACCCATGTTCCTAAGTCATAGTCAGTCACCAAGCTGAAAAATGGTCAAAGATGACATTTAAAATATATTACAAAACTGTCTAAAACCACCTAAAAATC
>NW_008824544.1:203714-217684 GCF_000699105.1 Pygoscelis adeliae | reverse complement strand
ATATGTTTATCTGGATTGATCTTAACCCAAGCACTTATCAAAATCAATAAATTTCTCTGGATTGATCTTAACCCAAGCACTTATCAAAATCAATAAATTTCTATAGGCGTGATAGAGGTTTTCCCTTCCATGCCACTGGATTCTCATTGACTACAGACTTCCCACTGCCTTAAAGGAAAAATGGTTCATGTTCCTAACCCAGCAGGAGATTTATGGTGGAGGAGAGAGAAAATTTAGGTATCCAATGGCCTGAAGGGAGAACTTAGTCAGAGGAACCCAGTAATTCCTGGGAGTGAGCAGAGAATGAGACCCGGCAATTGATTTTAGCAACACTGGGATGAAGACCTGATCCTCAAAGTTTGAAGGCAGTTTTGAGTTGAAGGGTTATTCACTCTACTTACACAGTAAAGATGCATGACATCGTGTCAGAGATGCAGATCAAGTAGACCAGAGGGAATGGAAAGAAAATTCAGTGAAAACACAGGATTTCCTCATCCCTCCAAACACCGCAGGTCATGTCTGAGCTGCTGACACACTCTATGCCTATCCATCCTACTCAAGTAAAGCAAGCACTTATGTGCTTGACCAGCCTGAGGTCTTCAAGAAACAAGGAGACATGAAGACATACCATTTGAAGGCTTGGAAAGCCTGTTGCCTCCTACCTGCCTCCCAACTCAATCCTCCCTAAAAAACCTCCCAGAGACCAGCTACTTCCACTCAAACAGGTCAGGAACAGTTTGAGCAGATTTCCTCTGCACTGTGGGCAAGTGACATCTGAGACATGCTGCTAAAGCCAGAAGCCAAGCAAGACCTGGGTGTTGCCCACTTTAAGGGCAAGAGCAGAGAGAAGGGACGCTTTGAAACAGTGGCTCCGAGCAGAGATGCTGAATTTGATGCTTGGAGTTTGTGTGATAAAACTTCAAGTCAATTTGCCAATGAGGTGGTAAGGACAGGTGTCCTTACCACAGCCTGCACCCAGCTTTCACATCCCCGATGCAAAAGGACAACTCTGTAGTGCAAACACAACAGCCATTCCTGTGTGCCGTCCATGAAATACCTATGCATACGCAACAGGGACAGGCATACATCATCAAATCCATGGTCTTTCACCTTCCTCTCCCGTGACCCTTTTGGAAAAGGTCTACTAAATACAAACAAGGTTGACAGGCCCATATGCAAGCATAACTCTTTTTTGATGTACCGGATTTTATATAAAAGCCACCCCATGGAAATTAATAGACAACAATATCCCTATGATGTACATATATACAGTACACACAGTATGAAAATTCTTATAGAAAGGTTATCAGTGTCTGACAAACTTTGGATTTTCATGAAGGAAAACATCCTGCCTGCTATAAATGGAAAGACCCTGGGTGACTGTTCAGAAATCCATCATAGGTTCAGTCCCTCCTTCCTCATTTTTGGCTTTCCCATGGGTCCTGTTCAATTCCTACTTGAGGATCCTCCTCTCTCCAGTCTCAGCATAATTCTATATTCTCCTCCACTTCCTGTCCCATACTGGTACTTTTTAAAAAAAGGTCTATTATGAAGCAGCTGCAATCAAGAATCACAGTTCAGGACCTGTGTCTATTCATTCCTGTTTCCTCAGAGTCCCTAAATATAGTTTAAAATTTATCACAGAATCTATAAATCTGCTCCAGTGCGACTCCACAGGAAGTAAATTCATCAGCGATCATTTCTGCATGCATGCAGAAAAGGGATGACCTTCTGCAACTGGCTTGAGGTTTTGCGAGCGAGACAACTTCACCTCTTGCAGAGAGGGCTCCTCTGGCCTCCCTGGCCATGGGCGGTCTTAGCATGTGGGGGAAGAAACCAAGAGTCTCAAGAAGCCAAGTGTCATCGATGACCCCTGCATTTACAGCAGTTCATATTGCTTTCACCTGACTTCTTAATTATTCATAATGACCTCAGCTGAGAGAGGAAGCTCTCCTGTGACTGGTGAATATTAGGGAAGAGTGTAATTAAAAGCAGAATAGGAGCTGAAGAGTTGTATTCTGACCTGGAATAAAGCAACCCAGATCTGCGGACAGCAGTGCTCCCCGCAGTCAATGGGACCACCTCGATTTACACACTGGGTGATTTGTGGCTTAGCGAGAAAAGAGTTATCCAGTCAAGTAGTGTAAGAAGATTAATGTAGTTCTAATACAGAAATAGTTAAGCAAATTATTGCACTATAATATTGCAATGTAATATTAATTGGGAACCAAAACAGTTCATGGGCTAAGCCTAAATAAGCATGTAGAAGGTCAGCTAATTATCCACGTTAGCATGAACACCAGCCTGCGAGGCTCACAAACAAGCTTTCCCTGAGCATTTCAGTCACTTCTGTCTTCCCAGAGGACAGGTTCTCATGAATTATTTCGGTGCCTCTGGAGTCGACAGTAACCCAGAGTGGAAATGTAAAAGGACAGGTTAAATAACCAGGTGTTTTGTACTTTGAGAGAAAAAAATGAGTTGAGCTTCAGGTCAAAGCCTTAATTTAAACTTATAACAAGGGAAATACACTTCTAAGATAGAGTGATCCAACATCCACCCAGGAGTCTGCATAGCCTCAGGGAATTATGTGAAACAGGTATAAATTTGCTATGCATTTGTGTTGTGCCTTGGTTTCTGTAGAGCTGTAGCTTAGATATCCACACAGGCACACACAGAACATCACACAACCAATAAAGACAGACAGGTGACAACAAGCACCCTCCAATTGTCTGGGTCTAGATATACTTACTCATAGGCATGACACACACCACATTTCCTTTGCTGACAAGGTATGGAGTCCATACCACCGATAAGCACCAATCTATACCTGTACACATATATTTTTACAGAAGAATGCAACCAAAAAATACATTAAAAAATAGTATGAAGATTAAAAAATCAACCACTGAAATGTTAGGAAACACCAGATTGCATTATTCACTCTCCCTCCACCTCCCTTGTTCCTTCTACACATGACAATCGCACTATTTTTTTTTCCTTTGCCTCATTCAGGGCAGAGGGAGGACATTGCCCTTCATGAGCAGTGGACATGTATTTTGCTCACTCCTCACACCTTCGTTCCTGCAGACCTGATGAAGCTGATGGGTTTCCCATGGTGCTCATCAACGTGCATCCGAGCACTTCACAAGTGGTGGATTTATCTTCACAACACATGTTTGAGGAGAGAAGGAGTTATTATCTGTTCTCCAGATTTGGGGATGGAAGGAAGTGGAAGAAATGAAGCCCTAGATTTGCAGTTCAGGTTGAGAAAAACCCTGTATTTTTAAAGAATTTGGTATTATGCAGCATTAATCCAGGCACAAGATCCCCTGGCTTCAGATACCACTGAGAACACTGAACATTTCTGCAAAGCAGAACTCAGGGTGTGAAATTAGGCACCCCCGAAAGGAAGGATCACGTGATTAGTGGCTGTCCCCATGTGACAAGACTGGGTTGAGTTTCCCAATGCCTTACAGAATCTCTATGAAAGAAGTAGGGATAAACATGACATTTTTTAAGGTGTAGTTTACAGGTTTTTTCCATAAGAATGTCTTCTGGTCTCTTATCCCAAACACCTCCCAAATGCAAAAAAAGAAGACAGGTTCCCTCTAGTCCCTTCATCAACCACATGGATTCTTCCCCAGGCTACAACCAGTCCTGAGTGAATCAGGAGTCTCAGTGACCAAAAAGGAGTATGAGAGCATGTGGTTTACGGCAATGTGTGCATTAGCAGTAGGAGTGACTCTGGAGGGAAAAACAAGCTGTGCTTGTGACAATAATTTGGGGGGTTGCTTCAGGGTAGGTTTAGTCTGGCCCTGTGGCCTGAGTTCCCATTAGTGTAGCAGCAGATTAGGTGGGGGTCCAAGGAAACCACGTTGCATGAGCCAAGGTAAAATCTCATCACCCTAAGGCGGGACTATTGGGAAATCACTTCAAAAACGCACTGCTAATCGGAACATAAATGCAGGTCTAGATGCATCCTAAGACAACTCATAATTCAAATGCATAGGAAAAAAATAAAGGTTTTGCAGATGGTGTTAATTACAGCATTTCTCATTTCGTCAGCCTTGAAGCATTGAGTTCGGTAATCTTAAAAATGTCCCTTCAATATTGCGTGTATGTCTGTGTGCACACGCGTACTGACACAGGACCAATGCAGCTGAAAAGTTAACTAAGGCAGACAAATCAAGGTGGTAACACTGAAATTAATACTTAGGAGGTCTTGATTCAAGTCTTATTGCGTTACTCATTAGGAGTCTTTCCACCGATGGCAATGGACTTTTGCTTGGATCATGGGTAAGATGTAGTTACCAGAGTCACATCAGCACAGCAGCTATTATTCACTCAAATTCCCAGAAGGCATTTTGCCTGCAAAAGGACCACAAGATTTGACCCCACTAATGACTTCCATGGTGTTTTCTACACAATATAGATTATCGAAGTAGAGCCATGACTCGGAGTGCTTTTCTGCTCCAACCTGCCTATCATCAGCTCTTCCCTGCAATTTCAGAAATGAAGAAAGGCAGAGTCGCTGTTCACAAGACGTTTGCCCGAGAACAACAGCTCTTGGCCTTTCCTGTAAAGCAGCTTTTTCCCATGCGTTAAAGGGAAGGAAAGAAACAAAAAAAACAAGCAAACAAACAAAACAAAGCAAACAAAACAAAAAAACATAACAAAAAACCAAACACACAAACAAAACCCTTCAAGACATTAAAATTCTGGAATATTTGCTGTGGGAGAAGAAAAGAAAAAAAAAAAACAAAACATAACTGAGGAACTGGTAGACCACTCATGTTAATTTAGAATCTCGGGCACTAATCAGGGGGTATGTGATATGAGAGATCCTATTCATCCTGCTCCTGGCGTCAGAATATAAGATAATTGATGTAAGAACTCTCTAGACAAACTGTATATGTTTCCTAGAGTATATGCAGACAGAGTGTCTGCACTTGTGTCCTTTCCAGGATGCTCATTCTCTGAGCTGGCCCCAGTCCTGCTTCATCTCACTCAATGCCCCTAAGACCTATGAAACAACATCAGAAGGAAACTACAAGAAGATGTTTCCAGTTTTTAGAAAAAAAAAAGTTAGAGTGAGAAACTCAGGAGCCAGTTCCCTCTAAAGCAAATGGAAAGATTCAAACACAATAACACACGAGTGCAAAATTCTGCTGTGCAAATCCTCCTCTGATTTTCACCATTATTGAGGTCCTGGAATCAATGTCTTAGTCCAACTGCAATCTGTTGATGAGCAAAAGGAGGGAAAGGTTGTAGCATCACAAATTAAAAAATAATAATCTCTCAAGCTTAATATCAGCAAAGATGATTATTTCCTTTGATTTGTCAGACTAATTGGAAATAGCTTTATAGTTCGCAGATGATTAATTAGGAGCCAACAAGATCTCCATTTGCATCTCAGTAATTCTTCACTCTTTTATTTCGACATTTAGTCTTTATGCTTAAAATATTCATTGAGAAAGCAGAAAGGTGATTAACATAAGATTTTAAATGTGTGCCATTTGTTCTGACTTTTTTTACAGAGTTTTGTCAACAGAGAAAAAAGGAAAGAATATACAACATTACAAAATGGTTACTGCCTGTTCCGCTTACATCTGCTAAATCCTCCTTTACTGTAGACATAGTTTAACTAGGTTCATTTTGAAACAGGGGAGAAAAAGCCCAAATAAAGGTCAATACTCTTCCCCTCCTCCCCAATTCCCAAATCAAATGACTTTTTGACCTCTGTATAATGATCCTGAAAGTTTTGAAGTGGTCTTTCTTAAATGAAACATCCTTACTCATGTGAGCCATCCTGCAGAAGAAGATTAGACCATGGCACTGTTACCATCTCCAGTTATCACCCAAGAGAAAGTGGGTTCAGAATAGCATCTGGCAGATAGGGTGATATTTTTCCATCCACTTGGCACTGAAAGTCAGGAGTACACGTATTTCTGGGTGAAGGAACTCAAGTTATTTCATTCCGCATCAAAAAAAACATAGTAATTCATTTGCAGGTCACGTCTGTTGAGGTTTTTAAGTTTGGGGGTTGTTTTTTTGTTTGGGGTTTTTTAAGCATTTTCTCTCTGCTTTGGCAACCTCTGTCTTATCACACCATGCTTAAACCTCCAGCAAATGGAGTGGGGTGATAAGACGTTTAACCCTTTATTTGGAAAGTAAATGCCCAATCCTTATGGTAGTATAAAGAAGCTGGAAGAGTAAATACTGAAGACTAAAAGGAGGACTGATTCCTAAGGATTAAACCATCAGAAATCAAAAAGAGCCAAACTTTGCTACTAACAATAATAATATTAATACAAATGGCATTATTTCAAAGAAAACTCTTGCAGGAAGGGACTGGCTGATGGCCTTTGAATTTTTGGGAATTGTCCTCTGTCTACCATCAAACCCAGCCTTTTGTAACAGGTTCTGCCCGTTCCTCCAAGCACAGGGACAGGGTCTGGTCCATCTTGATTTCACATCAAGATCTCAACTTTAGACCATCAAATTATACCACTGAGTACCCAACGGGGCAGAGCAGAAAGTGCTTTTCCAGCTCCTGTCCAAAGTCGCAGGGTCTTTCCTAGTACTGCCCAAAAAGTAGCCAGGACCATAAGGACCCGGCCATACCTTTGCACTTATCCCAGTCCCAAATTGTCATCGACACAGGTTTGCCACCGTGGTGGCCATGGTTGACTGAGACCAAAAGGGACCCATCCCACGTGGGAGCCCGACATCAGGCGGGGGCAGCGGCTGGGCTGTGGTTCGAGGGACAGGGAGCACACACCGGACAGTGGGGTTACACTAACATGCAGTCCATTTATTTTTGAGGTTTGGTTTTTTTTTTCCTTTGTTCTGTGGGTTTTTTTTATTAAGCCACCGCAAACGCTGCGTTGGCTGTCAGCATGAGCACAGAGACACACATTCCCGTACCCGTGGTAACTACGTGATTAAATACCACCAAAACAAATTTAAAAAAAAAGAATTAATAAAGAAAGAAACATATTCCCTTTCCCACCCCCAAGCACAAAACACTTTTAAGTCAACAGAATTTAATCTAGTTTATTCTCAAAAAAAAAAAAGAGGAAAAAATATGAAAACAAAACAAAAAAAGCAGGTCTTATCACTAGCAGTAAATAAATTTGTACAACCATTCAGTCTGTATAATAGGATGAAATAAATCTACATCTTTCTTATTTTGGTGCGTTGAATTATACATACAAACAACAATTACAGGAACTTGTTCACAATGCGTATAGACCTGGAGAATGGCTATCTGAAAACCCCTCGTTGGCAATGTCCGCATGTTAACACTGATTGCCTGACACCATTGGTACTTCCTATGTAAAAGGCCCGTGGCCCGAAATGAATGATCTCCCTACAGGTTTTATTTATTTAGTTATTTATTTAATTAGTTAGTTAGTTAATGCATCATCAAAACCGTTCTAGCCAGCCCCCTCCCCCTCCCCGGAAATGAAAAAGAAACCGGAAAAAAAAAAAACAACCAAAAAAACCAAAATAAAAATAAAATAAAAGGAGAAGACATGACTGGCAGTTGGTCCATTTGTTCGTAAGACCGCGTTTCCTCTTGGTCTGCATTGTTTGTTTTTCTGGTTTTTAAATTGTCCTCCCGTCCTCTTTTTTTTTTTTCTTTTCCTTTAAAAAAAAAATCTCTCGGAGTCCTTCATGCCTTTTTCTTTACAGCTCCCCAGATGCAATAAAGTCTTCCTCAAATGTACAGTATTTCTTACAATATAAGTTATATGCAATGTTCAGCGGTTTTTATTTTATTTTATTATTTTTTTCACAGCACTAGAGATCCTGTCCAATAGGGAATGCAAGTTCTGAATGGCTTATTCACAAATGGTATCCAGATTCAGTGGGTAAGAATACATAGACGCCATAGTGAGTTCCTTTAAAAAGTGGCAAACATCACTTTTTTAAAACTTTTTTTTTTACTTTTTTCTTTTTTTTTTCCTTTTTTTTCCTTTTTTGTGCTTTTTGTAGTTTTTTTCTGGGTTTTTTTTTTTCTCTCTTATGCCTTCAAATAACATTTTTAATTTTTTTTTTATTCTTTTTTCCCCCTCCCATTTGATTCGGGACGTCAGACCCATAACCACACGCCTGCAAAAATGCAAGTATATAAAGTAAATCTCATTTTGAGACCGTAAGCATTCAGCAGGGGAGTCTCTCGCTAACCCATGGCAGTGACCATACTGGAAGGATGGTGAGGTCCGAAGGAGAGGCTGGATGGAGGATGCATCGGTGTCGGTGTAGTCAGCATGTGGCTGGAGTGACTGAAAGGTGAAATGTGGCTGATGGAGGACATGTGTCTGGAGAGGGCGGCGGGGTTAAAGGAGCTGCTCTTGGGAAAGTCTTCAAGGTTGTCATGGACCTTTTTGCACTTTTTGGATTTGCTAGACATTTTTCGGTTTCTGGTCTGAATTCCTTCTTTCTTCATAGTCAGGGGTCTGTTAATCTAAACAAAAATCAATTATTTTTTTTGTGCTTCCATCCCCTTCTCCCCAAATCACCGGGGGATTCGTGTACCCCATGCCCGGGCAGTCCCAGGGATGTGCCCAGGACCAGCTGAGCAGCCGGCAGCCCCCCCTCCTCCCCTTGTACACCCCACGTGCCACAGCTACACAACCTCTCCCCCCCATTCCAAAATTCACATCCCACCAGGAAATCCCAAGTTCCGTTGAAATTTCTGAAGACAAGATGACAGAAAATTGCTGGCAGAGCCTCACGGGAGCAAAACATACCCAAATAACTCACAGCAGCTGAAAAATTTCAGCTATCTGCACATTAGGTAATTGCACCGTGTTTAGGAACGAAACCAATCATTATCACCTTGAAACATTCCCTGCAGACACCATCTCACCCCGAGGCTTCCTGACTGATCTAAAATCATTAGCTGCTGGGATTTCAGTGCTACGAGGGATCTCAAACTTTCACAGCGGCATTAGGGAGCTGAGCAAACTCTTCACAAATGTAGCAGGTATTTGTCTTATTTTTCTTCTTTCAAAAGACTTTGCTCTGACCATCCTTTCAGGTTTACTTTAGCAGATCCAATTTTATTTCTAAAGCCTTCCAGGTTTTTTTGGGGTGCTGAAACAGGTATCTGTGCTGCCCCGCAGAGCATTTTCTACTTGCACACAGACATATCTATAGGAAACCTAAGCATTATGTTCTTCTGCATGGATATAAGCAGCTCCAATGACCAACCATACACCCATCAGGGTTGAGAAATGGTAGGAAAAGATCTGTCAGACCTCCTGTAAGAAACTCCTATCGCTGCACAGAGAGCCAGCGTCACAACATGCATTAGCACAGGTGCCGTGAAAGCCCCAAAGACCGTGCTTGGGAAGGGGTTTATGCATCCAATATCCATAAACATCCTTAAAAATCTGGACTTGGGAGGCTACATGGGGACTTATATAGGTCTTGCACTGGCTCCTCTGCAGAATTTCACCCGTAACAGAAGGCAGGAGAGCCCAGAAACCCCCCAGGGCTGAACACCGCTTTTCATAATAAATGTGAGCACATGGCAGTGCTGATGGATATTCTGCAAACTTAAGAAAAAGGGAAAAAAATGGATCCACTATTCACCAAGAACTACTGTCTCAACCCCAGCTAAGGACAATGAAAAGAGGTTCCTGCAAGGGTCCTAAGCAGATCTTCATCCATAAGATCTTAAATCAGTGCAAAGGACAAAGCACTCCCTTCTTCCAGATCACAGCAGTTTCTCTTCGTGCTCATCAGACACTGCTTGGTGCCTTTCCCCACAGTATGGGGATCATTCACAGATTTCTCTCCCTGGAGAGGCAGGGATACACGCGGGGATGGAGGCACGGGGAGAGGAAGGACCAGGCTCATCTGCTCCAGTTTAGGCATCCCAAAGTTCATCATCCCAATCTGAATTAGTGACCCCACGCTCTCCATACCAGCAGTGATGGGAAACTTCACCTCATCCTAAAAATGGGCAAATAAAAGGCTGATTCCTCTACCTCTGGATAAAGGGAGCCGGAGGGAGCAGCCCTGCTTGCTAAAGGTAGGAGGGAGAAAGCTGCCCATGCACAGCCCACAGCAGCCCTGGGGCAGCAACAAGCAAAAACCTCAAATGTCATGGGCTTTAAATACAACATCACCCATCTCCCTGGCTTCCTGTCCTCGCCGAGGGAGCAGGGATACACACAAAAGGCAGGCTCTTCGCTCCAGCTGGATGGCTGGGATAGGAAACCTTCTCCTGACTTGTTTTAAGTCAGCCAGCAGGGAGGGACATGTTGCCCAGGTTCAAAGCCAGGAGAAAGCCCCAGGTGAGCCCCACCAGGCAGCAATGCTAGAGGAGACCTGGAAGCCTCGATCCCTGATGAATCCAGCCCACTTTTGGAGAGGCACACATAAGCCCCAGGCTCCCCAGCTCCTAATGAGGATTTGCATTGTGACACAAAAGCTCAGGGGCAGCCAGAATTGATTTCTGGGTGAAGCAGCAAAGGTGCAAGTTCAGAAGCTGGCGGTGGCAAAGTGACATCAGCCTGCTGCTGGGACTGGGGCTGTGCTGGCTCTTAGAGCAAGCACGGGGTCCTGACCCTGTGTAGCTTGGTGTCGTGTCCTGCAGGACAATGACCACTTCCCCAAAGCAATGTCTCATGTTTCACTCAATCGCTAGGAACAGATTAGCCCAGGCCATGATTTGATGTGAAACTTACGGATGGGAATACCAGTTTTGCTTAGGATAGTGACAAAGCCATGGCCAGCCCTGCAACTGGGGTCAGAGATGCCATCCAAGCTCTTAGCTGGACACATCATCCTGGTGTACGTGGTCTCACCATCCTAGCAGGTACCTGACCCAAGTGCCAAACAGATAAGGACTCGGATAAATGTCAGGAAGAGTGAGACCAGCACAGTCACAACAGCAAGCTGGAAATTTTTTCCAGTGATTTCAAAGGCCAGTCACAGCAGAGTTGAAGCAATCCCCAAAACATCAAAGCCATGGACCTGTCTCTGTTTCTGGGGTAGAGAAACAAGAAACCCAGAGGGAAGACCTTGTCCATGAAAATTCATTGTGATAAAAATGACAAACACATGTTAAATTAAAATTAAACCAGCGCAACACATGTATATGAAATTCATTAATTTCAGATGGAGCCAATTAATTATGGGCAGGAATTATGCTCTTTGTTTTAGCATATGCAAAATACCAACTGCTCTGCTCTGGGGACGCATAGCCCTGCCTTAGGATATTGTGAAATAGAGGCCTTTTCTGAGGACTTTTACCAAAAACAATGGCAACTCACTCATTTCTATGGGCACAGGCCAGTCTGCTGTGCACCTCCAGCAAGGTACACTCCCACCCATCCCTGAAGTGAGTGAAGGCTCATCCCGCTTCTAAGAAGGACTAAAATAACAAGGACAAGAACTTCACATTCAACAGATCAAATCCAGGGGATAGTCTTCAACATTATGGGTTTGATCTTGCTCTGACTGAAGACAATGGGATTTTGCCATTGACCTCAATAAGGTCCTGTCACTGAAGCGGATTTATCCTTCAGACATAGTCATTACAATGTTGGGTTAATCTTCCAGGCTGGATGTATCTTAGAAAGCACTCTGGGATGCCACAGGATGAAAGGCACCGTATCAATGTGAAATATTAGTCATTGTTAATACTGGTGTTAATGGAGCCGGCTCTTGTTGAAGTCAGTGGGAGAAATGCCAGCAGCTTCACTAAATGCACCCCAAGACTATTCTGATTATTGCTTATAACCTACTGACAAATGGGTTTGCTTAAGCTGTGGGAATCAACAGTAAAACAAACTGATATAGCCCAATGAAAAAAAAATAGCCTTTTCACTGCAATCATTCCTGGTGTGGACTTAAAAACTGGGTTTCATCTTCAGATCAATCCATTAAAATACCCTAATAATTTGAAGGCCCAAGAAAAATTAATTAAACCCAAAGAAAAGACATAATAGGAGGGGGATAAAAAAGCAGCCAGGAATTTCCTACAGTCTAGCCTGAGACAGGGTGAAGGCATCTTCCGAGGGGCCAAAGGCCTTCCACTGGCATTGACACAACATCTGTGCAGACACACTCAGCTGCATGGGAGGGACATGCTGCGATGAGCCTCTCTCTTTCTGACACCTCTCCTGATGGAGAACCGATGCAGATAAGACACACAAAGGGAGCAGGACCGTAGCCTACACAAACAGGTCTTGCACTTTAACAGACCAGACCAATTTGCACCAGCCAAGAAACCTTGTCCACGTGCAATCACCAAATTTCCTCCCTGCCTTGGGTTGGTTAAAGGATGATGCTGGTGCCATTCACCAGGCAGTTAGCACAGCTCCCTAGGTCCTGCCTCCCAGCAGCCAAAAAGAGAAGGCATCTCCATGAAGCTACCACCGCCTTACCACTGGTCACAAAAAACTCACTCGTATTTGGCTTCTGAAGCACAATGTGGCCGTCACAGTCACAGCCTCTAAAGCCAGTTGGGCTGCAGAATAATGTTCCAATGCTCTGCCATCGTGGACCTTTAAAGCTGAGGGTGATATGTTCAAGGGCTATCGGCTGCGATGTTGCCTGTTCCTCACCACAGTCATTACTAAGCACATCTTAAAAAAGTAAAAAAAAAAAAAAAGGATCTACCCATTCATAGCCAGATTTTAGGATCCCTGCCTAGTTATATTGCTGCACACAGTATCTCAGTCCTCTAGGGATTCCATTTAAGCAGGTTCCCTTATGGACTTACTCATAAGGCAAGATATTACTTGACTTTGGTAAGTAGCTGTGCTGAACTTTTAAGCAGCTGTCGGTGTTTTTAATGACTATGAAAATGGTTCCAATGTGCACAAGGCCTGCCCCATGTCACAAATTTCACAGCTGGATGGGAGTTTGCCTAAACAGTGGATCTAGGGGTCAATTCAGGCCAATGAGGTTCACAGCATCAGTGTGAAAAAGAAAAGGATGTGCTCTTGTAGGTACATTTCTGGAGAACCTCAGCACTCAGACACCATTCTAGACACCTTAGGGGGGTTCCTCCAGTCAGATGTCTACAATGCAGGTAGACACATCGAACTCATCATCCTGCCGCCTTTTGTAGTCATGGGGAGAAACTACGTTGTCTTCAAGGGTACAAGTCATCTCATCCAAACACAGGCACCTCCATCAGGTCCAATGAATGGCACCTGAGAAGACCCTATTTTCTTCAAAGGGCTTTGCTGGGGTACAGGGGGAGCAGCTCAGGTATAGGTCTCCCTATAGCTCTCCCAAGCTACGTGATTTAAGTCCTACCACCAGTGGCTACAAGGCCAAAATGAAAACACAGCACAAGCATAGACCTCTCCAGTGAAACTGGCTGACCTTGCTCCCTTCTTGCCATGGAAATAGCAAACAGAATATTTTCTTGTGATATTCTGAGAGCTTTCACTCCAGGTCCAACCCCTTTGTTTGCAGTGATCACACTGAGAGTTTGATGACAAGCTTTGCTTGCTACATAGGACTCAAAACGTGCTGAGACGCCTGCCCACTAAAGGGTAAACACGTTTTCCTTTTTTCCAGGAGAGATGCCTCTCACAAAACAGGTGAAAAATTAGCCTGGTTGGGTTTTTTTTTCCTACTTAATCCAAACTTGTTTACTCATCCCAAGAAACCAAAGAGCTTGAAATAACAAATGGAAGGGACTGAGACACCACAAGGGTTGGGTGCCCCATGAAACCCTATACGTCTTTGATGTGTTTGCGTGGGTGGACATGAGGGCAAAATGTAGCCTGAGATTTCTAAGTCAAACATAAAGCAAACGACCACTAGGGAAAAAAAAAGTGATATCAAAGCAGAGAAATTGAAAGTATTTTCCTTCTTCTGACATAATAATTATTCTAATGCCACATGTGGAATGAGAGTAACAGGAGCAGCCTTAAGGCTCCTTTATTAGCAATATTATTCCGTAGAAGACTTTTTGGATCCCTTTAGCT
>NW_008824544.1:197465-203698 GCF_000699105.1 Pygoscelis adeliae | reverse complement strand
TATCCCTGGTTCCTGCAAGCTGGCTTTGCATGGAGATATTAGATTAAATCTGCCAGCCATTTCATTTCATTTTTCCTTCCTTTCCATGGCAGACGCTTTAAAATTCACATCACAGGTTGAGCAGACTCTGCAACCTGCTAACTAAATCAAGTCCTTTTTGGTTTAGGAATCACTTGCGTCAACCGGGACAAACACAAGACCTAAATAAATCATCTTTGGGGATGGGTGGAGGGACCGGACAAAGGCAGCCACAAACCCAAGAAAGATCTAAATAGTTGCTGGCACATTTTGCTTTTTTTTCCAGAGTTTGTATTTTCTTGAGGAACCAAGCTACGCATAGAAGGGGTATCGGCTTGCAGGACGGCGTGTTGTCTTTTCCAATACACTGAGCCCAATCAGCAGCAGATAATGTCTCTCTGTGTTGATCCACTCCTCCTTTCTTGGCTCAGCCATGGGAAAGCTCTAACGTCACCCACGGACAGCCCTGTCTTATACCTCTCCAAGTCAAGTCAGCTACGTTTGAGGGGATGCCGACTCATGGCTACAACCCCCAAGGTCCCCAAAGGGATAACGGAGGCCTCAGCACCGCCCGAGACTGGAAATCCTTAAGTCAAAGAAGAGTTTGGACCATCCCGCACCAAAATTGAGGCCCCATTATTGAGCGTTACAGTCACACTTACATTGTGCAGCTTGTAGTAGAGCCCACAGGCATTACAGACAGGATCGCCGTTGGCATTTCTCCTCCACAGGGTGGTAGTGGTGGTCTGACAGTTCGCACAGGACGTGCCCGCCCTCCTGGCTGCAGACTGCAAGAAGGAGGGGGAGAGACAGGGGAAGGGAAGGAGAGGGAGAGAAAAGCACCCGTGTTAAAAAAAAAAAAAAAAAAAAAGATGCAATCAGGAAAATTGCTGAGAAAGAAAACATCAACCCTGCAAGACTGACGCACATCGGCAGAGGCCTCCAGAAACTGGCTTGTGAGAACAAATAATAATTCTGAAAAAAATCCCCGAGGTACTTTAATCCCAAATTATATATGAACTGAATCAGGTGCCAAAGGGCATCCTAAAAGTGAGTGCTAAACCTCTGATAGAACTCATCAAAATTAGCAGCACTGGCACAGCCCATTCCAGAGGGGAAAATATTATTTAAATGCCAACATGTCTTTCCATCTTAATTCTCTCAGACCCCCCAGGGGTCTAATTCTGCAGTCAGGGCCTGAACCAACAATTGCCGGAGTCAACGGCATGAGTCACGCCGGCTCCAGCGAGCACCGGGTGAGACCCGCGCTGAGCTTGGTGGGCAGCTGCTCACCGGGTCCGACCGCAAGCACAGCCCGGTCCCATAAATTCAGCTCAGCTTCAAAGGATACAGGCTCCAGATCGGAAATAACACTGTGGCAAAGAGCGAGAATCCCAACTTTTTAATTGCACCCTTTTGCAGCCTAAACCTTCATGTTTATTTAATGATTGGTAATGAGCCTGAAAGAAGAATTTACCATTTCATAAAGGGGGAGGGACAAGAAAAAAATCTATGTGTCAAGGTGTATAAAGAAGCTTTTTTGTTGGCTGTGATAATGATTTAGCAAAGCCAAATTTAGCAAAGTCGCTCCTCTTTCACATGCATGAATTTGTGCCCATCATTTAAAAACTGTAACTTTAGCAAACAAATTGTCCTTCTGCCACTGAAGGAGGAAAAAGAGTTTGCAGACTCCTATGTGAATGCGTATGCATGTTTGCCTGTGTGCAAGTGCCTACAGCTCCTAAAAAAAGACCTTTAGATCCCCGTCCTATCTCTTCTTCATCAATATGACACAGTCCCAGAGCTCTGATTTCATCCCAATGCGTTGCTTTCAATGGGACTGCTCATGTGCTTAAAGTTAAAACATGTGCTTAAGCGATTTGCCAGATCATAGCAATGCTTGGCACCTTGCAGAACTGAGCCTTTAATGCTCTCTTTTGTGCTCTTACTGTTTCAAATTTACCCCTCACCCCACACAGCCGCACATTGCAGCACATCCAACATTTAAAAAAAAAATACCACATCTTTGGATACCGTACAACAAACCCAAAATGCAAACATGGACACTGGCACAGCACTAGCATTAATACCAACTCTTGTTAGGTCATGTTGCAATTTTAATCATAATTGAATGTGGCGTAGGTAGAGAGAGGACGGGTTGGTTTTGTTTTAGATAGAGTAGGAATTTTTTTGCTTAATTAGACAAAAAGGACTGTCTAAAATATAAATAATACAATGTCCATGAGCATTAGGAAGCATCACAAAGAGCCTGATCTGACAGCAAGGGGCCCCCACTGGCTGCCCGTGGGGACAGTTCCATTTTGCCTGACCATAAACCACGCTGAAACGAGCCGATCTCAAACCCGATGAGGCCCCTAGCTGACTTCTCCATGCGGATGACAAGCAGGAGCTGGGAACGGCACACGGGTCTTTGGTTGCAAAAATCCCAGTGCCGGCAGGAGAAGCTGAAGCATCCCACCACGAACGGCGGAGCCCCCAACAGATGTGCGCACACACGCCTCGGTCCTGTCCTCCTCCGGACCATGCCACAGCCCCAAATTTGGTTCCCATCAAAATCAGTGGGTTAATACGTGTGCTTCAAATGCAGCATGGACACAACATCTTGCAGAGCCGGGCTCTCGTTGAGACCCGGGGGCCGAGTCTGCAGGACTCTGCCCCTCCAGCTCCCACCGGCTGGTATGGGTGGCTCAGGGGCTGGATTGAGTCTCTCGATGGCAGCTTTGCCCTTATCAGACCCAAAAATCAAGCACAAGGAAATTTCTAAAAACCAGTGATATTTGACTCAGCCCACACAGGGGAAACATCCCCTTTGAAGATATTTGGGGTTTCTACACAGCGCTCACCGTAATTTCTCTTACGGCAAGTGCATTTAAAAGACACGCCTGGTCACCACCTTGCTACCTTCAGACAAACTCTGACATTAAATAAACAAATAAATCGCAACATCCACTATCTTCTCTAAAACCTTTTCCATCTGCCCCGTTTCCCCTACAAAAATTCAGCGTTGTTAGCTGAATATTTTAAACTCTGTGCTCTTTCGGTCCCAGACTGTACCTTTCATGCTGTACCAACTTATACCGGAGACACCGGCAGTGGGCAGGAAACAATGAATAATAACGCTATTGTAAAAGCTCCCAGCATTGGCATCCACTGACGCTGATCACCGACCCAAGCCTGACCATGTAAGTAATGGGACGACTAATAGGGTGCCCCGTATCATCTGTAGGACCAGACCCCATGGCCCAATTGCATGTGAGCGAGGGCACAACTTCAGAAGCGCTGGCGGTGATGAGAAGGTGGAATTGAGGATGGTGCAGGAGGAACCAAGCACTGATAAAAATGCTTCATTAAAGAGGCATTTTCGGTGTCTGGATTTACATGGGGTACCCAGAAAGCTGCAAGCATCAGCTTCCTAAAAAAAGACTGCAGGTGGATGGGTCTTCTGAGAAATTGGCTATAATCCTTCCCGGACACAGAAATGGAGAGCTCTGTATCCACATGGGCAGGGAAAGGAAGAAAATCCAAAGGTTTTATCTCAGCAACATCAGTGACGGCGCTGCCCCTGGCTTTGACAGGGACAGGAACGGTCTCCAAGGGGCTGTAGACCTTTTAAGCGGAGTGGTGGCGTGGTACCACCTGCCCGTTCCTGATGCCCCTGCCAACATCTCCAGATCTTCCACCTTCCCCACAAAGCTGACCTGTTTGAGCCCCCTCGACCGGCAAGGCTCCATCCATCTCCCCTAAAGGAAGCCCTTACAAAGACGCCCATTAAATTTAATAAGGCTTTGTCTGGGTTCTCAGCATCTAAGGATTTATTTGCCTTCTCTCTCCAACCCATCGGAGTCCTTTCATTAGTTTCAGCGTGCCTGGGATCAGAGCCTACAAAACCAGCCCAAGGTCACGCAGGAAACTCGCGGCAGAGGGAGAGGAGCACACGCTGGATCCCCACCCTGAGCCTCCACACAGACGATCCCCAGCCCGCTCGCCTTCACAAGTCAGGAAAGATGAAGTCAAGCCACGGCACACACACATCTACATCCATGCACACGAAACGCAAACGCGGGCCCAGCTTTGGTGCCTTCTGTTTGGTGCCTTCTGGGTTTTTTTTTTTTTTTTTTTTTTTTTTTTTTTTTTTTTTTTTTTTTTTTTTTTTTTTTTTTTTTTTTTTGAGGTTAGCAAGGGAAATAAATATAGAGGTAAACAGCTTTAGAAATGTTTCTCCTTTTTTTTTTCCCAGGCAGTGCTGGAGAAAAAAAATATATAGAAAAACCAGAAGTTCCCATTTAGCAGAGGCCGTATTCAAAGAACGAGAACTTTTTTGTAACTTTAACTAAAATGCCAAGGTTGGAGCGATTATGCAAGACAAGGTCTCTCTCTACTTTTTTTCCTTCTTTCTCTTTTTTTTTTTTTTCCCCCAAGAATGACCTTTTGCAACGTATTTATTTATATAGTTCATTTTACATGTGCCGGGCTGAGGGTGACTCGGGACATTCTTTCGTGGTTCCATCAGACACTTTTTGAAAGCTCTCCCCCCCTTTCCAGCCGCTTTCCTATTCTGCCTCCCCCTCCGCTTGTTTGGATATGCTCAAGCTCCTGTGTGTTTGGGCTGGGGAAACAGAGCTGTTGTTTAGGAGTTATCTCCAGGGCTCAGATATCCGGCAGCTTTTTCCTAGGAAGTTAACTTTACACATAAAGAGAGAACGAGGAAAAAAAAAATAAAAAAGAAAATGAGGTGTGTGTGTTTAAGACAGAAGGGCCGGGGGGAGGAGGAGAAGAGAACAAGAGAGCTGCTCAAAAAAAATTAAAAATCCCAGCCCGTACTTCCCTCCCTAGAAAGCTTTTCCTTTTTTCTAACAAGGCTATGAAAGACGAGGGAGACCAACATTTTCCTAGACGGGAAAGGCCCAGGGGAAGGCACAGAGAGGTTTCACCCGCAGGAAGTTTGGGGGTAGATGAGCAAATCTGCATCTTCCCCAAAACCCACACGGCCGGACAGAGCCGACACCGCTGCCCTTCGCAGAACAACCCCTCCTGGGGCTGTATCCTGCAAACGCTTCCCAGCGCCTGTGGAAATAACACCGGTCCAATTTTACGGGCATCTCACGGGTGAGGAAGCTCAATCCGTGTCTAAGAGTTGCAGGACCAAGGCCGTGAGCACCTTCACGGGGAACACGAGGCCAATGAACCACCCCCTGCCTGCCTGCAGGATCAGGCCGTGCCAGGCACAAGCCTCACGCAACCAGCCTGATCCATCCATCAGCTCAGAAACTCCGCGGAGAGGCGAGAGCACCTTTTCCTCTTCATTTTGAGCTGCCCCCAGGAGCCCGTCCACATCTTTAATCCTAACGAAACCAAACGTGCCTCGATTCGAAACATTCAATAACTTCCCAAGCAGGGAACATATTTTTTTTTCCCCCGCTTGGTATATTTTTTCCCCTTGTGGTTTGCCTGATTATTTGCCAAATATACTTCAACGCATTTATTAGCCATGCCCACGGCTTCCAGACCTTTTTGTGGCTTCCTGGGAAATTCGTAAATAGATCGCTGGGGATGCTGTAATGTATTGCATGTACGTAATGCAGTTGTGAGGCTTGCAACTATTATTTTAAATATTTACCCGCGCTTTTCACTTTCCTCCAACTTCTGTGGTCCCGGGCACATACTGCGCCTTGCACACTCACCGCGCTTTGCCATCCCCTACCTTGTGTCCTCGCTCACAGCGACTCAGAGGGGAATGACACAATTTGAGACCCACACAGCTCAGGTACAAATGACCACACCAGATTCAAGTGGCACCAGGAACATCAGCCAAGCGCTTTGCAAGACCAACCGGTGCCCCAGTGGCACCGGCTACGGTGACTGGTACCCAGCTTGGGTCCCCACTCCACGACACCGACAGCCAAGGGAGATGGAGACACACTTGGGAAGGGGAGGACAGCAGTGTGGAGATCCCAGGAGAAATCCCATTCTCCTGATAATCTCTTTGGTCACTAGGAAATTCTTACTCTGCCCTTAGGCCCTGGAAAGAGCCACTGTCCCTGGGTCGCCATCCAGAAGCGCTGTGCAGAGGCATCTGCCCCATTGCAACCTGGGAGAAAACTCCATTCTGGTTTGCAAGAAGCCCTGGATCTTGATTTTTTTTAACCTATTTTGCAGTTTGCAAGAGGACCAGACAACTGAGGCCCACAGCGGCT
>NW_008824544.1:196938-197437 GCF_000699105.1 Pygoscelis adeliae | reverse complement strand
CCCCCCTCCCAGCCCTCTGATGCAGTGGGACCAGATTTTGGAGCTGGCTGAGCTTCCCTGTCCATCCCGAGCCGCAGACAAGAAGCAAAAGTGGCAGAAGAGGGAAAAGAAAGAATAAAAAAGGAAACTCACCAGCCTTCTCTTGGGTTTGATCAGGGGCCGGTTCTGCCCGTTCATTTTGTGATAGAGTCCACAGGCATTACACAAATAGTGCCCGGTGCCGTCTCTTCTCCACAGAGGGGTTGAGGTAGCCCCACAATTTACACACTCCCTGCCTTCTGGAAACAAGAGAGCACATAGTTCACTTAGGGAAAGCGGAGGTAAAAGGGGCTGAGGAAAGACCCCAAAAAAAAACCCACCCCACCCTGAGAGACCCAGCCATGGCAGCCCCTGCCAGGCCTCTCCAAGCTCAGGATATCCAAGCCAGGTTGAGTGACATCCCTGGCACAGGCCGGGGAGACTCTGGGGGGGCCTGATCCTCTCCGCCTCTGCACAACCA
>NW_008824544.1:195923-196617 GCF_000699105.1 Pygoscelis adeliae | reverse complement strand
TGCGCACTGCCCCAGCTCCCAGGGGGGTACCTGAGCCTGGGGGGGGCTCTTCCTTTGGCCTCAGGTCAAACCACATCAAGGACCCCCAAAATAATCACAGATCAACAACCAGTACACCTTCCCGGCCCCAGCCAATACACAACCACTCAGCCAATATCTGCTATCGATTGATTTGCAATTAAGGTGCCACCACCCAACTTGCTTGCACCCCGTCTGCAGCCTGACAGTCCGTCCCTGATATTTGGGATCCCAAACAGCCCCGAGCCTGCCTAAGCCCTGAGATTAAGGTCTTTCCCTCCTTCTTCGCCTCCTTTTTGGCACCTCTCTGTCCTCTCCCCGGCTATTGGGAGGGTTCTTCCCTAGCCCACCGGCTCCCAGCTTGGTGGATGGAATTTGGGGGGGTGCGGGCGTGCCTCACAGGTACTTTCAGAGGGTTGAGTGGTTTTTTGTTGGGTGTTTGGTCTGTCGGTTTTGTTTTTTTTTTTCTTGCACCTGATGACACTCCCAGCCCATCTGAGAGCAACAGAAGACCTCAGCCGGCCAGAGCAGAGCTAACTCAGCACAGAGCTGGCTCCCCGCTGCCCCAGCCCGCGCTGCGTTCGAGCAAGAGGCATCCGCGCCCTAACCACAAACGGCAACCGTTTTTCCAGAGCCTTTGCGCTAAACCCCTCTCCTCTCACCCCCCCCGCCCAAA
>NW_008824544.1:194920-195550 GCF_000699105.1 Pygoscelis adeliae | reverse complement strand
AAAAAAAAAAAAAAAAAAAAAAAAAAAAAAAAAAAAAAATTTCAGGCGGGGAGCCGCTCCCGTTAATACCCGGGTCGTTTTGTTCCCCTTTGGTTAAACGGGGCAGCCGCTCCGGGGCTGTTTGAGTCTCTGTCCCTCTCTTTTGTTTCACTCCATCTCTCTCTCTCCCCTGCTTTCATGTACAAAACATACAGGTCTGGGTTTTTTGTCACTCTAACCGCATCCGGACTCTATTAAAGTTCCTGGCGCTGGATAAACAATGCAACTGTCGCGTGCAGCAGTCTGAAAATAATTGGATTAGCTCAAACATATCAGCTAGATAGAGACAGTCCCTGCTCAGACAGACAGAGTAAATGTCACCCTGGAAAAACCCTGACAACTGATCTCATTCATGCCAGGCAACCCTGCAGCAGCCTCCTCGGAAAAAAAAAAATAGAGAGAAAAAAAAAAAAGAAAAAAAAAAAGAGTTTTGACTAATCGCCCTTTCCTCTGCGCACACACACACACACACACACACACACACCCCCCTCGGCTCACACACTACCCTTCGGTGCACACAAACGTCCGAGCCCGGAGCGTACAGCCACCGGGAGCTGGAGCCGCGCAACTGCCCCCCCCGCCCCCTGCTCC
>NW_008824544.1:190964-193438 GCF_000699105.1 Pygoscelis adeliae | reverse complement strand
TTTTTTTTTTTTTTTCCTTAGCTGGAAAATAATTTCCCGAATGCAGCCGTGGGCTATAAACCCTGGGAATACTCTGGCCAAACGAAGAAGACCAGAAGATGCCCACAGACGTGATAATAACCTTTCCAACAGAGCTGCTAAACGCTGCAAACCGCCTAGATTGTCTTTTTTTCTTCCACGAGGCTGCACATAAATGTTAGACAGCTTTTTCGTGGCGATATGGCACACGCAGAGAGTACCAACTCTCTCAGAAGGAACTCTCCATCCCCTTCTTACGACAAGACACCCTTCACTTGTATTTTAAAATTCAGACCTGGACTTTGAAAAAAAAAGAAACAAAACGCTAGATTTACACGGTCAAACCTTGTTTTCTTTGGTTATAAATGCTCTTAAGGGATGGTACCTAATATTTTAAATTAATCTCTGCCCTTTGTAAAATATATATATATATCTCCAAAGAATCAAATCTACCCAAATCCATAGCAACTTGAACACATCACTATAAGCTGAAAAGCACAGTTATTCAACTGGAGGAGAGCAAGTTTGTGCCTGCTAGTAAAGCCCTGGAAATGTATTGACATCTAGAGAGCCTTAACCTCTGTAGGTATCGTGATTCGTGTATAGAGACTGCTAAATATACAGAAGGAGAGATGCAAACAGAGATCTATAGAGCCACAGATAGAGCTGGTGCAGTGTGGACACGTATGTTTGCATGGGAGCTTGTGTGTGTCTAGAAAATCTCCAAGCTAGTTTTCATCGCACCAGACGTATGTGAACAATACTGAAAGTAACTGCTCGAAAGGAAGGGAAGGTGGGTTATACGAATAGAAAGGGTCAAGATTCATTATCTTCTCCAGGAAGTAGCATAGTAAATAATATTCAGGCTAGATCAGAGAGACCGCATTTCCACTTTCTGCTGATATATTGGAAAAAAGAAATGAAAAGAAAAGAAAGAAAGGACAAAGGCTGCTGATCCTTAGAAATAATTGTTTTAAGGGGACTAATAGCAGAACAATGCAGTTACTGAGGGGAGCCTAATGCAGACTCACACTCAACAAGTAGCTGAGGGCTGGGAGCAGCCCCCTGAACCCCGCTCGGCTCCATCTCCACTCGCTTGTCCCACTTTCTTCTCCTTGATTTTGGGGTGATTTCCACTGCAGACCTGGGGCTTTTTAGATTTTGCCACTACAGAGGTCACTGTCCAGCTTCACAAATCAGCATCTGCTTTTTTTCCCCTCCTTTTTTTATTTTTCTCTTTTCCCTAGTTTTTAACCACACAGGTGAACTCCAGCTATAGATACTGGATCACTCCGATTCTTCATAAAAAGATGGCACCAAAACACTCATCCCCCCGCAGAGCTGGGCCGCATCAGCCCCAGGTATTTCACCTCCTCTCTAAAAGCCGTGACCCAGGAACAAAATTCACATTGTGGATCACTACCTTCCTGCAGGACCCATAGGAAAACACAGCAGGTCTGGTACCTAGTTACACCACGGGGTTTCTTTCTTTTTTTTCTTTTTTTCTTTCTTTCTTTCTTTCTTTCTCATTTTTAACACACGCCGTGGTGCGGCCCTGGATGCATGTGCAAAACTTTCGACCCAAGCCTAACAAGCTCACCAAGTGCGAATGAAATAGCCCAAGCGTGAGGACAGCAGGGTCGTTTTCACACCCCTGCTCTCCAGCTTGCTTTTCTTCTCCAGAGCAGCTTAATCGTGCAAAAACTACACACCGTATGAAAACTCTAACTGTTAACCTAATTAAAGAGAGGGAGGGAAACCAAAGCGAAAGAGAGAAGGAAAGAGGAAGACAACAAGAGAAAGATGAAAGGGAAAGAAAGAGAAAGAAGGAGAGCGAGAGAGGGGGGGAAAGGGAGAGAGGATAGAGAGGGGAGAGAGATAAGAGAGGAAAGAAAGAGAGCAAGAGAAAGAGAGAAAGAAGTATAAAGAAAGAAAGATACAGAGAAAGAAAGAAAGAAATAGAGAAAGAAAGACAGAAAGGCAGGAAGCCTCCTCGTACAGGAACTTCATGGCGGGGCCGGGACAGGGGCCGGGACCGGGACCGGGACCGGGGCCGGGACCGGGACCGCCCCGTGGGAGCCGGGGTCTCGGTGGGCGCACTCACCGTGGTGGGCCGTGGGGTATCTCTGCACGGTGGCTCTCACGGAGTTGCCGTAATACGGAGGGACGGGGTTGCCTTGTCCGTCGATATTAAAAAGTACATCCACTTCCTCGGCGAGAGGATACTGCGTGGGGTCCATGTAGGTATGGCCAAGCGTGGGGTGGTGCGAGTCCGGGTGCTGCCCATTGAGCACGGCCGGGTGGTGGTGGCTCACCCACCGCGGCTGGTCCGTGGAGACCTCCATCTTCCGCGCTCGCTGCTCCGCCGCTGCCTTTCCTCCTCCTCCTCCTCCTCCTCAGCAAGGCGCGGAGGGCTTGAGATAGGAGGGGGAGACGGTGCGGGAGTTAGGCGGGGG
>NW_008824544.1:181361-181986 GCF_000699105.1 Pygoscelis adeliae | reverse complement strand
GGCACATCTCGCCTCCGCGGCTGGGGCAGCTGTGATTTGGATTTACAAGGTATTAAAGGAGGAGGATCTGCGGAAAGGGGCGGAAGATCGCCCTGACTAGATCCTACTAGAAGCACAGCGTGCTTGCTGTATATGATACGCTATATATATATTTTTAACACAAATATGTATAGTGCTAAATATATAGTATATATTATGTACTATCCAGCACGGACCGACCTAACATAATCAAACCGACATCGGTGAGTCTTATACGTGGGAAGAGTATAGAAAAGCAGACGTCCCGCTGCTCTCAGCCGCGCCGGCAGGCATCGGCACACGCCTGCACGCACGGGCATCGCTGTGTACAGAAATACAAGGGATACGCGTATGCGGGTCTGTATATACAAAGGTATATGCCTATAGGTACGAAGCCAGGCACGGAAAGGCCCCGATCCCGCACGCACAGATATATCCCTTCCCGTCCTGAGATTAATATTTCACATCCAGGTATGGCAGCGCCGTGTCCCATCTCCCGCTCCCGACCACCCCAGCCTCACTCCTTTGCCTCTAACACCCCGGGGGTAAAACGGCTTTTTCTCACCCGCTTCCCAAATTTCGGCTCCCTCCCGGGCCGGGGGGGGGG
>NW_008824544.1:179917-180489 GCF_000699105.1 Pygoscelis adeliae | reverse complement strand
AGGGCCGGGGGGATGCGCCAGGTACTGGGACTCGCAGCGGCGTGAGCGTGATGTAACCCGTCCCGGGAGCAACTGTCACTGCCGTGAGCCTGCAACGCCTGGGGAGGGAGAGAGGGGGGGAGAGAGAGAGAAAATAATTAAGCGTATGGTCGTACAAATAACGCCGGGGCTCGCTCCGCTTGCATCGAAAGCTTTCGAGGAAAAGCGGTGACATTAGCTACGAGGGGTTGTTTCTTCTCCTCTGTCCCCCCCCCCTCCTCGGGTGGGACTTTTATTGACCTTATTTTCCTTTATTGGATTTTTTAAATTATTATTAATTTTTATTTTTACTTTGTGTATGTGTCTGTGTAAGACTCCAGGATCTGGACAGAAAAAAAAAAATTATATATAATCCACACGCATCCCCCGGCACTCCGAGAGCGAGGGGGACTGTCCCTCTGTCCCCCTCGTCCCGCCCTCTTCATCGGGACGAGGAAGGCTCCCGGCCGCGGGCAGGAGCGCGGCACCTCTGCAGGGAGACGCCGACCTTGGGGTCGGTCCCAACCCGGGGGCCTGTGTGTGTCGTCGTCCCC
>NW_008824544.1:177051-178914 GCF_000699105.1 Pygoscelis adeliae | reverse complement strand
TGGCACTTCAGAAACGGGGGCGAAAATTGATCACTTAGGGGAAAAAAAAAAATAAAATATATATATACACACTCCTGGAGGGGTATTGTGGGTTTGTTTTTTTTTCTGCTGACGTTGGGAGTTCGCTATCTCCGCTTCTAGAGTGACTCTCTGTAAGGTGAAAGGTAACGCGATCGCCTCCCAATTCTATCTTTAGAGAACACATTTAATTAAGGTAATAACTTAAAGCTCATTAGAGCTGCGAAGGGAACCTTCCCACCGCAAAACACCGATGGAAAGAGCTCGGGCACCCCAACAGTGCGGGGGGGGGGGGGAGCCGGTTGAGCCCATCTACCCTCGCCAAGAAACGTGGCTTTTGCTAGGGAAAGGCTTCGAAAATGAGTATTTTAAAGCCATGAGGCTTGTGCGGTTTGCGCTGCGCCGAGTGGGGGAGCCGGGGCTAAATCCTTGCAGGGTACGGGATAAAAAAAAGGAGAATACGGCTAAAATCACTCGGGGTGTGTGTGTTCCCTATCGCCGGGCAGGGAAAATCCCTCGGAAATCTGCTCGCTACGATTTCTGCTCCCCCGAATAGTGCTGCGGGAAGGAGGCGAGATGAGGGTGGAAGAAGATGTTGCCGGATCCCTCCAAAACTGCCCAGAAAAAGAAAAAAGAGGGAGGGTGGGGGAGCTGGATCTGGGATCTCTGAGCACATCGTGGAAGTGGGGGCGAGGTGGGGAAACGAAAAATCGAGGATCCTCCTGCCAAAACCGCTTGGGAAGGCCACGGAGATGGAGTCCCCGCGCTATTGTCTCTATTCCCCCGGCTGGGGCTGGCGAGGGGGGGGAGAGGGAATTTGGGCAGAGGCGCAGGCGCATCCTCACTCATACCCCCCCCTCGTATTCACCCCGCACCGTGAAGTTCATTTCCAGCTATGATGGCTGGTGATTCAAAGGTTAAACATAACTAATGAGGCTTTAAATGGCACCCGGGACTTATCATAAATATCATAGACCTTCCTTGACGCCTGCAGTTTAGGTCCGAATATACATTAAAAGCAATAATCAGGTAGCCAAAGGTCATTTAAATAAATAAATACATGCATATACACACACACACACACATATATAATTTTTCCTTTTGTGTGTGTCTGTATATATATGGAACATGTATGTGGAATATATGTATATGGTGTGTGCGTGTGTATATATATTCCACACATATATATATGGAAAAGGAAAGGAAAAAAGATGTATATTCCATATATATATGTACGTGTTTTCCAACTGACTAGGCGACCCTGTGATTCTCCGAGTGCGTGTGGCTGATCCCACCTCTTGCTCTCCTCCTGGCACACGTTTAGACGCGTATACATCGAAATAAATACCTACACACACACACACACAATCGATTTTCGTCTCCGCCCGAACCAAGATTTGCAGTCGGACCCTCCATAAATATAATCCATACGTTATTGTTAGTGATAACCGCTCCGCCGGTTGCAGGAAGGAGGTTAGGGATGTTTTATTCGCTATAATTAAAGTGCCTCGTCTGCTCTGGAGGGAAAACCCACCCTTCTCTGCCCCCACCCCGGAGAAAAGTTGTCAATAATCAATAATTTCCCCCTCCCCGGCTGTGAAAACACAGTCTCAGAGAGGTTATTTTTTAATATCGCCGTTGCAATCTTAATTTCCAAGGACGGGGGAGAAAGCACCCTTCGTCTTGATCTCCCCAAATCAGCCGGTTTGGCATTGATCCTGTACTTTGTGTGCGCAGAGTATATTCGCTTTAAAACGATTTCCATTAAACGTAGCCTCCCACATCGGTAGGATCGACCTAATGACTTTGTGTGAACGGTGGAGAGGGAGAGCGGGGCTGGGGGGG
>NW_008824544.1:174748-175707 GCF_000699105.1 Pygoscelis adeliae | reverse complement strand
TGCCCCTCCCCCGCGTTAGAGCATCCCCGCCTCTTAATTTCTTGGACGGCACCGGAGAGAAAATGGTGCCTAAAACCCTCTTCGTGGTCAATTTGCTGCGCCTCGCCTTTTTTTTTTTTTCCTTTCCTTTTTTTCCTTTTCTTTTTCTTTTTTTCTTTTTTTTTCCTTTGTGTACAGGCACTCCTGATGCTAAAATTTCTGGGGACAGGTGCTGGCAGCCCTCTTCTGCCTCGGTTTAAGTTTCCCCGGCTCCCTCTCATCCCTTCTTGGCTCTCACGGCACAGGGACGGTGTTTAACCATTAACCAGGTCTAGCGCGGTCCTTTTTTCCAGGAAGCGGGAGGCGCTTCTGAAACGAGGTTGAAAAATAACTTGGTTTTCCTCTTTGCCTAAAGGGGAAGGCTCCCACCTGGGGTCTTGGGGGGGGGGGGGGGGGACCTTCGCCCCCCACCCGTGTGCGTGTTGCAAATGCACCTCTCCTTGCTATAGGTTCGTCATTTTACATGCGGTGTTTCACAATCCCGTCCAAACGGTAATCTCTGCTTCCCTGCTCTTCCTCCACCGTATATTCCGTGCAATATTTGTCAAGGAATTTCAAGTATCAATTATAACCGCAATTTTTGATCCCCCCAATCTGAAGTGTAGATGATGTGATAGGAATATCCATATATATAATGCCGGTTCTCCCTCAGATGGATTTATTGGACCACGTCCCACCCTCAGCTGAACATTCAATATTCCAGCATTATCTCTGCACTTAAACTCGCTTTCTCCATTTCTGTGCCAAGATAAATTTGCATAATATTTGCAGTTGTAATTAGCTGATGAACATCTCCCAGCCTTCCCCTTTGTTTTCCGTGCGTTTGGTCTTCAATTGATGCCACTTTTGATCTTTAATATTACAGTATCCCGATAGAGTATTTTATATCTTATCTCCAGCTCATGAAAGTAGCGCAGAAA
>NW_008824544.1:120625-174196 GCF_000699105.1 Pygoscelis adeliae | reverse complement strand
TACCCCCCCGAGACACCCCCTCCCGGAGCATCTCGAGTGAGATTCCCCCCCCCACCCCGGGTCACCTCCACTGGCAGAGCCGGGAGTAAAGGCTGTTATCACGTCGGGAGGGTTATTAAACCGCTAATGAATGAGTGTCTGTGAGACTCTGGACGGGCTGGAGAGACTGCGGGAGGGGGGCGAGGGGGGGAGAGGAGGCAGAAAGACTCGATCTTCATGCCAATCTCTGGAACAAATAGCTAACATTTAACGTTTACACCCTGCTTGGCGACGAACTGGCGCTCCACGGACCCCTGATCCAGGCTAAAATGTCCAGAAAGCCTTTGGAGAGAACAAGTTCCTAGCTATCAGGTTCTTCTGATCTCTCTCCTCCTTTCATAGGGCTTTGGTTTCAGGCTGGACTTGTCCAATGTCTGCTTTACCGCTGCGCGCTCCTAAATGAGTGTCAAGGAGGCGAATATCAAATAGCAGAGAGGTCAAGGCGATTTGGTTAACCGTTGGCTGGGCTGATGGCTTTAAACTTGTGTGGGAGGCTGGGGACATGGCGGGGGGGAGGGAAGGAAAGGGGGGAAGGAGTGGGAGCGGAGGGGAAATAAACCCAAGAGAAAGGAAAGCAAGGAGGGGGGGAAGGAAGAGGATGGGGCGTGGGGAGAGATGCAGGGCTTGGAGAGCCCCAAAAAGCCAGGCTCAAGGGTTTCACGGTGGTGGACAGCTATGGAAGCCCTTGGTGGAGGGGTTACTGGTGGCCCTGGCTAGGCTGGGGGTGTCCCTGTCCATCGTTGGGGGTGTGTGTCTGGGAGCGTTTGCACAGCGCGTGTATTTTGATGGCATCTGCATTTGGGCTTGTGCGTGCTTGATCCCGGGTGTTTTATAGGGGAGGCTGCAGGGTGCGGGTGGGTGCACCCCGGATGAGCGGGTGCAGCCGTAGGGGTTTGAAGACACCGGGGGCATTCGGTAGCGTGTGGGTGGAGGGGCCATGCGGTGTTTGTGTGCAGGGGAAAACCCCAAAGATGCACCCGAGAAGGTGTGTTTGTGCAAAGGGGGTGTGAGGGCAGGGCTGGCCGGGAGGGCTGAGTACCTGGGTGTGGGTTTGCGGTCCTGGGGCTGACGCAGGGCACATGTGTTTCGGCACGAGGGCTGTAAGGGGGGTTAGGCACACGCCAATATGTGTCTCTGCATTAGGAGGAGAGAGGGAAGAGTTCGCCTGTGGTGATGGGGGTATGGCAGGATGGGGGCAGGGGAAGAGCCTGTGCACGTACGGAACATATAGGGGTGGCTGTAAAGCAGCCGTGCCTGTAGCTGAAACGCAAGGTGTGAATCGGCTGCGGGTGTAGGATGAGCTGTGCACAGGGCTCACGCAGAGGTGCAGGGCCATGGGTGCAAGGGGCCCGCGCTTTACCGACGGGCGGGTGCGAGTGGGATGTGCTGGGCGATGGGCACAGGGAGAACCTCGAGCTGTGCAGGGCTGGGTGATCCAGCAATGTTTTTGGGGGGCAGATCCCCTCCCCGAGTGCTCTAGTGCTCTTGCACTTCCCGGCATGGCAGCGGGCTGGGCAGCTCAGCAGGCAGCGGAGACACCGAGGCGAAATTTTACTTTCCCTGTAATAATCACCTGCTTTAAAAAAAAAAAAAAAGAAAAAGAGAGAGAGAATTTCCTGGAAGAGAAAGTTTTCTATTACTGAAGTGGTCAGTGAACAGAACAAATACTCAAGGCCTTTTCCCGCCACACTCCTCAGCTACGAAGCCGCACAAGCCCTCCCTTCCCAGCAATCACATTTTGCTCCCGACATCAGCAGAAAACTCACTCTGGTCCCGGGTAATGTAAAGCTCGCCAGCTGAATCAAGGCAAACAATCGCCATAGGAAATGTGTGCACAGCTACACACGGCTGAGCAGCGCCGGGGGTTGTAACTACCAGAGAGTTTGCAATAGCTAAAACCAAGAGGAAGTTAATCGTGGGTTTAGTTCCCATGCCCTTGACCTCCAAGTTGCAGGGCCCAGGAGTGTGAGGCTGAAGGAGGATATTCAGGTGAAGGCACCGAGGCCCTCAGTCTAAAGCCGTCGTCTCCATATCGCCCCAGCTTTTGCATTTTGAGCATGTTATAGGGGAACCAATTCCTTCTGCTCTCCCTTTTGGAGGTGCACGGAGGACTTCGGGGTGTTCAGCCCCTGGGCTGTCCCGCAGGAACGAGGGATGCCATCAGGGACACTTTAACGAAGCCTGGTGAGGACGGGAGAGAGGACGAGCAAATTTCAGGATCAAATATACATTTTTAATTATTTTTACCTTTTTTTTTTTTTTTTATTCTGGTGGTTTTCATTTGCTCGGCTGCTCGGGGGAGCGCGGAGCCCAGCGAGCACGGGGCCGCGCATCGTATGGGCGTATGCAAAGGTGTGTCCCTACGGAGAGGTGCCTCGTGCGTGTCTTTGGACACGACCATATAGGTACCGTGTGTGCAGGGGGTGCTTGTGCATGTGCACACCGGTGCTCGCAGATATCTTACGCTCTCTCTCTATATATATAAAAATAGATATATTCATGCGAGGCTCAGAGCTATGTGTCTCTCCATCATGCCTGCATACATTCACATACATACACCCACTAAGGTTGCGTTTCCGGAGACATTCTCAAATAGAGCAGTGTAATTTCTCCGCTGATTTTGATTGACATGCTGTCCCTGGGATCATGTGTTAATCCCTTCTTCACTCAAGCCTTTTCATAACTCATTTCTCTCTGCTAGATGGAGACTCTGATGGTTACCGAGGCAACGATGATAGCACTAAGCCATTTCCCTCTCTGCACGGAGACCATTATTCCGCATGCATAGGCCATTTGCAACAAAGGTCGCCACAAAGTCATCCAGAACACAGCACACGTTTATTAAACTTTTATTCTTTTTTTTTTCCCTCCCCCTAACAGAGAAACTAGCCGGCACGTGTGCAATCTCCCTTTTTTTCTTTTTTTTTTGAGATCTTTGTAATATAGGTAATAATAACTGTAGCAGATATTATTGTACCCAAACTATATATCACACAGATCAGGGGCTTAGAGTTCCTGGTCCAGAAAGATCATGCTTAGATGGTGAGGTTTTGCACCAATGATTCTTATTTGTCTTTTGTTCTCCTATGAAATAGTAACTTTAATAGCAGTTGGAGGAAAAAACAGCCAACAGCAATGGTATGAGAGCGGTGTGAGGTGAATATCTGAACGTAAAACCCACACGGAGATTCGCCCTGCGAAAACCAAGCACCTCCCAAACACGAATAACTAAATAACCATCGTCAATGACCACCCCCTCACCGGGGTAATTTTCTTTTTAAGTCCTATTTCTGCCTGGCTCCTTACCCGGGCTTCCTGGCTCTGGGTATAAGTTGTAGGGGGTCCTTCTCGTGGTGTTAGGAGCTGTTTTAAGGATGTTAAAAGCCAGCTCTGGCTGTAAGAGGACAACGGGTTAATGTGCTGCTGGAAAGGGTCCCCGCTAACCTGAGGTGCTCCCTCCCCGCCAGCAAGGCTTTGCCCATATGGGGCCACGCTGGTGGATTTTATTTCAGCCCCATCTCTGGAGACCAAATGTGATGCGTCGCTTTGGGCTGGCTTTTAGCGAGCAGCCCTTTCCCACCGGGAACGGCGCAGATAAGTGCTCAAATGTGTTTTGGCGGATTCGTGAATTTGGCACTGAAGCCAACCCCAACAAATGTCCACATGCAGTATCTGCTGGCCACCAGCCCCACCACCTCTCAGTGCCTGGGATCACGAGTCCTTGGCCTGAAGATATTTATCACCTCTTTCTGGCTGTTTTAAGGCAGCTAAACACCACTGGAGGTCTACATTTTCAACCACGTCAGGACAGAGACCCCCACCCTGCCGTGATGGGTCTTGCTGCCGTGGCGCCTGATGGCGGCGGGGACGGGAGAGGGCTGGGCGGCTGCTCGGACAGTCCTGCAGCATCAGGTCTGCCACGGATGTGAAAGACGAGGAGAAGATGGCCCACGGTGATAAGCTCCCAGGAAATTTCTATGGTGCCTCCTACTCTTCTCTGTCCAGACAGCTCCAGCACTGCTCCGGGATCTTATCTCTCTATATTGCTGCACCTCTCTGGCCTCCCTCCTACAGTGCCCTGCTCAGCTTGGTGCAAAACACACTCCTAATTGCACCGGCCTGGCCCAAAGCTCTGATCCCATCTGCCCTCTCCGACTCCTGTCACTGGCTTCACTGGTTTTATCACCTATTTCGTTTAAATTTTTGATGCCGCCTCTTCAAAACCAGGCAGAGGTCAGCCCAGCCCCAGCTCCTCCACTGTTTCTCCCTTCATTTTTAGTTTGGGAATTAAAAAAAAAAAAAAAAAAAATTAACAACCTTTAAACATTCAGCTGCTTCTCTTGGATACATGGAGCCACTGAAATGACTGGGAAGTCGTGTGACTCCAACCTCTGCAAGTGCATGAAGCCCCGGGCTTGGAGATCCGCCTAGAGGAAAACATCTCCCAAGAGCAAACCATCACTTGGAGACAGCCGCAGTGGTTTCCAAACCAGGCCGTGTGCTTGTTTACAAAGTTTCTGTTTTGCAAGATATTCAAATAATCGGAGACAAACAGGAGTTGGGGTTAATCCTCCCAATCTGCCTTTTATCTGAAGAATCACTTTCCCACTACAATGCAACCATCGTGGGGGAGGGTGAAACACCGTCGGTCCAGCTGACACACGGGAGCGTGGTTTATGGTGTGGGGTGAAGTGGCTCCTCTGCTGAGGCGGTGATTTAGCAGAGGTGTTTGAAGAAAGCAGCTGCCCTGGGTCCTCGGTGGTTGGTGTCCAAGACCTGCCACGTCCACCCCTTTGAGCTGACGGTGAGCAAGAGCGAGGCTTGCTCCTCTAGCGCGATATTACGGCGGGGGGACCTGAGAGGGACTGATCCCGCAGACAAGGTCTTGCTGTCAGGAGGATGCACTGTCTCACGGCACTTTTCACTGTATTCCCAAACCATGTCCAGCCTTTCTGAATAAAAGCCCATTTCCCTTTTCCCCATCCCCTGCACCATCCAGCGCCCTGGCTGCTCTTGCACCGCTCCTTCCATGGAAACTCTCCAGCCTGCCTGGCTCGATCTTAAAAAAAAAGGGTGGAAAAAATATATTTATCATTATTTCTGCTCATAATGAGCTCTCCCAGCTCACGCAGGGACGCTCGAGGCCGGGAAATGCACAGGGATATTTGCTTGTGATGCAGCCCTGGGATGGTGCTGGGACTTTTGAGCGAAGCGTGGCAGGTATTTCCGAGCCCCCTGCACTAATTGATGGGCTCTCTATATATCATGCCAGATAAAGGGCTCTTGTGCAGTAAATGCTGATGTTTAGAACATCCTGATAGTGTTTTGTTAACAAGAAGATAACGGGAGAGCAAGATACGTTTGTTTAGCTGCCTATAGATAAACCCAATAGGGTCTTTGTTAAGTTTTCATGACTGATGGCAGGTACTAAATGCGATAAATAATACCTCAGGTCCTGATTGGAGCTACTGTAGCACAAATTATAACCCACGGCACTGACCTGTGAGCGGGGGTGGAGGGGTTGAAGGCTACAGGAGTGAAGACCTGCTATTTTTTTTTGGGTGGCAACCCCTTGTTTCTGAACCGACGGCGATCTGCTAAGGCTTTTCCAACGCTCCTGCAAAGTGGTACACACCAGAAAAGCGAGGGATGAAAAGGATGTTGGCAATAAGGTGTTGGTGGCAGCAGAGAGGCTGCAAAAATTCACGGGGAGAGTGTGGCACTGGACAGCCCCAGTCTAAAACTGGCGGTGACCTTTTCTCCAGGGCTCTTCACCAGCTCATCCAGGATGGGATGCCCCAAGAATCTTTGGAAACGGAGGGTGAGCAAGGCTATGTCGTAAAATCATGGCCAGCAGATCCCCAGCACCCTTCTCCCCCCCGCCCCAGGAGGACGCTGAGTCAAGGCAGCGTCCGCCTCCCTCCCAGGTTCGCCTTCCTCAGGTGCTTATTAGCATTTCTCCCCAAACAACCTGCTAATTGCAAGGTGGGTCGCTGTCAGCCCTCTTACAAAAGAAGGAATTGTTATTGGGAGGCGATGTGGTCGCCCTGGCCCTGAGTCATGGGAGGAGAAGAGGGGCCACGGGGTCTGCCCGTGATGCTCCCCGGTGATGTCCCAAGGGTGTCCCCACCGATGCGCCAGCCCGCGAGGCCAAGGCTCACGTTAAGCCGGTGACAGATTACCAGCAGGGGGAGAGCTGCTCGGCAGAGGCTCCCCAAAGCCTACGGTTGCAAAACCTGCCAAGGTTTAGAAGCCAGGCCATGAAACAACCCAACTCCTCTCAGCTGTTGAAAGGGATTATAATTACACTATCTTCAGCGTGATCTTCCCCAAGAGGTCGGTAATTTGCTCCCATTTTTTTGTTTTATTCTTCTCGTGCCTTTTAGGAGAGGAGAGTGCAGAAGCTGTGCCGGGGTGATGCTGAAAGTCTCCGTGACCCCCAGGTTGGCACCTTTCTGGCACATCCCACCAAGCAAGGGAACAGGGAGGGCTCCAAGCTTGGCTCCCTGGCTGAAAACCTCTGGGATGCTGGGAGTCTCAGCTCCTTTTCTGATGGAGGTGAAACCAGAAAGCAGCCGTGGCACCTCCAAGCTGGTGCTGACTTTGCACGACGTCACATTTTGGCTCCCTAGGAACCGGGAACAAGGAGCTCAGAGTCCAGGTTTCCACCTAAAAAAGGTGTCACTGAGACATGAAATAGGTCCCTGGGGAGGCTGTGCAGTTTGGGTTTTGGTTTTCTATCCCAGCTGTTCACATGCATATTTATTTGTTGGGGTTTTTTTAATCCTCTCAAGGAGGTGCAAAAGGCTGGAGAAGAAAGCACCGAGCCAGGTTTGTATAGTGTCCCAAATTATTTACGTTAATACCTGGACCGGCCCAGCTCCTTGCCCAGGGAAATACCAAGATCTCCTAATTTCTACTCCCGCTTCACACACACCTCTCCCACCCAGCGCCGGGGCTGTGCCAAGCCCCCCATCTCGCTGGGCAAGGCTCGCTCCTGCCGCGGCGGCGACAGCGATCTGGCGTTCACGCAGCGTCTCGCATCCCGGCGGGTCCTCGTGAGCACCGCGCACGGGGGGTCCCACTCGAAGGGCGAATGGTGCTGACGTGATGCTGCTCTGGTTGAGCAATCCAGCTCGCAGGAGGCGACCGGGCTGGAAACAACTCAGGGAGAAAGAAACGGGCAATTAAGCAAAGTTTGGAGGTCTTTTTGCCTTCTTTAGTTTTTCTGGTCATCAATAGCAATGGCCAGGGCATATCCATTCCCATCCTCTGACCAGCTCCGTTTTTGCAAGGGCAGCTATAAGGTTTGGCTGTAGATAAACCTATTCCTGGCGTATATGCTCTGAGTCCAGATGAATTTCCAGCTACGGGTTCTCCCCAAGCAGAAATATTGAAAGAGGAGGGAGACTTTGTACCCAAGGCTGGACTATACACATTTAAACACTCAGAGCTTGAAAATTTATGGATGGGGTAGAAACTCTGCCCCATAACTGGTTGGGAAGATCCTAAATTTCCATTTCGCAACCATCTGCGATGCGGGACTCACGCTGTGCTCCTGAGCGAGCACTCAGCCCCAGCATCAGAGCCGGCCAAGAGCGATGGAGAGATGTAAATGAAAAACTAGTGGGTCTTCCTGAGAAAACTTTGAACAGGCATCCAAAAACTGAATGTGTTTTCTTCTAATTAGGAGTGTTCGTTATATCTCATGGTGATCTACAAAACAAGCCACATGCCAGTTATTGCTGGTACAAGCACAACAATTCTGACTGTGGGAAAAAAATATTTCCAGGCATGTAGGACACAAAAAGTACTAAAGGCATTTTAATGACACTTTAATTAATCTCTAGGCATAGGTTAAACAGAGAATATCTAAAAAGGTGTGTATGTGTGTGGGGGGTAATAACGAAAGTTAGGACTCAAATCAAAAGATGCTTTAGTACCTGCAAAAGCTATTAAATATAATTATATTCATTTAAAATATCCCCACGCACAAAAAATGGTAAACTGGAACGAAGGTTGCAAGCAAATCTCAGTAAATCAAGGCTTAAAAAAAAAAGTATCAAAAGAATGTTGTGATTATCATACGAACAAAAACAAAACCCGAATAAATTTAGAGTCAAGGTGAGACTTAAAAAAAGAAATCCAAAGAAGCTAGGTGTGGAAAATTACAGTGGAGGCAGCTAAACCATTTCAACTTGGAGATGCCATGCCACAACCTAAAGAAAAAGCAAGTGTGGCTTTAGAAACACATTATCCTGACCTGGGACCACAGAAATGGAAATGCCTTTCTCAGATGTCTGTTGGCTGATAGAATTTATCGCGACCAGTTGGGAGACTCTCATTTCCAGTTCGCTCACCAGACCGCAGTCCTGTCTACGTGTACATCTGTGACAAAGCAACTGGGGTCTCTGGAGAGATGCGACTTTTGGTTCAAGAAGAAATGAACCTGATTTTATCCAAAATCATCACTTCCTGCCCAATTCTTGCAAGTGCTTTGCTGAGCTCGCCTTGCATGGTATCCTGGGAGGTGCGTCAGGCCAGCCTCAGGGGGAGCCCACGTACAGACATCTCCCCATGCCTTTGGTTTCGAAGGACCTTGCAGAGGGATCCAGACTTCTGCATGTCTATTATATGGAGATCTGGGCAGCTGAGACCCACTTTTGTGATAAAAACTCAACGTAAGCTGGTGCCTGCAGTGGTAGGTTCATATAAAGGTGCTTGGAAAAGTACCTGGAGAGGTACCCAAGGATGCACAAGGCTCAGAGGTGTATTTTGCAACAAATGTCGCTATTAAAGCAAGGATTAGCTGCTAGAAGGGACCTGAAGCTTAGAAAGCAGAAGAAAGTTTCCCTTCTTGTATCATCAGGTGACTCTTCTCCACAGATACTGACCTTCTTGGCCTCAGACAGCTCCGGCACCAGCCTCGTCTGCTTGGTGTCGAGGGGAGCCGGGAGCTCGGAGGTGCCCGTTCCCATCTCGGCTTTGCCCCTGACGTGCTCTGTGACCTGGCACAAATCACTTCACCGCCCTGCTTCGGTTTCGCTGTTCATAATGCCAGCAGAAAACAAATCAGTCCTTGTTCACGGAAAGTCAGCCACGCTAGCCCGGCCCCATGATTTCTCCAAGCACATCTGATGGGAACTATCACAGCTTTTGAGTCCTTAAGCCATTAAGCGAATACCCACGCTGAATAGTTACCTGTTTTTATTACCCTCTCCCGGAGATTGCTGGGGACATCCACCCGCCTTGCCCAAACGCATGTAAGGATAGGAATGGCATGGTGGGACGTGTTGCACCGTGGTGGCAAAGCATGACTAGATGTCTCAGGAGGTCCCTTTATGTCTTAAATTCCTATAAAGAGTGATCAGTTGTGTTCCCCGGCTGTAGCGTGTGATGCCAGCAGGGAAGGGGTAGGTTGCCATCTGCTAAGGTCTGATCTCCAGAAGCTTCCACGCTCCCGGACACCAGAGGTGTGGAAGGTGCATCTCCAGCAGATGACAGCAGGCGCTTGTCTGGCACAGAGGGGAAACGTGCAGTGTCAGACAAGTAAAAGTGAGGGACCCATTGCAAGCAGCAGGACACTTCTGATTGAGATAAGGATAACTCAAAATGGAGATAAACAGCTAAATTACTAAGTCGTTGCAGAAAATTGGAGTACCTTGGGGGAAGCAATGCCAAGAGCGCACTCAGCTCTGAAACTATTTTGCAACTCGTGCATCCAACGCTGGATTCATACCAGAAGTCCGAGTAATACTATTTGGTAAGCGTTAACTCCATGACCAGTGCATGCGATCCAGAAGCGAGAAGAAAAACAAAGATGTGATGCAGCTCTGCAGCCTTTTGAGCGCGGCTTTGGTAAACAGAGCTGGTATAATACTCACCGGAGCCTCGGGCACGGGGTAAGGCACTGGCTCCTCCCTCCACCCACCTGCACACTGGATGACTTGTACAAAACTTGGCCTAGTGGGAGCCCTGGCAATTAATCTGGTCCCCCCGCGTCTCCCCACCGCCCTCCTTCCCCGACACCAAACCAGCACGCTTGGTTCTGCTTGTAAACACAACCGGCCCATCAACCGAGGCCAACTGAAAATGAGGAGTCGGGCGGGCATCCCGAGATCTGTAGCCTGTTAAAAGCGCAGGGAACGTTTTCCAGCGAGCTGGCGGAACGTAGCTTTGCCAACATGGGCACCTGGGTGTGGGAAGAATGCTGGCAGGGCGATGAACTCATTAAGGTGGAGCTCTGTCACCACCTCCTAAAGGAATCTGAGATGAGTCCATCGCGCCGCCGTATCCTTGTGCAAGCGAGTGTAGGAAGGATCAGTCACTGGAGCTCCGCGCTCCCCTGCTCTACACGCCGAAGTCAACGCCACCAGGAGAAATAGGAGCCCTTTCCATGTAAGCGAACTGATCTGCCTGATATCAAGTGACTCATTAACGGCTTACAAAACTTAAGTAGACCATAGCGTTGCTCTCTAGTAGTGGGAACTTCTTGGCTTGAAAGGAGGATCTGATACCTGCTAAAAGCTCACCTTGGGCCTCACCATCGTTAGCAATAGCAGATCTGCCCTTGGACATGCTTGCAAGGGCCTACTCTGAAGAATTAAGTTTTCCAAAGACCCTGGGCACAGGGGTGAGCTGGACCTGCATTAGGCAAATGAACTCCAAAGCCTGCAACGCAGGCGATGGTGGGTCAAGGTGGAATCCAGCTGTTCTTACGGTGGACAAATACATCTACTCAAACTCCGTGTTTTCTCAGTAGTTTATAACATTTCACCCTTTGCTCACCCCTTCATCCTTTTCCCAACCAAGCCCCTCAAAAGAATGAAAATTTCCCACGATGATTAGATTTATTAGAGGCAAATGAATCTCATTTTCTATATTCGCAGTAGCCGTGCTAAGAAAAATGAGTCCATGCCCTTAGTGGTACAGAAGAATCTGTGTTTGGCCAGCCGTGGAGAAGAGACTCAAACTGCTGGGAAGGTCACTGCCACGTACACAAAGAACAGCTGAAACTTTGCCACCAGCAGTGTGGATCATGTAAGAACTACCTGTTTCTCCTGCACTTTTGTTACCACGATAATAAAGAAGAAAAAGGCACCGCAAGATCCTGAGCGCGGGTTTCATCATGTAGCCGTGGTACCTTGTGTGCTATGGGTGGAAGAATAAATACACTTGAGATTTACTCCTTTCAAGGCATAGTTGCTTGAGCAGCTGCTAATCTAGAGGCTACACAGAAAGGACAAAGTTGCCATGAGTTGCCTCAGTGTGCTGCTTCTGAGTGCATTTCTGTTGTCCACGGCCCAGATGCATGCTTGCCTGAAAGGGGAGGTATATATATTGTCTTCAAAATAGCTAAACAGTCATCTTACACACAGCTGAACTGGAACCACTGTGACTTGGGAGCACAGGGCAAAAATGGTCCATCCTTCTGCCCCCCCTAGGTCACGTCGCCAAATCTTGCAGAACACAGAAACGTGAGACAGAGAGGGTCAAATGGAGCAGGATCAGCTTCCGAGGGGGGTGGTAGGCAGGAGATGTTTTTCCCAACTTTAACGGACACAAGGGTTTTACAACATAGATCCCCCGTGGTCGGAGTAAAATGAGTAAATAGAGTCTGAACAAAGGTTAAGCAGATGCCCTGTGACAGTTGCCATGTTTGCTATGAAACCTCCAGGTAGACTTAAAAAAACGCCCCAGGCAGGACATACACATGACACCTGAAGTTTAGGTGTCATTTCTCCATTGCAAACTGTCCACCACGCCAGAGCATCTCCAAGGGACTCTCTTGCTGATTCAGCTCAAGACTTTGCATAGGTCATGGTTATATTCATCTCATGTAGTAGATAGCTGCGACACCTGCGGTGGGATCCTCAGCACAAAATTGCTGAACACCCTTGCTTTGGGAAACTCTTTTTTTTGCCAGGCCAAAGCAATCCTGAAACCAAAGAAATGCAGCATTTAGCCAGTGGCAGCTGGGAGGGCTGAAGGGATGTGCTTCCTCCTGAGCCGTGACACTGCAAATCCAGCCTTTTAGAAAGCAGGTGGCACTAAGAGTCGATGGTTGGGCTGGGTTATTAGATACTGAGGCCAAGGCCTGGATTTTGGGCTTGACTGAGCATCTGTCTTTGCAGAAAGTATAGAGAACAACAGCATCACTTCATTCTCAGCATCTTAATACATGCCAACTCCAAGCACTAACTCAGACATTTCACAGCCCACAAAGCCCAGAGAAGGCAGCTATTGTACGAACTATGAGAGGTGGATTTTGATGTCCCTGAAGTAATTTTAAGCAAGAAGCTGTTTCTCAGATGAACCCCACCAGGTATCCCTGGAAGCAAAAAGGAGCTAGTCGCAAAATAAGGTCTCAATGTGAGCCCAGACGGGCTCCTTCCACAGAAAGGCTGAAAATCAGTGGGTGAAAAGAGGGTTGGATTCATGGTGGAAAACTTGTTGGAAGAGGGTCAGCTAAAACCTGCAAAGCCAAAGGATCTGTCTGGTTCAGGACTGTAGTAGACGGTTTCCAGCTCCCAACCTCAATGAAAACACAAGTGCAGAAGTGCAGAGAAAGGCTCAGTTGAGGAGCAGGTTCAAGGACAGACCCGGCACTGGGGGAGCTCCCAATAGTTCTGCAGGTTTATCCATTCCGCGTGAAGGGTGTTATCCTAGTTATTTAACCCGTGGGAAGGTCTGGGCTGTCTTTACAAGCTTCACATCACCGGGGTCCAAGGCCGAAGCAGAGCTGCCAGAGCGGGAAACGTTATCCTCCGCCTGCGGATGGAAACTGGGACACGCACCGATCCTGCGCCCAAATGCACCAGTAAAGCCACGACAGAGCTGAGAACTGTGTCCAGCTTTCCCGATAGTGAGACGATGTTTCTCCCTTTGAATACGTGCAATGGTTACTGTGTGGACAACAAAACCTACAGGCAGATGTATACCCTAAACATGACAATTCTTACAGCACCTATTAGAAAAGTGCTGTAAATGACATCTCAATTAAAAACAAACAGTTGCACACTATTCCCCGCCCCTATTTCCTAATTTGTTTCTGTTAAAGGAAAAAACAACAGTTTTTTTTTTTAAATCTGGATGCCAAATTTAAAAAAATCCGCAGCGAACAGTGCCCAGTCCCACACCTGGGGAGGGATCAGCTTGAAGGAAGAAGACTGAAGGTCTCCTGCACGCAGCTAAGCAGCAGCAGCGCCGGAGGCCCTGGGTGACACCAGGGTGGTGGGACAGTGACACCTCATCGCACTTGTCATTAGTCCCACAGTAAGCAAACGACAGGCACGGTAAGTTGTCAAAACCACGCTGGCTTAGGGAGGAATTGACAGGCAAGACTTTCTAATTTATAAACCAAATTCCTACTTGTGACAGGTGATGAAACCTAAATTTTTGTAAATGTGTAACCTAAATTTTTGTAAAAGTCTCTTTCTCCCTCATTCCTTCGTTTAGGCAATAAAATAATCTAATTGTTTTTTGTTTGGTTTTATAAATCTGTTTCAAAGTCCTTGTGGGAACGCTCACATTGAGAACACAACCAGGAGATGTGTATTCATTAGAAAGGACTTTCTCCTTGTGTTTTAAAAAACGCGTGGAAGATTTTCCACCTCTCCTGGGTTTACTTGACATTTTGCTTTTTGAAAAACTGGCCTACTTGGTCATAGCTCAAGGCAGCAATATTCCACCAAATTTCAAGTATCAGCATCTGCTGGGTGCCACCACATTTGAAAGCAAGTCTCCACCTGCGCAGGGCACCCAACAGCCACCGAGCTGCTGTGGTTTCGGCACTGGCCACCAGAAACCTGAGTTAAGGTTAAGGGTCTCCGGAGCAAACAAGGACTGGAAGGAAAATCATGGGGGAGACTGCCAAGGAGGGAGCGGGCGAAGGGGGCACAGTGGTCCTGTAGCCCCCAGCTCTCCTCCTCCCTCGCTGCAGGGAGCATCACAGGATTTAAAGCCCTGGTGCAAAAGGTCACTCCATAAGCACGAACGGCTGCATCTTCGAATCATAGAATCATAGAATGGTTTGGGTTGGAAGGGACCTCTAAAGGTCATCTAGTCCAACCCCCCTGCCGTGGGCAGGGACATCTTCAACTAGAGCAGGTTGCTCAGAGCCCTGTCCAACCTGACCTGGAATGTTTCCAGGGATGGGGCATCCACCACCTCTCTGGGCAACCTGTGCCAGTGTGTCACCACCCTCAGCGTACAAAATTTCTTCCTTATATCTAGTCTGAATCTACCTTCGTTCAGTTTAAAACCATTCCCCCTTGTCCTATCGCAACAGGCCCTGCTAAAAAGTCTGTGTCCCCCCCTTCACCCAGCGTAAACCTTAAACAGGCTGAAACAGCACCTTCGAGGGAAAGCACACCGGGATCAGCTGCCATAGCTCACGTTTAAAGGCTTCTGCTCACATCAGCCAGGTACGAGCTGTTTGCTGGCTGTAAATCTCCCCTTACAGCCTCCCCTGCCATACAGCACACATGGATTAATAGCAGCTTTCTACTTTTTAGGATACAGCTGATCCGAAAGTCCCCAGAAGAAAGGGAGAGTTTCCTAAGTAGCATGACTGACAAGACTGCGAAGAGGGAGTTTATTCAGAGCATTATCTAATTCATTCCCCGGCAAAGGAAACTCATCTACTTTTGAGACTTAAAACTTCTAAAGAAAACTGCTATGATCTAAAGAGATTGGCCATAAAACTATTTGTATTGAAAACTTAGCCAGCATGCCTTTAGTGAACTTCATTCATTAACATTCTTCCTGGCAAGGTCTCCATATCTCAGCGTTCATTTTATACTTTAATTTGGTTAGTAGGTCTTTGTTTAATCGTCCTATTGAAAGGAGAACAAAGAAGGTTTAGGTGATACAGTGAAGTAATACACTATATTTTATCTCTGGAAAGCCTAGACAAAGTCAGCAGGCTCTGATACCCTCCGATTCGGGAGTGGTTTGGTTTTTTTTTCCTTTCTCTTCCAGGACATTTGGAATCACAAATCAGTTGCGGAGCATAAAGATTCTCACTGTACTTAGCTGTGGACACCTTCAGAAGAGAAACACCTTGTCAAGCAGAGAAATGATGCTTTGAGCACGACATACAGCCCCGAAGGAAGATTATCTCAGGAAAAGCGCATCCCCATTACTCCGGGGGTGGATGCTCTGCATTTATATCTTTGCCCTCCAATAAAAACCAGTAGTCAGGATAGTTTCTTCCATTTCTGAGCTTTGTGCTTACCGTCTCGATATTAATGTCAGGGTTTTTTCTGGGTGCAAAACTCATTAACAAGTTGCAGTTTTGCCTAATGACTAACACGCTTTGCAGCGAGCACCCAGCACTGCCGTTTTTTCCAGCGACCTGCAGGCACGGGCTGCCCTAAAGGAGGATTTACAGGATAAAAAGGACAAAAAACTCCGCCTCGTTTCACAATAAACGGAGCTGCTCCCCAGCCCCACCGTCAGCCGCACGAGCGGGCAGCTCCTGGGCTGGTGTAAACTGACACAGCTCCAACTGACTCCCAACTGACTCCAGATAATAATCTGGCTCCAGAGTAAAGGCAGGATTCAACAAGCTTTTTTCACGGAATAGCTTTTACGCTCTTTTCTTGAATATCTGCTACCAATACATGTACCCCTTAAATCCACTACGTACGGTGCCATCAGTAAAGGAGGAAAAATTCTATCTGTCTTCTCTTTATACCGTGGACAGGTGGCGAGTTGTCTTCTCCTCGCTGAAAACTCTTTGATTCTTTACTTTCTAAACTTCTAACCAGTTCTACTCCAGCTCCCCATGGAAATAGATGTTTTCCAGAGGTAGTGCTCACAACCGACTTTCCTCTCGGATGAAGCTGCCCTTCGTGGCAACCATCTGCAGCCACCTGCAGCAAACCAACCTGCAACCCACCCGCCGTGCCCTCTTCCCATGGACGGTGGTGGTGTCCAAAACCCAAACCATAAATGGATTCAGAGGAACACGAATGCCCAGCCGCAAAATCAAGCAGCGAATCAAGGGAGCTGCCCTAACTCTGCCAGAGTTTATGGAGAAGAAACGCAAGCCGTGAAGTTACAGCAGCGAATACAAACATCTGGGGAAGCAGCCGGGCTTGCTCAGCGTTGGGTGGTACGAGGGGCTGTAAGGAAGGTCCACGCTGCTCGTGGGGGTAACTTGTTTTTGGAAGCCAGTTACTCTTTTATACCACCGATTCCCGATACGCGCCAGCGTAAGTGAAAGGGGAGGCAGGCTCTGCACGGCTACGGACCAAGGCTGGCTTCAAACCGATGACCCGGAGGTGAAGGGCTCCTTCTCCCGTTACTAATCCCGTCAGCCACACAAGCCTCCTGAAAATGATGCTTTGGTTTTATTGCCGCAGGGGTCATTTATAAAATCATAAAACCCAGGGTAGGAAACCAACCCGGCAGCAGCAACGCACAAGCACGCATAGAAATAGCTGAACGGCCGTCGAAATGGCAAAGTTCAGCCCTCCCACGGCACCTTGAATAATTTAGTTGATTAAATGTGAGAAGTTCTGATTAACGGAGGGGAGGAGGAAACGGATAAACAACTTACCAAAAGCTAGTTCTTTATTATTCTGACCAGAAATGACCAAAGACTGTGTTTTTTGTATGTCTGCACATTACACACGGAAAAAACCAAGAATCAGGTTTGCAACATCCAACAATTTAAAATAAAAAAAAACATATCAAACACAAGAACTTTCTTGACTGGTAATTAGCAGGGACAGAATATAAATGAGATGGCATTGAACAAAGAAAGTAACAGTGCACTTTTAATAAACCAATTTCATCCGTATCTCCACTGATTTGCAATTTAACAGTTTTATCAGCAAAGCCTCATTTCCCTAACTGGACTGGTAGTTTTAAAAACATGACTAATTCATTCTCATTAATATCAATTTGGATGCATTTAAAAAATAACTCTTAATATCTGCGCAACAGGTGAAAGGGCCATATTCTCAAACATCTGATGTTTCTCACTGTATGGTTTAAAGTAGAAATATCCCCAAATTAACCAATGAAGCCTAAAATCGCTTTGGAAACAAAAGGTGTATTTTTTTTCCAGATTTATTCTTGTATTTTACTTAGCTCGGAGACCCATTGCATTACAATATCTAACACTGCCTTATTTTTTTTTTTCTTTGCAATTTCCCCCCTCATTTTCAATGGGGGATACAACTCGTATTCACTTTATTGGTCTTTCCAAGTGGATACACAAAGCAGAGTAATCCATCTTCTGCGTGACGCCATTCTGCATCTCCTCCATCTAAACACGAGCCCGATCGTTTTGGCAAACTCACTACCGCTTGCTACAAAAAAAAGAAGAAAAAAGAAAAAAAGCTCGGTTCCAGCCACAGATTAACACGCCGTAGCCACCATTAAAAGTGCGGAGCCCCCTGGCCTAAGCTCTCAATTCAGAAGGCATTTAAGCCCATGTATAACGAAGTGTGGGAACAGGCTCCTTGAAGGCAACAGGATTACTCACTCCTTAGGAAGTTACCACACGTTTAAGTATCTGAATCGAGGCCTAATTACGGTGCTGGCCAACGCCTCCTGCGCGCACCACTGGGGCAGATCTCGCCAGTCCCTTGAAGCCACAAGGACAGGCGTATGTCGCACGGGCCTTTAATAGCTGCTAGGTTTGTATTCTCAGCAAACAAAAATAAAAATCCTCAAGCCCTAAAAAATAATAATAATAATAATAAAAAAAAAGTACTTTATAAATATCGGGTATTTACACGTGTGAAAATCTTTTAATGGGAAGTGTTTTTACACACCAATGAAATGTACAAGCAATGAAAAAGTACATCGACAAAGACTAAAAAACAAAAACCAAAGTATAAAATATATTACAGGTCCACTGAAATAAATTCACACGGAAGAAAAAAATTGACACAATAGAAACTTTTTTTTTTAAAAAATAGAAGATATATCACAAAAGCTTGAACGTGTTTATTTTATGTTAGTACTAAAAATCAAGGAAAAAAGCTTCATATATTCTCATCACAAAAATATTTACCAGCCACTTTTTATTTCCACATTATGATTATCTGGCTCAGCAGGAGTAGAGGCTGAACTGTATCCAGACTACAGAAATCATTCCAGAAGGTCTCCTCAGTTTACAACTTACTGCAATTTACATTTTCTCCTCCTCTCAGCACCTTACTGCAAAGGTTCAAGAGGGATTAATAACAAATCGAGAAGGAATAGGACAGATATCTGTATTTACAACATTCATCTTTGCTGCTGCCGAGCCACAGGAGCGGGAGCGGTACCATGAACTACTGAAGTCTTCGTATTGCTCTGTGCAAATTTCCCTCGGTAGGTGAAAGACGGCATCAGAATGTACCAAAATCCAACCCCCTGGGCTCGGACGGTCTGCAAAACGCAACAGCCCCCAAGGGAGAGCATCTCCTCGCCCCTGATTCACTCCAGAGTCATAACCCTAACAGTTGGTGACGGGGGGTGAGACGCGAGCAGGCTGGACCCCCCCGCAACGGAGTCAGGGCAGAAGGTGCCGCGGCGACCGCACGGCTTCAGTCCCCTGCGAAGTCTTCAGTGTGCCCTGTGCTTCCTCTTCTTGTGTTTTTTATCCTTCTTTTTGTTGGCGCACTTGGAGCAGAACCATTGTATCTCTTCTGGGGGTGCAGTCGTAATCCCAACGCAAGGCCTGTGAAGGACAGGAAAATATCGTGTCATCTCAGTGGAGTAACGTCACTTTTGTTCCTTACCCAAAGAAATGAAACTTTTCAGTGGGAGACAGGATCTGGCCTTCCAATTAATATAGCAATTATATTATCATTATCTTAATGAATATAATGATCGAACAGAAGCCTAAAACACACTTGCTTTGAAACAAAAAAAAATACATCGAAAGGACACTCAGATAAGAAATGTTGTTTTAATAGAAAATACGAGCGCACTTTCAGGTACAATAGGCTAGATTGAAAATAATTTCAAATGCTTCTTTAACACATCTGCAAAAAACCCTATGATTTTATGTAGCTGCTTAAGAAAACGCCTAAAAAGTGATTAATTCCCTCCAACCCTTTTATAAGAGTTGACATTTATATTACTGTTCATACAATGCTTCGTAATTTGAAATGTCTATCTGTATACGCTATGCTCGTAATCCTGTAGTTCTCACAAAATGACCGGAATCAGCAGTATTTCCCAGCAGTTTCAAAAACAACTGTTATCACCAATGCCCATTAATTAAAAAGTAACTCTCCTTCACAGCTGAAAATCTGCTTTTTCAAATTCCAGAGAAACAGAGACAAAAATATCTTCCAGATCCAGATTATTAAATTGGACACAGTAAAGCCATTCAAATATTCCCGGCGTCACAAACCATAAAAAAAAAAAAGAAGATTTTTAATAATATAGCCCCAATCTGCCAGGGAACGGCAGAATAGGATGGATGAGAGCAACTTACCAGTGATACCAATCATCGCAGTCATCACAACCTATCATTGGACTGCCATCATCTGGCTTGTTACAGCCAGGACAGATCCAGATCTGGTTACCCCACTCGTCTCGGATCTGGTGCAAAGAAAAGGAAAGTTAGCTGGTTTTCAGGGCTAAGCAGGCAGCAAAATTGACATTTTAGAAAAAAAACAAAAAAAAGTTTCTTGCTCATCTGTCAGAGCTCTTCAGCGGCCACCGTTGTTATTTATGAATTCTCTGATCATAAGTGCTTGGCGTTAGGTTTTAATTTATTTTTCCATACTGTACTTGTTGACAAAAGCATGCATTTTTCTGTATTGTCCTGTAAACCAGTAAAGCCAGTTATACCACCCGACCTAAGCACAGGCCTTCACATATAGCAGCCAGGGCTTAAGGACACAATTCCTTCTCTGTCTATACTACCGCGACTTTTTAAATTCTACCCTGTTAATGGCAAGAACAAGCAACGGCAGCCTCCTGCGTAAGATAACAGTCTTACACGCATGTAAAATATACCGTGCCATGTGTATATATTGCCGTATTACTTATTAGCCAAAGTCTTCAACTTCAACTAGCTGATAAGATCAGGATATAAAAAAAGTTGTTACTGAGTAACTTTCCATTCCCCTTATGACATTTATGTCACAGTACAATTTACTAAAGGGTAAACGAAACAAGAGAGGCAGATCATTTACAGTATTAGGCAGCCGCTTACTGGATTTATCATATTCAGAGCTTTATGAATTTTTTTTTTAATGTTTATATCCTGCTAGACCCATTATTTGTATTTTTCAATTTCAAGTGGTTTCTTTAACAGTTCTTTGGTAAAAAACATACATGCAAAATGTCACGAAATCCACCCAAAAAAGTACAATTAACAATACAAAGTACAAAATGTCTGGCTTATTACCCTAATTTCATCATTCCTTTATGAAGATTTGCACATTATCACTGAATCTCAAAAACATAAACCGTTTTGTTCCCAGCTTTTGTGCATTAGTGTGTTTACACGTATCTAAGGCAATGACTTTTTGCTACCTGTACAGCTTACAAAAATGATATTAAAAAGTAGTAGACAAAAAGCCCCAAATGCTCTTAGGAAAAAAAAAAGCCACTTACACGGTGGTCTGTACGTCTTACGCCACTTCCCAAAAAATCAATAGGAATGTACCAGAGCTGCAACCAACACATCACTCTCGACTGACTCCTCTTAAAGCCCTAAATTTTTTTTTGTGATTGAAAACTAGAAAATACAAAGCCCAGGAATATTAAGCAGGGAACAATCCCCTTCCCAACAGCGAAATGGAGTAGGCAACGTCATACAATGAGCTGGATTTTAAAGCTGAATGATTGCAATGATCGTTCCTATCTACGCATCTAATCTCGCATCTGCAAAGTCATTTTAAGTTGGTAGAGAAGCATCTGCTCCGCAGGTAAACTGTCTGCGCTTGGCATGAGGAGGTCCGTAGTCATTTCTGTGGGGTAATCCTGCTGGGGAAGGAGGAGATGCTGTGCCGTGGTGCTGCAGAGAAGCAATGCTGCGGGCTGTCGGGCTGACAGCTACAGCCCTCTACAACCTGCTTGAGCAACCTGGCTGCACCCGCACCATCCTCCGGCACTGGCACTTGGCAGGCACCCCATCCACGGTGCTGCCTGTTTTAGGCACTGGCGGTGCCAGGTGTAGGCAGCGCTGCCTGATATTGCCCCATTAGAAGGTAGATACCCTAACTTTCCCAAACTTAGTTTTTCGGGGGGGATGTCTGTCTGCAGAATACCCGTCTCAGGCTGTCAGGGGCTGGAGAGGGACAGGGTGGTCTATAATCACTGAAACTTCTGCCTGTTTGTTAAACAAGAAATTGGACTGCTGAATGAGGATGTTAAAAATGTTGTGTAACTTCTCATCCCTTAATGAGCCAAGGGTCGTGGAAGGAGGGACAGCATGTGATTGCCGAATGCTATTTCAGTACAAACCGCTGAGAGTTAATGATCAGAGCACACTTACTGAGATGCTATCCTACAGGGAGATCCTACATCATATCTTTTGTTTTTTTTAAACTATAAGATCATCCTCCTGTCCTCCCCTGCAGAAGGGAGTTGCGCACCTCTGTCACACTGGCTCCAATCTTATCTCTAGAAGAGCTTTCCCGTGAGACCTGGGGAAAGCCATTTCATCATTCTGTGTCCTGGATTCCCTTCGTACAAGGGGCTAATAGTTATTAATTATTCCCTTCTTCCCCAACCTCTCTCTCAGCCTTTTGACTTATAAACATCTCACATCAGGAGTCTCTCTGCTTGCATAGAGTTGGATCCTAACACAGTAAAGCCCTGGTGTCAACTATAATGTTTTAAAATAAACAAATAACCTGGAGCCTACGTGTCCTCTGAATTCTCCATAAGGTGCTAAGAGCGTTACCACTGGAAATACCTAGGAAAAGCTCTAGGTTTTCCTTCTTTAAACTAACATCATCTATTTGCTTTTAATGCTTACTGAAGAAAATGGGACGTAGTACAGCATTTTGGAAATGTTTCTCTCTTACAGTGAATGTCCAAGCTTCTGGGCACTACTGTAATATGAAGAGTGACACTGCATTTACACCTGTGATACAGAAGGTGAGGATGTGTATCCTGCACCCTAAAGATATGCACAGCCTATGGGCGGTCATCTAGTGCTGTAACCAACTCGGGGAGTGAAATGTAGCAGCTGTTTAAATAGAGACCAGTAACACGATACAAGAGTTTAAGTCCAGCAGGGAAGAGCACCTTTTCCATTAGAAACGGCAGGGTAGATTTACACTAGGAATCATTATAAAAACAGGAATTTAAAAGAGAAGAATCATGCATACGTTGCAATTAAAGCACAGGAAACTCTGTAATAAAAGCAAGTTTCAGGTGTTTTAAATGGTGAGATTTTTAAACTGCTACCCACTATAGATAAGCAAGGTGTCAGCTGGAACTTAACCAGGACAGGGAGGATAACACCACTGCTACCGTTGTTAATGGTATCTGCTGCTCTTCAATGACCAGAAACGGTCAGGACTTCCATTTTACATTGCATCTAAAGCAGAAATTTTCAGTAGCACAGCAATCCTTGTCCTGCCCAGAGGTATGTCCATGTTCTTTTAGAGAATGCAGTTCCTACATCATGTCGGATGAGAGACTTTTCTAAAGGAATGAAGAAGTCTTAATGCTACTGGAGAGAGCCCAAGTTCAGAGGATATGTCAAACAGACTAATGAACTGTAGACTAATGAACTGTCTACGGACTTTCTGAGAGGCACACACATTTGCAATTTCTGTATGTTGAGGAAACCAGAAAAGAGATTAGTGGACTCTCCACATTTCAAATGAGGGCTAAGTCAAATTCTTGATGTTGTATGAGGGTTTTGTACTTCACCTGACTGACAGCAAAATCTATGGCGCGTTTGACATTTGAGGTTTCAATTCAGCACTTATAAAAGCATCTATAAAAAAATCTCCACCTCCAAAAATAAATGCTCTAGCTCAGTTAGCAGAAAATACCAAGTGGGATATAACTGGACTTGCTAGAAGAAACTTAAACATTGACCTGGGAACACAGAAAAAATTCAGTCCAAGTATGTGCTGGTTTTGGCTGGGACAGAGTTAATTTTCTTCACAGTAGCTAGTATGGGACTATGTTTTGGATTTGTGCTGGAAACAGGGTTGATAACACTAAAAGGGATGTTTTCGTTACTGCTGAGCAGTGCTTACACACAGTCAAGGCCTTGTCTGCTTCTCACCCCACCCCACCAGTGAGCAGGCTGGGGGTGCACAAGAAATCGTGAGGGGACACAGCCGGGACAGCCGACCCCAACTGACCAAAGGGATATTCCACACCATATGACGTCATGCTCAGCATATAAAGCTGGGGGAAGAAGAAGGAAGGGGGGGACGTTTGGAGTGATGTTGTTTGTCTTCCCAAGTCACCGTTAGGCGTGATGGAGCCCTGCTTTCCTGGGGATGGCTGAACACCTGCCTGCCGATGGGAAGCAGTGAATGAATTCCTTGTTTTGCTTTGCTTGTGTGCACGGCTTTTGCTTTACCTGTTAAACTGTCTTTATCTCAGCCCACGGGTTTTCTCACTTTTACTCTTCTGATTCTCTCCCCATCCCACTGTGGGGGGAGCGAGGGAGCAGCTGGGTGGTGCTTAGTTGCCAGCTGGGGTTAAACCATGACAAAGTAGTAGTGTTTTAATTATTAACCCCTCAAAACACGTACATGGAAGCAAGGGCCAGATAAAGAGTAGCTTGATAGAGAGCAACATGACAAGCCCAGGTACCATCAGTTTGAGATGATGAGTCACCCAGGAGCTCAACAATTCAAGAGATGAATGTCACTGGCACTGGGACAAAGCATGGCAGTATGCGTTACCTACCACATAAGTACTGACGGTCTCAGTCACAACGCTCCTAACCGGAGCTTTGGAGCCTCCTGCTGCTGAGACAGCTGGAGAGGGAGGTGGGATCAGGACCGGCGAGACAGTAGCCTGTGGAGGAGGAGGAGGAGGAGCTGGAGGAGGGGTGACATGAACGGGAGCTGGTACCGGTGACGGCACAGGTGGAGGTGTTTTGGGCCGGCTCACAGGAGTAGAAGGTTTGGCCTCTGGAGCTGGCACCACTTTGCTGATGACTCTGTAGGACCAAAAATGAGAACCGTTAGAATTGATGGGAAAGAAAGCAACGATCGATCACCAACTAGATATAAAGAAAATATAGTGCAGCTAATTCGTATCACTTTTGAGTCATCAAAGAGGCTGTTTCAACCCAACACAAGGACTGTTGTCATTGCTACACCCATCCATTGAACAGGATAAAGCACAGAGCCATTACAAAGTGAACTCCAGGACAGCCTGAGCCACTCTATAGCTCGCTGTCATATAAATATTCTCTGTGGCTTTACTAAACCTTGTTTTGTTAAATTTTATTACGTTAGCTCAATTTGTGGGAAATATTAGAAAGGAAAGTTAATCAGCTGTGAACAGCACTGATTTTAATCTTCAAACTGAGAGACGATATCATCCTCTTAAGATCTTTGGGGGTTCTCCAAATATTTGCTAGTTTGGTATTTCTTTCCCCAAATGTTTATGAAATCAGCAGTGGATCTAGTCAGGACAAATAAATGACGCACACTATATACTCAGCAGTTAAAATATTGCTACTTTCTTGAGTAGCTGAAGTAGACAGGATGTAGCTCTAGTAAATACACAGTATAGAATAATCTTGCCCAGGAAGGGGGATACATAGAGGACGCAACATTTATTAATGAATGTTGATACACAACGTTACTGATGTGCATGCAATTTAATGGACAAGGCAGAAAAAGCCCTTACTATAAGGCTCTAGATTAGAGACATAAAGAGAATGGAAAGGATGTTTTAGAAAACAAAACAAAAAACCCCTCAGACAAAACACAGGATAGGTCTATTTGTTTTACCACATTTTGGTACATCATTTAACTAACTTATTTATATTTGAATGGTAACTGTGGGAGTGCAATTGATTTGTGATGGGACTGTAGGAAGAAGGCGATTTAAAGAAAGGTTAGACATTCCAGAGAGGAGGGTATCTTAAGAAAGCAAAAAACGGAGACATCAGTAGGAAAACCATGACGAAAATCAAATTCCAACCACTCCTGAGAACCAGGAAAGTCCAGCTCCACCGTCAATGGGAATTTTACATTAAACTTTAGCGTTTACTGCAACTCTCTTACGATACTCAAAAGGCAGTATCACTACGATCAGAGACATTGTCTGCATTTCAAGTCAATAATCCAAGCCATCATTTGAGAAAGGCTTGGAATTATACAGTATTTAATGCCTGGCTGAGATAATAGCGTTTTTCTCCCAAGATATGCCACTTGCACTACTAAATCAGAACTATGGCAAGTTATAGTAAAAACAGACTTAGTAAAAGGAAACAGAGCAATGGGTTTGGTATTCCTGCCTAACCTGCCAACTGTAGCATCACACCTCCCTTCTGAGACCTACTATGAGTGACTAGGGGAAGAAAACCAAAACCAAGGAAGTTTAGAAACTTAGAGTGGAGCAGAGTCTAAAAGGCGTTAGATGATTTTCCATCAGCAACACTGAAGGCATTCACACCACTTGACGTCCTAGCGATTGCTTCAGGTACCTAATCTGGGAGCTCAGGCTCTCTATATGTGTCAGTAAGGTGCTAGACTGTGAGTCAAAGTGCAGGACTCATAACTTAAATTGTCTGTGACTCGCAGAAGGAAGGAAGTCCTATTACCAGGCCACCCTGTGAGCAATCTACACATCAAATCCAGCCTCTTTCTCCTGTTAGTGGGGTACATCTGAGAAGCCACTGTTATCTCCCACCAAGAAAGTTTTCTCTTTGGCTCTTGAATTTCTGGTTCAATGAAAGCCTTAGCGCGTGGCTCCCTGGGGCTCCTGCCAGACTGACCGCCCTGACTCAGATGCTTATTCTGTGCCTTCGTCCTTCCACTGCTCCCACAGAGAACCCTGGCTCCCAACGCTGAACGCCCAAGACCTTGGTTGGTGGCAATACTCCCATGGTTTCCAAAGTTACCCTCATGACTTGAGAGCCACCTCTCAATAAAAAAAGTCTTAGTAATAATAAAAGCGAGGAGAGGGACAGACAGCAAAATATTTGGCACAGCAAAAATAATTTGGGTGGTTTCAAACACCATTACCCCTTCATTCCCCACCTCCCTCTTCTACCCCCTCCAAGTAAACAAAGTCCTGCTCTGAGCGCTTCAGGGAGTCAACCCTCCCTGAGTCTAGACTAGGAAATGTATTAGCTAATAGGATTTTAAACACAACTTTGCACACAGTGTAAACAGTTTTAAAGAAGTATTAGCTAATATAATTTGAATAAGAGTGACCGTGCCCAGCTAACATATGAAATTAAATTACATAGTTTCTTGGTCTAGATAAAGGCAGGTTCTCCTCCTGAATGGGGTCTTCAAAGCCAGTCTGCTAATAGCTGCAGAAGCTACAAGGAACGTCACATATGAAATCTTCCAAAACTACAAATATTCATTAGTGGGCGACACACACTCATTGATTGTCTGGTTTGCTTGAAGTGTGCAATTAGGACATGTTCAGTATATAGGGCAGCTTGTTTATCTTGATTTTAGAGCTCAGTTATCAAAACAGGAGATCAGCATTTCGGAGCACACTTGGGCCTACCACTCCCTTGGGCTAATGAAGTTCAGAGACGTTAGACTCCAGAGTGGAGAAATGAATGGCTTTGTGCTACACCATTAGAGGTGATGGAGTAATCTCAGTGAGGGTGGTTTAGCCTGTCCTCCGTCCTGAAGAAGGGGCTGCATTCATGGCAATATGGAGGTGGGGAGAAATCAAAGGGAAATAGCAGTTCCACGGCTAATAATTAGTGTTACTTCAGACTTGGAGAGAAACCTGATATCAAAACACTATGTAAATGATGGCAAGATTTATGAGCTTTATTTTATAGACAGGAAAAGTGAGGCACAAAGCACACTGCAAGGAGGTGGTACTCACTACAGCAAAGCTTCGATCCTCCTGCTACCTAGGTCCCTGCTAGGATTTGAACTCTACATTTGGACATCACCATACGTATATTGTTATCTTCTTTCCCAAATGTGTTTTTCATACGCTTCCAAAATCAGCACTTGTACATGAAAAGTCTGCAAGTACAATACTAAATAAGACAAATTTTCACCTCCTTCCCCACCCCAATTCAAAAACTCTAAACCAGGCTGGATTAATATTTTTTGAGGTAATCAAATACAAACGAACATCAACCACCATCAACACACTCAGAGGCCCCAGACAAGAATTCCACTTCTCTGCAGGCTGCTTGCCTGACAATATATCACAAACACGTTCTACACTGACAGATAAAAAGTCAATTAAAGTTGTTTTTGTATCAAAATAGTTCCTCCAGAATGAAGGGGTGTGAGAAAACCCTTGGAATAGATGTGGTAATAAGAACCTCCATAAATCACATCTAAAGGTTACCACTCCCTTTAAAAAACACAGAATTAATGTAAACATTGTGTATCTGGTTGTGTTCAACCTAAATTCACTTTGGAGTTCTTTTTAAACACTAACAGGAACTGTATTTCTTACAGAGCCTTGGCACATTTATAACTGAACGCATGCATCGATACACCTCTTCATAATGGTAGAGTGAATGAAAACCCACTGTCACCATTACTCTGGGGCAATCACCTCGTACACAGCTGCAGATCCAAACAGGATGAAAACAAATTGTCTGCTTGCAGGCAAAGTGCAAATTCTACCAAGATTTTAAGTGTCGCGACAGGTCAGTTGTTTTATAATCGGCTCTAACTGGCATGAGCTGTAACACGCTACATCTGGAGCATAATGAGGCTCCAAGGTGTGAAATGGTTTCCTATCTTTGGAAGTAATTTATTTGATTTCATTCTGATCCTTACGGCTGAGAGCCCCATTGACTGCTTCACATAAACACAGGGAAAAGACGTGCACCAAAAGGAAATGGCTTTTCAAAAATAGGATATGAACCACAGGGCTGAATGATTGCTACGGGTGACGAGCTCGAGCTCCAAAAAACCGCTGTATCAGTACTTCGAAAGGTCTAGTAAAAAATCACAGCAATCTTTGTTTCTCAGAGGCAGAGCTCCAAAGAAGCTGTTTCTCTGCCCTAAGGAAAAACAACATTTGAAAAGTCCTAATTCTTTTCTGAACCCATGACTCATTTTTAAGCAAGGAGCAGGAGCTAAAGGGGTCTTTGTACATAGGAAAATGACACCATCAACTGCACCGACATAATTAAAACTAGTACAACCCACTTGGATTATTATGAGTGATATTATTATCTATTCGTATTGATACTCCCTTGATACAAGTTCCTTGACGCTAGAAAGTTAAGTGGTGTAACTATTTTATTACTGAAAAATCTCACACCTGGAACTGAGATTGTTGCACCAGAAAAAAATAAAGTACTCTAAGACCTATGGGTAAGAATGACAAAAACACCCAGGGGAATAAGGAAGATTTCCATATGGTTTAGATTCTTCACAGATTAGAGGTGATTTTGAAAATTTTATTCCAACCCTGGAGGAGAATCAGTGTAATTTAAGCTCTGTAATGTAGGCTAATTCCCATATTACTTTTAGAAAGGGAAATTTAGTTTTTATCTCTTATGCCCTGCTGAATATTTTATTCTGGGAAAACAAGTCATATTGGCAAATATAAGCTCCACAAATACACGCTATGACCAACTCGTGCATTTGCAGAGTGCCAAAATTTATCAAACCTCCAGCAGAGCCCCCAGCAATTTTGCAAGTGAAAAGACTTCAGTACATAAACTTGAAATTAAAAAAATATAAATATTTTCATGTGATAAATTGCCTGCAATGTGATATTCTTCTCTATCAAGGAAAATTAATTTTGAACACTTATTCCAAGGTATCGCCCATTTTTGTGGACACTGCCTGGTCTCATACAAATGGCACAACTTTCATGTAAGCGTGTTGACCTTCAACGGTGCACATGGAGCTCAACAGCCCATTCGCCATTTCATCAGTACGGCAAAACCCTGCAAACATCCTTCCTGGGCAACTGAGTCTAGTGATTTCGCAGGCATTGTGTCACCTAATCCCATTCACAAGTTTATTGAGCTTCATCTTAAAACCGGTTAATCTTTTTGTCCCCACCATTACTCTGTTCCAGGGTCTCACTGCTCTGGTGGCATAGCAACCTCTTCTAATTTCCAGCCTATGTTCATAGCCAAATAATTCCCATTTGTTTTTGTGCCAACATTGTTCTTTAGCTTAAATAGCTTTCTCCCTCCAAAATGTTTACTTGCCTGATGTATTTGTAGCCAGCAATCATATCCCCTCTTCACATGCTAGACTAAACACACAAAGTTGCTCTCCCCTCCTATCATAACACAGACACCCCTATGCTCCCCCTAACAGTGCTCCGGGCCCTCCTCTGCACCTGCCCTTCCCAATTCATCCTTCCTGAATACAAGCTGCCTTCAAGAAATGAATATAACGTTTCAGATGAAGTATCAACAGGTTCTCATATGATGGCCCGGACACTTCCACTATCTCTGCTAAAATTACCTCTTGCAATGCATGCTATCATGTTGGCAACTCTGTCATTCTGTGATGAACTAATGATCCCTCACCCACTTAATGCACCTACCGTAGCGATACACCTACTGATCAGCTCTTTACTTCTGGCTGAAGTTTGTATTGATACACTTCAAATGCAAACCCTTAACTGCAATTTTTCATTTACTGAATTAAATACCATTTTTCCCTCCTATTCAAGGTGATCTAGTTCTTTCCAGACAATCATCAGATCCTCGTTTGTACTGACATGGTCCTTCAACCTTACTGCCAACAAAAAACATCAGTGTTCTACCTCCTTCTGTGACAAAATTTTAAATGAAATTATTAAATCAAACCAGTCCTGAAATACATCCTTGAGCATGTTCACTACTAACCTCCTCTCTGGTTAGATAAGCTCTCTTACAACTCTCAGTTGCTGTCTTCCTTTGAGCTAGTTCCTTACTACTGAGCAGTTCCTCTGCTAATCCCGTCTTTGCCAGCTTCACTATGAATGTTCTGTGTGATATTATTAAATGTTTTCCTGAAATCCAGCTGAGATTTGCCATCTTTTATTCATCCAGAAGACAGCATCCCTTCTCCCAACGGTAGGACAGACGTCAACTTTATGCCAGCTACGCATATGCGAGTGTCCCACCTCTTCTCCGCCGCAGCTGAGACTTTCCCTTGGAGGGGAAGCGATTTGATCCTGCACCCAGCGACGGCTTCCCCAGTCCAGTAGAAATCGCTCAGTGGTGGGAGGTGGAGGCACCTGCTCTCAGCATTGGTGGTGGAAACAGATACCTGAGATGCATGGCAAAAATCAGCTGCTGCCAGCCACATCTCTCGCAGGGACTGCCAAGTGGAGTAGGCGAACCTCGAAAATCAGTAGCTTTATCAAAGATTGGTATCAAGCCTGTTGGTATGGCTCACTTCCGTCTTGTGTTTTATTCCATTACTCCCAAGCCTTTAATCAGCCCTTCCTCCAAAATTTGTTTTATAATTATGCGTACTGCTGTCACTGGGTGTCTAGATTACTTTTCCTTTCTTCCCTTCTTCAGCACTTCTGTCTTTTCTATTATTTATTAAAAATAGATTTAACAAACATTGCATTTTAAAATAAAAAGAAATGTATTAAAAATTACTTGTCACTGAGTCTGCAAAATTCACAGCCCAGTTCTTCTAGAACTTGGGAGAAAGATTATCCCATTCCTTGATTTCAGTGCATAAAGGTCCCTATATTTTGCTTCCTGATTCATTATGGTAATTTCCAGTGCCGTCAACCTACTGCTGTTATCCATCTTGTCCTAGCCCTCAGTAAAGGAGAGAATGAACGTAGGATCAGAAGGAAAGTACTCTTTCTGTTCTTGGCTCATACCTACATTATCCTTAGTCTTCTCCCTGTCTTCATTTCCATGGTCCTCCTTCTTCCCTTCTTTTCCTGTTTGCTGAATATCCTTCATAACGTTCAATTCAGTTTGACTTCTGCCAAGCCTGACTTCACCTCCACAGTCTTTTGCCTTGAAGACGTAACTTCCTTGCTAACAGTCCTTTTCTCCTAGAGGTACGATGCTTATTCCTAACGTTCTTTTGGAAGGAGTTATTCACACAATTCACTCTGTAGTCATTTTGCTACAAATGTCCCCTTCCCACAGGCAGAAAACAACACTTTTGAATTCCTTAGGTCTGCAGTCCAGCTGACATTTCTAGCTAAGTCCTTTGGTTTATGGACATTTGCACTCTTGAAACCCAATTACAGTTTTTTTACTGTTTATTTTTCCATCGCTTTAAGTGAAACAGAGTTCTGCCCTTGGCCTCCACCCTCTGTATCTGTTACACCAGAGTATTTCTCCCAACAACCACAAACACCTTTCTGCCGATGACTCTCAAATCTCCCTCCCATTCTTTCTCACCATCCTGACTTACATGTCCAGATGGTTCATTGCCAGTCTGACAAAACAAAACTGAGCTGGTAGTGTGGCGTCTTGGTATCTTTCATCTTCTTTTCTCTCTTATCATCAATAACAAGCTGCTCAGAGCTTCGATGTGAAAACCACCTGGCATTATCCCCTTCTGCTGAGCTCTCAACAGCAAAACCAGAAGCTGGTAAAACATGTTTATGCCAATGAGCTCTTTGCAAACTTTCCCTTTCGTGTTCCTTGCAAACTGCCCTTTATTGTCATTTGTTTTGGGAAATGTTATGGGATGCATGATCTAGAAGCCTGTGCATAAACCAGTCCTACATCTACCCTCTTTAATGGGAACTCGTGTAGAATATGAATTTTATTAACTAACAGAAAATTATGCCAGCATGGGTTTAGAAACCTCTAAAACTGTAATTTCCAGCTTGTTACTGAGACATGTTTTTGTAAGAACCAAGCAAACCGGCCAGTCCTGAACTTGGAGGTTCTGTACAGTTACAGATCAATTGCTCACAGGACAACTTTACTGAATTCAGGTAGGACCATCTTTTTCCTTTGTGTCTACAGATGGCTACTTGTCTACGGCCCTCTTCTCTACCTCCAGCTCCCAGGAACTATTACGTGAATCCTTGGGTCTATATAGTTTACTCACTTTTGTTTAAAAGCTTCAATAAAAGAGTGAATAAAAAGAAGCACCTCTGTCAAAGACAAGAACAAATCAGTACCTTTCTCTTGCAGTCATCTTCTATGGAGGCAAAGTCTATTTTTTAAACAAATACCCATCTGCCTTTCTAATCTTTCACACATATTTGATTGGTTTCTGTTGTGCTTTATAAGGGCAGCTGCTCATGCTCATTTACACAAGCAATTCGCTTATGTGTCTAAACCTGCCTGAATTTTTTTTTTTTTTTAATTGCGGTATACAGTATACATTTTTTTTACTCTTGAGCAATAAGCAGCAAAATCAAAGAATCTCACAGTAAGTTGTTTTGCTTTCTAATGACTCAAGCCTTTTTATGGATTCACTTTTGGAGTCATCACCCAATGTGGCCAGCAGCAAAATGAAAATAATTTGCCACAGCCTACCACCTGCCATAAACAGGATGAATAATTAGTTTGGGTGGCTTCAGTAATTAAAAAAAAAATACGAAAAAAGTTGAAGAAGTTGGAAATAACTCACACTCAAGGAAGAAAAAACTCTTCTAAATCACCTCTAGAAATATAAACAAAAATGATCATTTACTTCTTTTGGTAAAAGGGATATGGTATTCTTCAGTTGTTTCATTTTTTTCATGTAAAAGCTGCAATCCTGCAGCAAAGGAGAGGCTGGGGAACCTTCACTGAAGTGCATGAGACTTTTGGATGGATATAAGACCACACATGGGGATTTTACTGCAGGATCAGGGCCAATATGTTACACTAAAAAAAAGAACAATCGGGAAAGGGATATGAATCATACCTGAGACAATATCTTCATTAAAGTACATTCAGCATTTAAAAAAGCATTGAAAATCAGTCCTCCAGCTCTTATAATTTAAAAGACTACAGAACAGAAACATGCGGGTATGTATATACACATACAAACCCACACAAAGATTTATGAAAGCTGTAAAGATCACTGGAATTCCTTAAGCACACCTCTGCAGCCTTGGAGAGGAGCAAGATCATTTTTCATTACTCTGCCTCCTCACTTAGGTGGTCTATTGATCATATCAAAAATGATTTCACCATTACACGCTCCTTTCCGTCTTACAGCAGAAGCTGGATCGACACCCAGCGCGTTAATTGTGTTAACGGATGGTTAACATGGTCTTTCTCTGCTAAGTGCTACACTGTAAGATAATTGGGATACCCATTAGTCCTGCAATAAACACAGACTTTCGCTGCCCGGACTCTATTGTTTAATTTTCCCAAACAGTGGTTTACCCTTCCACATTTTTCTCCCTAAAGTATCACTTTTTCCCTCCTATTTAATTCCACAATAAGTTCTCCTCCAGAGCTTTCTGTTGAATAAGCAATGTCTCGCAGGGTAACCAACACCGCCCACAGCTGTGCCCCACAATAGCCCCATGCTGCTTGCATTACGTCTTTCGGAGGATTTGGTCACGGTGCCTTAACTGCTCCAAACACTGCTCTTATTCATAAAAACGTGCGGAAGGAGGGGCTTCCAGCAGGATTCCTTTACCTGTTTCCCCACCACAAAACGGTGAAATAAATGGAATGGGTCATGAGCTACTTGGCCGGTAATGCAAACCTACGGCTTGACAAGTCAATAAAAAGCCAATCCTTTCCTCCCCAGCCACACGTAGGGAGCCAAGGCTAGAGGCAAACAATTTGGATATGCCTACACAGGGAGGTTAATGAACCCCATTATTCAGCTATTGTGGGCAAACACTATGAAGACAGTAATCTAAATTATCAAAGTCTGAGTAGCTCTCCACTAAATAGCACCCAAAGTTCAAAAGTTTCTTCACACTGTCTGATTTATCCATACGAGAACCACCCTATTAAAAACTAAAGCTCCTTGAATATCCACCAAAGATGATACCGTAAAAATAAGATGCATTCTTGGAAACTACATAGGGCAGAATTCTAGTTTAATTGAAGCTAATAGCAGAGTCCTGTCTTAGATACCTAGCTTTTTTTCCACAACTCCCAGGGAGTTTGAGCAGTTTTCAAAAAATACATAATCATGTTACAGCAGCAACTACAGATCCCCAGTGAGCTTAGGGGAACACCAACACAATCCTTGCCTAATTGCTTGTCTTCAACCAGGTCAATAAAAAGTGTTATCAATGGATTTGCTAGTACCTTCTTCTTCTCTCCTCCCTCGGTACCATTACCTTTTTAAAGTCTGATTGTGTATGTGTGTGTGTAGTTTTCCCAAGAAAATTCAATCTCTGGAGAGTTTGCAGCTCAACTCTTGCGTAAATTAAGCTTGTTGCAGATAGAAGATCCATCATTTAGGCATCTGTTTTTGGAGAACATTACCTTATAATAAACTTGGTGATACTCTGCATGCTGCAGGTTAGATAATAGTTTTACAGAATCTCAAAAAGTATGACTGAAGAACTGTTTTACTGCAATTCTGTTGCCCAACTGTGGTTGCACTTAAAATAACGAAATCTTGAGCCAGCAGCAGTGATGACCCAAACCATGTAAATTTATGAAAAATAAACTCCTCCAACAGTCCAGTTGTGTTTCAGGTAGGGTTATAGCTTCAATGTCGAGATTTTCTCAAGCTACATGTCCTTTCAGGCTTCCACTTTTTCAGACACATGCTATTTTGCCAACTTATAAAATACGTGCTATGAGCACCTTATTGTGATAGAAGTTCTTCAATGGATGATCACAGAAACTCGGTGTAATAACACAGAAAGCAACAGGACAGGTTCCCCTGTCCTCTTAGTCCCAAAGTATGCTTCTGGGTCACCAATATTACACAGAGAGGTCACATCTACTGGTCACAAAATAATCTGGTCTATATATATGCCACTTGGCTCTGAGATTCCATACAAAGGATGCTGGTGGCTTTTGTCATGGGGATATCATGCAGCCGAGCGAGCCTCCAAACGAACGTAAGTTAGGCCTTGGACTGATAATATCCTACCAAGCGATAAAAAGCTTTAGTGGAGTCAATTAAATATCTGGATAACAAAAATTTTTTCTATCCCTTAATCCTTTTAGGATTTTATTTTACAATCCACAGGTTATTTAATATACATTTTTTATAGACACATGTGCATACATATCTGAGCATGTGTGCGATTTGTTTTTGGAGAAAGTCACATATCTACTCACTTTAAAAATATGTAAGACAAGGGGCAACTTCATTAGAGTGGCAGGTTAGGTTTACAAGTTAAACACTGTTAAAATACTTGTCTTTCCCCTTCTCATGTCTGGTTTCCAGGTTCCCTGCTGATGGCAGAGTTATGATAGGATGCAGCACAAGACTGGAGCAAAAGCCCGACATTTTAAGGTAAATTTGGAGACCCGATTTCACAAAAAATTTATATCCTGCTTCTCCATCACAGAAGCACTGAAACAGCACCAGTGGGCGGTACTCTGCTTTGTGGTCTGGCATTGGTGTCAGAAGCCATGAGTTTTTTCTTAAAAACTGTATTTAAATGCAGAATAAATTTATCTGATGTCTCAAAAATTACAACACATACTTTTGCTGAAGTTTATGTCCACTGTGGTAGTAGCTGGAATCTCAACACCTCATCAATAGTTTCGTTTTTTAAAAACTTACGTGTATGAAAAATGATTGTGCTTAGGAAAAATAACTAGACAAAAAGAAACCATGATGCAATTGAATAGAAGGATTAAATTCTGCTCATCATTTGCAGCTGATTTAAAATTCAAAAGTCTATATTAGCTGTGGTTTTTTGTTTTGTTTTGTTTTGTTTTTAAAAAGATAGCATCTCTAGTTCCTTCCTATACTAACTCAGTTAGCAATCTACCTTGATAACACTGGAGTGGAAAAAAAACCCAGTGAAAAACCCTTCCAACATATCATTCAAATCATATCTAAAAAGGTGGTCATAAATATTTTAGAACCCAAGCAAACTAATAAGAGCTAGGCCCATTAAGGATAAGATCTTTTACAACAAATTAAATAAAACAATTTATTGAAGCCTGGACTTGAGATAAACTAGATTTACTAGCTGACCTTTTATTCATTTAAGGAACAAAATTAGCTCTAATTGCATTAGAACGGAATCCAGTAAATTTCTTCTAATGTGGCATCCATGCAAGTATTGCTGTAATTGTTTACAACTAAGATGGAAATGCTTTGATTATAATCTACTTTCTTCTTGTTTTACTGTGCAGTTAAGACACTTGCAAAAAAACCTATATTCCAATATTGGTTTCTTCATCCTTCAGCAACAGTATATTTTCATGGCTATTAACCCAATGTTATTAATAGCCTTCTCTTTTGAACTGATGTGTGTTGTAAGAATATTTGCACACCAGACAAGCTCGAATGCAGAGATCATTTTGAATCTAGGAGCAATACGTACTCGTATTCACAGAAACAAGAAAGAAGGAGACTTCTCTGCCACTACCATCACTGCTTTGTATGTTGGTCCAAGCAAAGGAGCCAAGAAGCAAAATGGTAGAGAAGAAACTGTTTGCTACACTGCAAAGGCATTTTCCTCACCACTGCTGCATTATTTGAGTAAACTTGTGTTACTGTCATTGTGCTGGGTTTATGGTGTGATGTGAATCTCCATTTCAAGCACCATCGATCTGACGCTTTTTCTTCAGACACCTGAAAGACTTTGTGGCCTCACCAAGATCTGTAAGTACTTCCATTAAAGACAATGTTTTATATGGAGTTGCCCCAAAACAATTCAACCTCCAGTTGAACAGGTACTTAAGTACCTCCAAAAGCCTCCAAACAGCTCTTCTCTCTAACAGAGGAAACTGAAATAACTCATTAGTCCATCTAGTTTTGACTCATCAAATTCTATGAATCCCCAAAAACTTTTCTCATACCTTTCCATGGTGATTCATGGTATTCTCAAACAATCCCATGCTAGTAAACTCCAGAGACATGCTAACTGAAACACAATGTTTCCATATGATAATTACCAGATATTCAGAACTTCATTACCAACACAGATGAAATGAAAGTTTAACTTTCTCTTAACATAACATGTCACAAAAGCTTTTGTTTCTGCATGTTACGAGCTACGTATAGAATCATAGAATCATTCTCTAAGATCATCAAGTCCAACTGTCAACCCAACACCACCATGCCCACTAAACCATGTCCCTAAGCGCCTCATCTACACATCTTTTAAACCCCTCCAGGGATGGTGACTCCACCACTTCCCTGGGCAGCCTGGTCCAATCTTTAACCACTCTTTCAGTAAAGAAATTTTTCCTCACGTCCAATCTAAACCTCCCCTGGCGCAACTTGAGGCCATTTCCTCTCGTCCTATCGCTTGTTACTTGGGAGAAGAGACCGACCCCCACCTCACTACAACCTCCTTTCAGGTAGTTGTAGAGAGCGATGAGGTCTCCCCTCAGCCTCCTTTTCTCCAGGCTAAACAACCCCAGTGCCCTCAGCCGCTCCTCATAAGACTTGTTCTCCAAACTTAAAAGGTTGATGATCCTACTATGGTCTTTTCAGTGAGTAACTTTAAATAGAGGTCGCAGAGACTTCTGGTATTACTTGAGACGTCCAAGCCACACACACAGCTATGTATTGCTTTGCCTCAGAGCCACACCAGTCCTTTTCATAATGATCACAACACATGAAAATTAAAATATGCTCTGAGTTCAGGCTGAATATTAATTGTTGAGGATGAAAGCAAAAGTATTATTTAGAGTAGGACAGCTCCACTGCAAGCCCTGCCTGCCGCATTAGACACCAGATCGACACGCAACACAAAACGGTTCCCAGAGCCACGTGGTGCAAACTGTATTTCCTTGTATAATGGCAAATTTCTTCCTGGATTTTGCCTTGGAGAACTATGATAAATCCTAAAAGCTATGACAAAGCTCCGTAAGTTCTTCTTTGCCATCAGTCAGAAGGTGCAACTGGGTGATACAGCCATTGCAACGGGACAACTTTAGGGTGCCAGTATGGTGGGCAGTGAGGAGATATTTAAGGTAGAAAAGGGAAACCAGTAAGCAAATAGAGATGGAATACTAATGACTCAAACCTTGTTTGGTTATGCAGCCTAAAGCAATCTCAAGGACGAGTGTCACGTGAAGAAGATGAAGTTCCCCTCCTAGGCCCAGTACAGATGCTGCAGAGAGCTGGAGCACAACCACTTTTTAGCATTTACTACCAGCTGCTTCCAGGACTCCCCTGCCCCTGAAGATCTTGGCCCTTGTGTTTAATTCTCTCCTAATTTGTCTAGAAACTTTGAGCTAAGTCAGCTTTGTATATCTCCCATCCGGGAGTCAGGGTTTAAACTCTAGGCTCTGCCGTGCTAAGGGTCACAACACCTGATGTCCTCAGATGGTGGTCAAGGTGCCACTAAAGATGCACAAAGGAAACTGGAATAGAAGCAAGTTTCCCAGAAGGCCATAAAACAAGACGTCAGTATCTCTGACCCAGTACGGGCTGGCAGGGCTGAGGATGATGTACCCATATGATTTGTAGCAAGCAGATGGAGTCTGCAGTCCCATCTCAAAAAGTGTGTGGGTATGAGAAAGACTGGGGTGAGGTAAGATGGGAAGCAAAGTCAACTCTTCGGTGCTAACATACGGCTTCAGAACTTTAATTTAGAAGTTCTGCCTTGAAAATATGACTTAATTTTCCCCATATAAACACTTGTACAGTCCTTGAAAAAGAGGAGTTTAAAAGTATCCATAGTTCTGCAAGGAGGAAAATGGATCTGTGGGCTTTAAAGGGACAGTCTGTCCAGCCGTGCACATTCAAATCATGCACTGCAGGACAGACAACTGTTCTGAGAAAGCTGGAGCTTTTGTACATCAATCTGAGGCACAGAAATTTTAGATCACACTCAAATATTATGAAAGGGAGAAAGCAGAAACTGTTGAAGAGCCGGAAAAAGCCCTGATATTTGGGGTGGGGGTGTCCCGTAGAAACCAAGAAATGACTGAAGTCCCGTAGCAACTTCAACCCAGTAAAACTCACAGTTACCTACTGAGGAGGAGTAGGACAGCATAGAAAAACAGCATAATCATCAAAGATGCCATTTAACTTATAAAGCAGAAAAACTAGTGATTAGGAGATTTAGCTCAGAATGGCTATAAAAGAGAAACAACAACATTAGTGATATTTAATCTGATGAATGGGAAGGAAAAATCTGTTTGGTGCTCCTGTTTACCATCAGACATGAAAGTGTGCTCTGCGCCATTAAAAATATTAAAAAACTGATTAAAAGAAAGCCTTAACATACAACACAGGACCAGCCTAAAAAGCCCAGTGACGCATGGTTTCCCCAGCCTCTCCAGCCACCTGTTTATGCTGTATGATCTCAGGATAGAGATCATCCTATTTACGCTCACACAGTACAAAGTAACTACTATTTGTACAACAGCACCCAATAATTAGGGAGCTAATGAACCAACATTTGAAATGCGTTAGGTACACTCATGAATAATCATCAACAGTTATAATGAAACAGACGCGTATAAAGGAATTTCAACTGTTATGTTTTAAAGCATAAAACAACTGTCAGCTCAAAAGCATTATGAAACTTAGCTGTAGGTTACACTAGGGATAACCACCCATTACGGAAACCTCACTAAATGTCACTGGAGGCATCATACGAGTCTAGATGGAGTCTTGTAATCCATGCCCTAGAAAGGCACAGAGTGGGAAACACAGTAGGATGGATGGAAGATGATGGGTCTTACTTGGAGAGTAGAAAAAAAAGGGCAAAATGTCCAAAAAGTTTCTATTGGTAAGCGTTCCGCTTGATTTTTCATTAGAACGGTCAAAAGATGCCATAGCTGTATGAATATCATTTACCACTAATTTTTAAGCGTTTCCCACTGAAAATAAGAGCTACCGCAAGTGCCAGAGGATGAACTGTGGTAAGCATACACCTTGCAGATGGATTTATTTGTACTTACATCTTGTCTTGGCCTGCACCCACTCTTAATGTCAGCCGAGGAATAACCGGTGATGGAGCCGGAACAACTGGTTCCACCTTTATCTGTACACGGGAACACAATCATCAATCAAAGACTGCAAGCAGACTCCCAAAATATATTAATTACATGAAAGCACTGATGGAGTTAACCAAATAGAGTACATCGGATTAATGAGACAGACCTATGACAGACTGAACACCGCTCTCTTATGCTTCACGCTGTAGCATGGATGGTCAGAGTTTGTTGGGAGCTCCCAGCCATAACAAATCACAAATATGAATTCTAGACTAAAAAGTCAACTTGAAATTTCATTGCATTTGTACCTGCTCATACACTTTGTTAACAAATCTTCCAGATATAGTATTTTTCTAGACACAAAACCCCCCAGTATATTTCTAAACATCGACATGAAATGCTTTGACCTTAGCAGTCAAACTTGATAGGTGCCCACAGGTGTTTGCACTTTTTTCTGAGATTTAAATTCAATTATTTCCCAGGTTCATCACATAAATGTACTGTGACCCTCTTGAATAAAAATTAGACACAGAGGAAGCAAATAAACGCCAAGCACCAACACTGAGTACTTTATGAAAGTGCTTATCCACACAGGTATAACAGACCCACTGCTTTTTAATGCAACTAGGCTGAGGTTTTTAATGGCTATTTTTCAAATGGCCTGGTTTCCAGCCTCAGTATCTGGTGGGCTTTAGACCACTTGAATATGTCCTTAAACTCTTTGAACTAGTATCTGCCAGAATTACCAACTCCCATTGAGCTAGTGCTTCGCAAAACCTGTACAGAATCATCTCAGATTTTACAGTTGACATTGTAATGATACGCCATAGTCGCTCAACTTATATCCATATAAGTGTATATACATTTTTTATATATATAAAGAGAGGGAGACTGATCTCATTTTGAGCATGTGCATCATTGTATTTAATAAAATAACCACTTAGCTGAATCTGGTCCAGGAACTTGAAGAGACAAAAATATTATGCATACTCTAAATGGAAACCCAAGCAACTCTCAGTGGGAGAAATCTGTTTTAAAAAGCTTTCATAAAGAAAGGGAGGGCAAACAATCGATTCAAAGCACAGAAAGCAGCACAGGAGATGGCAGGCCAGAGTGGGAGGACTCAGTTAGGACTTACATTGAGGAATGGTAATGACAAAGTCCCGTGCCACGCACCTTGCCCAAATAATCGGAGCTGCTCATTAGGAGATGTCTACTTCAGACAGAGAAGGGCTGCAGCCCGAGTCTTGTTTTGACGCAGTTAACCATGCTTTTCAATAAAGCTCTCCATGGATATGTATTAGTCTACTCCACAGGTCTCCCTCTACTTTTTTGTTTATATAGCACGATTTTTTTGTTACGTCATTCCCCTAGAGTGTTGCAGGAAGTTTTTTCCTCTGGAGCTCCTAATGCCTGGAACAATTTCACTGCCACTTTCCACAGGTAAGTCTCTTAACTGCTTTCCCAGCACCTTAACCTGTAGCATCGTCCACTGGATAGAGATATGGAATTGAAACCTGGGTACAGGAGGCTCAGGCACATGCCTTAGATTATCTTACCTCTTTTCCTGCAGGTTTTTCCTCCTTCTGTAGTGCCTATCTCAAATACAAAACTTCCTAGGACAAGCACTGCTACTTAGCTTCCAGCACACAGCACAGGAAAGATACTCATGTCATCCACCCTTTGTATTAAGGTCTTTTGTATTATTATTATTTGTATACCACCAAGATGTTCTAAACAACGCTGGTGCGGGCTCATGCAGCAGAAGAAAAGCACATAAAACACTTCTTTATGCTCAGATACCAACATCGCAGTCTGCTGTGAGAGGAAAACTGGGCTCCACGACAACCCTAAATCTTATCCTTTGATACAAGAGGAGAGGAAGCATCTTTCTACAACGTGGGTTTGTGTGCAGGGTTTGCATGACTGGAGCAGAGGGAAAATTAAGGAGCATTCACAGTTACATCTGGGATACCCTGGTTTTCCTCTACATCGATGATAGGATTTTGATTCACGAGTAAGGGCAGTTTACTTTGGGGCAGCTCTGGCAAGCCCTGCCCCAATGCAAGGGTGGCTCCATTTCTCACGAAGCTGTTCCTCAACTGCTTTAGTTTACAGCTCAGCGTATTAAGATTATCTGAAACTGGGTCAGCAGCTGCCTCGTGAGCTGCTCAGTCACTCCTACAGCACGCCCGGTAATCTCCATCGTAGAAGTGGGGTGTAACTGCTTCAACTGTTTGCTTTTAATTTGGTAGTGCATGCAAGGCAGCGGCCCAGCTCACTGTCTCCTTTCCTGGCTCCAAGGGCAGCACCCCAACACTTACTGCAGAGCACAGAGCTGCAGGCAAGCCCTACGCAAAAGCTCCTCTTCCTCGGTCCCACCACCGAACACTTCTAGCACGCAGCCTTCGGCTTCTTCTTTCTGCCATTTATGCAGAGTACCGGTTGCTGTTCTGTGTCTTCCAGCAGCTTGGGGCAAACTTACAGGGAAAACTTGATAAAAAGCTTCAATTCCCCAACAGGATGGAATGCACACTTACGTAATAACTATGGCGATACTGAAAAATGGAAACATTACCGTGGAGTCACTCTTTTGTTTAAGTATAGCAATATTAGAAATAGAAATCTGATTTTTTCTACTGGCCATCACGAGCTGAAGCTGCAGTTAGCCCACAAACTCATCTTTCAGGTTGTGCCTATGCCTCCGAAGCGGACGCGCCGCTGAAGGTTACGCGTCCGAGCAGTAACTTGATCATTTGCTCTTACAGCACAACTGCTGGCTAAATAAGTCATTGTGTGATCTAAAAGCTAAATTAAGGAAACATGTACTTTTAGGGGTTAAAACGAAAGAGCAGCATTCTGGAGTAATACTGGGAATTGGGGCCAGCAGAAGAGCATTTACAGTGGATTACTAAGCTTCCCAAATCACCAAAGAGGTAAAGTCCAGCAATATAAGACTCCTTTGTAGCTAACTAAAAATACATTGTCAGTGGATTTGTCCAGTTTTATGTATAAGCAATACTTCTTTCACCTGAACTAATACTAGTAGTCATATAAGCCCCTTATTGCCATGTGCTGCATTTTTTTTGCTAATCTTCAAGGATTTAGCTTCTTTGCCACATACCTCAGGGCACCAACTGATAAAGCTCTAACTCTCCATTTTTCCAGGACACCAGCAGTGCGGCCTTGCAAAAAATGAAAATCGCTCAAGAGATTTAAAGGGGAAATTTATTTTTAAAATCCTGACTTGCAGCAAAGAGGTGGATTTAAAAAAAGCTTATCTATCAAGAATCAGTTTAAATTTTAATTCTATCTGGGGACTCTTTCATGCATTCTAGCTTTAAAGTTTATCTTTTGACAGGGACTTTTTGCCAAGGTAATGGGCAGCTTTGTCAATTTAATTTGTCCAAGTTTTTATTACCGTTGAACTCCTTTTCCTAATATATATATGCTCAGTCTATACTGGAGCTTTACCAGTTTGTATTTGTTTGTGTATCTGTTATACTGCTCTAAAGCAAACTAGATACAGAGATTTGCAGAAGAGATGCAAAATCGAATATATGAAAAACAAGCAACTCGTGTCTATTTTATATACACACATATTTAACTTAAAAAGAAATCTCTGCAGAAATTCTCAATGAATGACTGACAAAACATCTCAGGCATGAGGGGCAGACAGACAAAATGGGGAACCCGTGAAAGTGTTGCTGCAGTCTAAAATCAGACATTACATTAACACGGACAGCTCGACCACCACCCTGTCGATCACCGACTCATCCACAGCAGATAAATGTTAGTTCTCCAGATCACCCCGATTCTGCACTGAAAAACCATTTGTCAACTTAAAAAATATGTCAAGTTTTGAGATCAGCAGTTTGTTTCAAGTCCAGCAGGTAGCACAACAGGGTACAGTGGCCAAAAAGGAAAGTGAGAAATGTCCCAAATCTGAGCTTGTACGAACTGAGTATTACACTCAAAGCAGGATGTAAAGAGCATCTTGGTAAAACCAGAACTTACATAGTGCTTCCTAATGCCAAGGATAGAGATTAGGAAATCCTGTATCCAAGGTTATCACATATGAAGACAATCTCTTTCTTTTCTTCTTTTTTCTTCTTTTTTTAATATTAACAATTTAATGCGTATTATAAGGTGAAGTGACAAAAAAAATTAGAGCAAACCCTGAATTAGGGGAGCTGTTTCTAATGGGATTTCAAATCTGATAACATGCAAATATGCTGGTTTCATTTCTTAAATATTAAATATATTCTCAAGATTAGGTGATAGTGGAAAGAAGAAATTATCTTTGGCTGATGTAAATCAGTAGAGTTACAGGAGTGGAAGGAGCTCAACCCACTTGAAAACTAGCTCTCCTCCTCTCTCTCTCAAGCATAAGACTCAAAACGAAAGGTGACATTTGAACATTTAGACCATAATTTGAAAACAATTTTCTTACTTCAAACAAATGGGAGCAACCAGGGGGCGGTCCTGCTAAGAGAGGATTCAGCAGCTCTTCTGAATGTCTGAGATAACTGGTGAACTTGTTTATTTGAAGGCAGTCTGCTCCTCATTTCTGTCCACCTGGTAATTTACAGACTTCTACAAGCTTTGAAACAGTAGACTTCTAGAAACTAAATGTAAAGTTTATATGGAAGGTATATGGTTGCTGGCCCTACTAGTGGAAACGTACAGAACAAAATCTGTGCACTGCAACACTACATACATTTGTTGTGTGTGTGCTGTTGTTCAGTCTGAGCCCCAGCTTTTCAAAGTGAAAAGCGAGTTCAGGAAAACCAGAAGGACAATCTCACATTTCAAATTCACAAAATTGAACTTCCATTGTTTTGTCTTCCAAAGAGGTGCGACCATCCCTGAAACTCTTGGGGGACGTCTTCCTTGGAGCTGTTATTTTTAAAAAATACCAAACCTGTAATCACACATCTCCTCAAAGCTCTTAAACAACGCTCAGCAGCAAATACAGGAGTCCACGTGCATTTTTCAAGCCAGTATGCCATCTCAACTCATCTAAACAGCTTACCTTTTCATGTTTGTGTTTCTCTTTTTCTTTCTCTTTCTTTTCTCTTTCTTTCCTCTCCTTTTCCTTCTCCTTCTTTTCCTTTTCTTTGTCCTTCTCCCTTTCTTTCTTTTTCTTCTTCTCTTTTCTGTCTTTCTTCTTCTCTTTTGGTTTCTCTTTGTCCTCAAACAGTTTTTCAGGAAGCATTGGAGACAAGGAAGGTAACATGCTGGGAAGCCTCATGGCAGTTGGTGTGCTGAACAAGGGCAAAGACATTTCTTTGGGAGGTAACACAAGAGGTGCTGATGGAGCCTTTATCTTATCTTCCTTACCCTTATCTTTAAGTTTCTCTTTGTCTTTTTTATCCTTGTCTTTTTTGCCTTTCTCTTTCTCTTTCTTTTTATCTTTATGTTTTTCTCTCTCCTTTTTGGTATTGCCATCTTTCAACTTTACTTTTGTGTCAGCATCCTCAAAGTCCTTTAGTTTGAATTTATAGGGATCAAGATCATCATCTTTGAGTAGTTCCTTCCACTGAAATTTTGCCTCCTTGTTTCCTTCCTTGTCTTTATCTTTCTCCTTGTTCTTTTCTTTCTCCTTGTTTTTCTCCTTGTTTTTCTCTTTATCTTTTTCCTTTTGTTTTTCTTTCTTCTTCATTTTTGTCTTCAGCTCCTTTTTCAATTTCTTTTTCACTTCTACTGATGAAGCCAACTTGGTTTTCTCCTCATAGACTTTGAGAAGAGGTTCTGGAGTTGGTGGTGAAGCAGAAGGAGAGGAGAAGTAAGTGAAATTGGTAGGTGGATTAGAAGGTGTCCCCATGTTTGCCTTTCGAATGACCTCATCAATTGAGTCATCCATTGTCCATGAAATGTCTGAACTTGAAGTCCCACCTGAGGGAGGTATTGGAGTTGCTCCTGCCTTATTTGCATTATTGGCAGAAACAGAAGGTTTAGGAGTTGTAGTCTCTGAAATAGAAAGTCTTTTAGGACTGGTAAAAATTTCCCCTTCTGATTCGGAACCAGAGGAAAACTCAAAGGGATCCGGTTCTCGTTCTGCACACGCACGAGCAATCACAGCATCGATTGAATCATCAATGGTCTTGTCCATTACTGGTACTTTCTTAGTCTGGTTTTCAATATTTGGCTTGGTGGCAGGCTCAGGTGGCACCTGTCCTTGTTTTACTTGAATGTTTTCCTTTCCTATCTTGTCACTTAATGCAGCCAGGGGGGTTCTACTTGGTGTTTCAGGCTTGACAGGTAGTTGGGGAACGTGAGCAGGAACCTTTGGACTTTTAGGGCTTTTTGGGCTCTTGGCGCGACCTGGTGACTTTTTTTCTTTGGATCCAGTTTTTGGTGAACGTATGGGACTTCCAGTTACCACTGGTGAGGGTGTAGTTTTAGGTGATTTTGTCTTCTGTCCCGGAGAACTTGTTTTGGACTTTGTTTTGGGTACTAACGGCTTTGCCTCTAAAGTTTTGGGGGTTGGCACTTGCGATTTTGCAATGGGAGCCAACATTGGTGGTTCTGGTGAAGGAGGGGCTAAGTCTGTACTGTCCTGAACATGAACTGGAGAAAGCATTGGTGGTACTTTTTGAGTATTTATTGAGCTAAGAGGCTCACGTGGTTCCAAAGCTCCGTCCAAGGTGTCCCCTTTGGAAACAGACAGTTTTGGCCGTTTCACAGGTGGAAATTCCTCAGCATCAGGACTTTCTAACGGTCTCTTGCTCAAGTAGTTCTCATCATTAATTGCCTCATCCTCTTCCATATCCCCTTCTTCTTCCAGTGGCACCTGCATGGCCTCTGCAGATGTACCTCCATCGGTAGGCACCTGTTCCTCTTCCTCTTCTGTAACAAAGAACATTTTAAAAAAGCATTAGGATAACTAAAATGTGTTTTACAGAAACAAACATCAGAGCAAACGTTCGCGTGCATCTCAGCCCATAGGAGATAACTGGCCACCTAACAACTTCTTACTGGTCTGCTTGGAAGGAAAGTGTGGCATCTCCTCTGTCTCACATCAGCCACCATCACAACTGGCAGGCGCCCTCATCACAGTGCAACATCAAACCCGTGAACAAAGGATATGAGGGAGAGCTTTCCAATGATGGTAGACCTTGTGGAGCAGGTCCAAAGTGTGAATTCTACCTAAAATTGTCCTGATTATTTCTTACTGCAGTTGTTGGGAACCTGCTTCACGAATAACAACAACAACAACAACAACAACAACAACAACAATACCACCACCACGAACCTGTTTTGTTCATTTTAAACAAAGGGAGAGAGGTTGAAGCATTTTTTGCTGTAACAAAGAGGACTGCAAAGCATACATCAAAGTAAAATTCACTGGAATTAGCTGTCTTGCTTATATATCACACAATTTTGACTGCAGATTAACTACTAGGAAAATGTCTTCCTAAACCTGGTTTGTTTTTCCTGAAGCAGCACAGTCTGAAGGTTAAAGCAGAGGACTAAGCCCCATTCAACCTGCCAGGTTCTGTCTCTGATACCATCTTAAGAGCTTGCTGCACACGGACGTTATCTGTTATGATTACATGGGAACACCCCAGCATCGCTCTTGTGCGTGTTGGTTTGGATCAGGAGCACGCCTTTGAAATGCATCTCGCCATCATCCCCACTTACTGTTGTTTTGTTCGCATCATGGAGCAATCCTGGAGTCCATGTGCTGGCTTCCTGCTATAGTGAAACCAAAGTGAAAGATACGTTGCCAGAGAAATACACCTAACGGGCTCCAGTCGCAAATGGGCATTCAGGCTATGAGACCAAAAAACCAGCTTTTGAAAATAAGATAAACCTGAAACATGCAGTGTGGACATCAGGCACCAACTGTTTCAAGCCAGCGTGGACACCACCTGTGTGATTGCTCTGTTTTTTTGTTTACTAGCAATTACTTTTTTTTCCCCTGCATATATGACCATCTTCAGTCCTACATGTGTCACATGATGGTGCAAAGAAAGGAGAAAATTCACTTGAGATCTCCCAGCAAATCCACAGCAGGTTTGAGAAGAAGAGAACCTCTGATCTCCCCAACCACAGCCAAGCACTTTATCCTCTTGGATACACTTGCTCACTTTCAAAATGGAATTATCCAAGCAGAAAAAAAGGATTCTTAGTCTGGAATAAGAACGTCCACACCAGCGTTAACCTGACACATTTATATTTGCTGTAATTACGTCATTACACCTATGCCAGTTAACATTCCTGCGCAGACAACCTCACTTCACTTTACCCCATGTGTCTGTTTACCCACCTGCAAAAACGCATGACATTTTGTCTAGCAGGGTTTCTGCGGAAAGATGTCAGGTGCCCTAAGATTCTCACATGAAATACCTAGCAAAAAACATTTATTATGACAGTGGCTAAAACGCAACTTAATGAGCAGGTGGTTTTAAAGAAACAAATGCCGAGAAACTTACAACGTTACACTAACGCCATTTAAAGCTTTGGAAGACAGCATCTTTCTGAAATATCTCTTTTCGAGCATTCATTTTCAGGTTTTCTGTGCTGGTCCTTCTCTACTGTAATGTGTCAATGCTCTGATTTAGGAGACTTGAGTCAAGAGCCCTGGGCTGCAGCACAAATCTTGCCAGCATCACAAATTAAGTAAAATGAGCTAGCAACTCTGGCTTTTGCCAGGGCCCAGAGGATTTACAGCAGCCAGCCCAGAGAGGAGACTTTGCCTGAGGATAAAGTCTTAGCCTTCCGTGAAAAACAGAAATGTTAGGGAGTTAGGTTTTGCCTGGCTGGGCACTGACATTAAATTTTTTAAACTGCAAAGTTAGAGTATAACTGAGAAATCACTGTGGACCGAGCCTGCACCTGCTATGGGGGAAAAAAATCTTCCAGATCATGGAAGTCATTTCAATCTCTGTTTAAGCTGTTGCAGAAATCAGCTGCCTTTATCTGCTCAAAACTGTTTTGGGGATGAAGAATTAGCATTCATCAGATGTCATACAGCACCGGTTGCTACCGAGCAATTCCTTCCCAACCCCATTCAACCTAGTTTGCCACTGAGAGTTTGTTTTCATTTAAAATTTTAAAGAGCGATAAAATTTAAAACAAATACCATACTTTAAAATCAGGATCTAGAGGTCTTCTGCCTCGGCTACATGATGAAAAGTGTAGCCAAATTCAAACATTAGGAAAGACAGGGTTTGATCATGCAGACTTTAGAGACAGCAACATAAAACATTTTAATATAAAAAACACGGGGATAAAAAAGAGTCAATAAAGTGGAAGAGAAATTACTGCAACGAAGAGCAAAAAAATTACATTTGCTAGAAAAATCAGAACATTTATTTGCTAAAGATTTCTGCCCGGTGTCCACTTAAACAGCCACTCTGTTATACCGTGTCTCACGGAAGTGCACTGCAATATTTCATATTTTTGTAACTCCTTCCCATCCCAAGGTGCTTCTCATGTTTTACCTACTCAGGATTGCAGAAAACCAGCAGCTGCTGGATCAAAGGTGAAAAAACAATTTCAGAGGAGGTTTGGAGAACAGGGACCGGAGTTTTGTACAATAAAAAAAGAGCAATGCTTATTTTTTTTTAATAAGGCCAAGTAAAGTTTGCACCGAGCCCACGAAGTTTCTGTGATCTTGTGTGGAGATGCCAGGGAAGGGCAGAAAAGGTTAAAGTGCAGTTTGTAGAGGTGAGACTAGAAATCGGGGTGTCTTGGCTCCAGCTTTCATGCACATTCCTGCAAGCCACAAAGACAACTTAGCAAGGAAGCAGAAGCATTACCATCCCTTTTATATGGACTTGGATTCCCCAAAACATCTGGAAAAAATTGCCTGGGTCAGTCCTGAACAATCCAGGGACTAAGGAAGTTCACGAGCACTTAACTACTGACACACATTCACCACTTTTCAGACATGCTCAGATGACAATCTGGAATCCTATCGTGGTCAAACGAAACCCAAATTTCTCTTGGAACAAGGCCACGGTCTGATCCTCAGCGAGGACTGGTTTTCTGCCAGGCAGCGGCTTTCAAACCTGAGCCACCGCAGCTGTGACCGTGGCAGAAAACAATAAAGCACTTTTTTTGGGGGGGGTTAATTAGAGAAAGTGAAATCTCTGTCTTACGTTCAGGAGCTACAGGCTCTTTTCCCTCCAGAAGGATTCACACAGGAGCAGGAACCAAATATGGGAAAACATCGGCTTTTAAGCGTCATCTGCTTGATTTGGCAATGAGCATTTAAAACCACGCAGCAGCTTTTTCACCTTTGTCCATCTCATTCACTACCCGGCACTTCTCGATGCGCAATCCTTTGTGCACAGGATTGCTTTTTAACTCTCTTTACTGCCATCTCTCCCTATCTCCGGCCACCTTATTAATGATCCGACTCTTGAGTTAGCATCTATAGGTCAAATGGATATCACCTCGGCCATCTGCCCTAATAACTCTCTCCTGTAATGAAAGGAGACTAGAGCTGTTTGGGAGGGTTCTCAAGATAACAGATACATTTTTTTTTTTTGGTTGTTCTTAGAGAAGTCAGTGCTGGATCAATATTAATGCCCACATTACTAAAGCTATACAGAGCAATTGTTTATTATGTCAGCCAGGCCCATGGGCAGAGCCCGGGTTCAGACGATGCACAGGTTACAGGAGGGATGGGTTCAGCCGCCGCAGCGCAGCCCCGAAGGTGAACTTGTCCAGCGTCGAAATAAAACAAGCTGACAGCTGTTAGCACGCTGCTTCTGAGAAAACTGTTTGTTAAGACAGCACTTCTTACTGGAGCATATTAGGATGTGTAACATCGCCTCTGTCTATGTAACGAGGCAAGTTCTTCACTTCCATGAAAGGATGATTCTGAAGTTAAGGGAGGAAGGAATCCACTCCTCTCTTGACATGGGTCTGCAGCGCGATCTCCGGCAGGTGACACTACGTACTGCTGTCTTCCCATCTGACAAGCGATGGTAATTTCATCTCGCAGAGGCGCTGCAAAAGCGGAACTTGATAAATACGGAGCTCCCCGGGATCTCTGGACAGAAAGCATTAGAATCCCAAATGCAAGCCATTGGGATATGTCACCACGTCAAATGCTGGAAAATTTCTTAAGCTGAATAGTTCAGGCAAGAAACCAAAACTCCTGCACCTTTTTAACAAAACACTACTAAATAAGCACAAAATTTCTTTCTTTGTACATCATGCTCCTGTAGCACAGCAGGGACTCCAAAACCAAAGGCTTATTGAATGTATACTTTCTTAATTTGGCCACAGCTCAGTTTCAGGACAGCAATACTCAACACTTCAGTAATGAACTTCCAAGTTCACGATGATCGAGGGACTATTTGTCCCTAAAACTGACACAGGGGTACAAAGGAACAGAAATTCTGCCTTTATTGCAGAAAAAGAAGTGCAATCACCCGTACCACGCTATCATGCTCTCCTGGCTGCTTCATTAGAGGAGGCTGCACGCATTGCTCTTTCAACAACAGGTCAGATGAAAGTGAAGGCAGGAAAAAATAGATGAAAAATTCTTCTGATTGAAGAGAAACGCACCTATGTATAGACGTTTTTCAAGCAAGAAAACCTATCACACACACACACATATATATATAAAAAAATATATATAAAATTAAAATTGTCATCATCTTGGTCATTACCAGACTTTTTACTTGGTAGCTTCAGAGATAGCAGCATAAGCACTTACAGCTAGACGATGTCCTAAGGAACACGGCACAGATTGGGACAGACAAGATCTCTGCTCAGCTCTTGACCCTGCCAAAAACTGTCTGGTGGCTGGTATTTAATTTAAGCCAAGTTCCAGTCTCTCTTCCAGAAACTGGATTAATATTCCCCTATGTCACAGGGTGGTGGTAGGATAAAACCATCTGGCTAAGACCTGGAGATCTAAGAATAAACCAGTATTTCTTAGGTACAAGATGAAGCAGAGTCAGACATGCTGGCCTAAAGATGGACACCACTTGTTTAAGAAAGCATAACATGACGTTAGTAACAGCAGCCTCTTACCTCCCATGCAGTGGCTAACATATTAATTGCACAAAGCTCTGGCAGGTAACAGTTCCTGTGGAAGCCAACTCTTGTTATTATAATAATGCAAGATTTTGCCATTTGGTATTTGATATTAACTTTAGTATGCCAGATAAACAGTATCAGCTACCAGAGCAAACCCACTAGGATACAATTCTGAATGAGCAGATGTTTCCATGTAACTCATATGTGCCTATTTTCAACAATTAAATTTCTTCCATAACCCTTTTCTTTTTAAACAGAATTTGAACATTTTATTTTCTAATGGAATGCAAAATGGCCAGATAAACATCTATCAGTAGATCACACATTTCTTTCACACACAGTTCTGCTCATATCAGGTCTCTCTGCTCCTTTGTACTGCATGGTACCAAGTACCTAAGTATGGAAGTTGAAAGCATCAGGGTTTTTAAGGAAAATTAGGACTCATGAAAGGAAATAATGTGGCAGTGCCTGCACTGAAATCTTCAACCCATCTTTCTTTCCAAGCATATGCTCCTTAGGACCGCATGGATATCGAGCTGAAGGTTTTATACACAAGCCAGCTCAGCCTCCCAAACGCAAGAAAGGAAGTGGTCGTTCCCACCCAACATACGAAACTTTTTAGTGAAGAAAAAAAAAATACCAGAAAACTTCCTGAAGACTTCCAGAATAAGTTTCCTATTGTCTACATAAAGCATGAGATTAAGCCAAAGATATCGTTTGGGAAATTTTAAGTCAGTCAAGAGCTTAACATCCCTATCATATCCTAATAAGTAGGGGCTTTTGACTTCTGTTAAAAGTGAATCGTTTTTTTCTTCTGCCATGACAGGTTTTATCTCTTTAACTTGTAATAATAATGGCCTTTTCCCAAAACAAACAGAAAGTGTGCTTGTAGTCCATAAAGGAAATTAATGGAAGAGCGACAAAACTCAATCCTGATATCCTACAGGCCCATATCTTTATACCCTAATGCAAAATGGACACACTAAGATACCTGCAATACATTTTGAGCTTAAAATGACAGATTTTATATAGATATATGTGTGTATATATATGTGTGTTTTATATATATATTATTATATAATGTGCTGGTTTTAGCTGGGATAATTTTCTTCACAGTAGCTAGTATGGGACTATGTTTTGGATTTGTGCTGGAAACAGGGTTGATAACACTAAAAGGGATGTTTTCGTTACTGCTGAGCAGTGCTTACACACAGTCAAGGCCTTGTCTGCTTCTCACCCCACCCCACCAGTGAGCAGGCTGGGGGTGCACAAGAAGTCGGGAGGGGACACAGCCGGGACAGCTGACCCCAACTGACCAAAGGAATGTTCCACACCATATGACGTCATGCTCAGCATATAAAGCTGGGGGAAGAAGAAGGAAGGGGAGGACGTTTGGAGTGATGGTGTTTGTCTTCCCAAGTCACCGTTAGGCGTGATGGAGCCCTGCTTTCCTG
>NW_008824544.1:118485-119776 GCF_000699105.1 Pygoscelis adeliae | reverse complement strand
GGGGGGTTGGACTAGATGACCTTTAGAGGTCCCTTCCAACCCAAACTATTCTATGATTCTATTCTATGATTCTATGATTAAGGAGCTCATCTTCCACGTGTCTCAAATTTTTCCACTGACATTGCCAGTGAGTTCATTCCAGCGCCTTCTCGTTATGTTCTAAAATGCAGAAACCACAAACACATTAAAAAAAAAAGAGCTGTCAGGTGTGGCTAGGGTTTTGCATACATAACTGAAACACTGTAAAGAGGGCGTTAGAGGTGCCTGAAGTTAAGCATCCAGACTCATTAGTCACATTGAAAAATTTTGGCCCAAATGGGTGGGTGATGCCTTCAACCATCAGTATTAGCCAGGATTGAACTTGGAGGTGTTCAATGGGACTGAGAGACTGGGTGTATACATTTACCCATCACTCCAAAAGTAGTTTTTAACCTGTCCAAGAAGCTACAAGTGGTCGACAAGACCCCCCTCCGTCCCTAATGACAAAATACATCCATCCATCTTGAAATACAGATGACAGCAATAATCTGGTTCAGGACTCACAAATTTCCAGACCACTTCAGTTACCTCTCCACCCTGTTGAACAACTGCTTCACACTCTTGATTAGGTATTTCTTGGTAGGAAATCAACGGAGATGAACTTTGAACATCAACACGAGAATAAGAAATCCATAGTTTGCCAGAAACAAACCACAGCTACTAAAGCTGTAGTTCTACATCACAGCGTTGCTTTAGAAAGAAACAGTCCCATCCTTTCTTTTGTCCTGGTTCAAGCATTTGTGCAGGAGAATGGGGAACTGATCAAGGCTAAAATAAGAAAGATTATCTGTTAGTCTGAACTCAAATCACCAATCTGGTCTGTCATGATACTACTCAAACTTTTGGGCTAGAACAAGCCAGAGGAAAGTCCTGCACCTCCTTTCTTATATCATCACCTTGCCCCTTCTCCATAGCAAAGTGACTTAATGGGCTAACTCAGATGGAAATATATCTGGGGGTGGAAGGAAAAAAAAAAAAGAAAAGTATTTTTCTGTCCAGTTGGCAAAGTAAAAAGCCCACCTCAGGGTCACACAAGCCTAAGGGTGTGGGAAAGAAGAGCAGAGAGGTGCGGAGCATCACTCTTCGGGCATCAGATCTTGGCTTAGGGTGTAACGTGCAACTTTGGCTTCCAGTGCTGCTTTAGGATACTGGATGCAATGAGAATAACACTTTTAAATACTTACTAGTGGTGGTCCTCATTATAATACTTTTTAGAATATGCCACATTTATGAAGCCAAACTACCCAGGATT